>NC_048604.1:37418521-37729545 GCF_003668045.3 Cricetulus griseus | reverse complement strand
AGGCTCTTGGCATCTGTGGTCAAGGGGCTGTGCCAACAAGAACAATTTACTAGACAATTTGTGGCAGCCACTCTGAGTAACAGAGGTTGTCTTCCCTGCTTAGAGGTCCTTCCTGCCACCAGTATTTGGCTTTTGTGTATATGAGACTTGGCCCAACATCCTTTCAGAAGCCTGGCAGCAAGTACTTCTGTCATCCTGTGATACACTGTGGGCTTTAGGAGCCACCACATCCACCTCTCTAAGTCTGTGACCTGTCTTTCTGTAACTTCTTTGTATCTGTGGCTTTACAGGCTTTAAATGGGCTAAGTGGAGTCGGCTGTGCACTTTATTCTGTGGCTCTTCAGAGTTCCTGTCAGATTGTCCCTTTTCCTGTAGCCTCTGTCGGGCTTTGCTATGTGGTCATGGACAATTCAGTGTTTTGCAATGTAATTACAAGCTTCTCCCAGATAGCTCAGCATTAGCAGGGCTCTACATAGAGGAACTAGGGTTAGGTAACGCTCTGAGTTGTTGAGCTGGGTGTTCAGGAAATGGCAAGGGCCCTTTTAGCCCTCCTGCTGCCAAATAGACGTCCCTGGAATTCTGTCCCTGTCTTCTTTGGGAGAAGAGTTTCTTAATGGTTTCTACTGTAAGGGAGGCTTGGGGCAGGGAGGAAAGGGGCCTTCTGACACTGTAGGACAAGACACTGTGGCTGGTTTTAGGGACCCAGGACCAGGCCTCACAGGCAACTCAGGAAGGCCCAAGACTGGGAAGGAGTGTCCTATCTCCTTCTGGCCTTGCCTTCTCTTAGGTGGAGTCCATGAGAGGAGCCAGTCTTCTTCTGGTATGTGCAACTGCAGGAAGACCAAGGTACTTGCTGTTGCCCTTGTCTGAGACACTTTTGCACACCAATTTGTCACTCATGGCACTAAACTCAATGATAAACAAAGCAAAAACAAAAGTCATTTTGAAGCAGAAACAATGCTTCAGAAACTCTTGATTTATTTTGGTGTCAATGCTAGGTTTTAAAGTGTTCTTCATTTATGTAATTGTGGTGAAGAGAACAGGATTGAATGGTGTAGAATTATTTCTTATGGGACATTGGTGAACGCCTCTTCCTCCATCCTTCTCAAGCTGAGACTGCCATGTACTGTCACCCTCTTGTGCAAGGCTCCCCTGAGAGCCAATCTCTGAACTCCCTAGATGGCAGCAAGATGGAGCCTCTTTGTCAGGCTGCTTGTGGGGCACTCTTTACTCCCCCACCTCCAGTCTACCTCCTGTCTTTGGGTGTTTTTGTAATGTGTTTTCTCTGTTTTGTAAAACCTCTTTGATTGTACTGAAGTGGTTTCTGCAACCACCTTTGGAAATAAATAAATGGTCCTTAATTTGTGTACTTAGCATTTGGAATCTTAGCCTCAGGTGTTTGTGCTGTTGAAGATCCCTGGATGAAAAGGAGCCCTCCCCATGGAACTTATTGTTACAATGTTTTCTTCATTTACTGTTATTAAAAGATTTATGAGAACTCAGACGTCCTGCCCTTGCTTCTCAGAACCCTCTCAAGAAGGCTTTACAAAGTAGACAAAGGGGGTCGTTTGTTGGCCTTGTGTGTCATGAAGTAGCCACCCTCTCAAGCCAGGGTAGCTGGGCTCAGCAGAGCTTGGCCCCATGGGCAGAACAGTGACTTAGCCTTGATTTCCCATACACTGCCTCCTTCCACCGAGGTTCCTGGGATCTACCTGGCTATTATTCGCTTCCTCTAAGGGAAGCTTATCAGTCAGGGACATAGGCTCTCTGGGCCCCGTGGTATGCTAGGCTAGATAGTGAGGTCAAACCATGCAACTTTGGGCCTTAGAGATGGCTCAGTGGGTGGTGGTGTTTGCTGGACAAGCAAGAGCACCTGAGTTTGAATCAGCAGTCCACATGTAAAAGCCAAAAGTACAACAGCATGAACCTTTAACCGCAGCCTTTGCGGGTTGAAGACAGATTCCAGGGCCTTTATGGATAGCTAGCCTGGCCAATCAGTGCAACCTATGGGGTTAATGGGAAAATACTGGTCATTCATCTTGACCTCTGCACACACATGTGGGTGAGTGTACACACACACACACACAAACACACACACACACACACACACACACACACACACACACACACACACACACACACAAAAGAATGCGACTTTAAAATATGTTGATTTCTGGCCCATAACCCCCAAATGTCCGTCAAGTAAGCAGTGTCCATGCAGGGTCAGACTGTTCCTTGGAGAGGAGTGAGCAAGGTGATAGTGTCCTTTAGGAACAGCCAGCTGTGCTTAACCAAAGTCCTCTGTCTTTTTTGCTAATGCTGCCACTTCTAGAAGGATGCATAGTGACATTCAGTGCAGGTGGATTCCCCCCTCATCCCTGTTAACCAGGTGTCTCCCCCCACCCCCAGGCTGTGAAGCATACAGCGCCTTGTAATCCTAGACTAGAAAGAAGCAGCTTGGTAATGCCTTCACTTGCTGCTCGGGTTCTTGCTCTGTAAAGCAATAACTACAACTGTGTGCCAGTCCCAGTGTTCAATGCCTCTCCATGTGTCGCTGAAATACCCCCTCTGGATGCTCTGGATGCTCTGGGAGTTGACGGGCAATATGGTTCCTACTTCAGGGGAGAAACGGTCAGGTGAGGCTCATTAATAATCAAGAAGCTAGAAACTAGTACCAGAAGAGACAACCCCTTTGGGCCCCACTGCCCTGTCTGTGTGCTAGATTGCTAGGGAGACCGTGGCTTAGGGACCCAGCTCTCAGAGAAAAGGGAAGAGAGGTCTGGGGAGATGATTCTGCTGCTAAGGGGATGCTGTGAAAACATAAAGACCTGAGCTTGGATCTGTAGAATCCATATAAAAGCCAGGCTTTGCCTAGATGTTCCTGTAACCCCAGCACTGTTGGGAAGGAGACAAGGCTGCTGGGGCTTGCTGTCTGGCCAGCTTAGCTCAAAAAATGGTGAGGTCCAGGTTCAGCAGATAAGGACAGCTTCCTCCGAAGGCCATCTGACCTGTGTCTCCCAGTCAGTGTTATGGATAGCATTGAGGTGGTACTCCCGAGATGGCTAAGTTGCAGGGCAAGGGGCTTGTAAGCCTAGCAGAAAGGCAATAGAGAGACTGCTCCCGTTGACAGACACCTTCCACAACAAACTCCCTAACCTTCATCCTGTGACGCCTATGTGTCAGCTGCCTGGGAATCCCAGCATGTCACGATGTAAGTCTCAGTAATAGAGGTGGATCCTGATTTGCCTATCCCTGCCAGGGTCTAAGGACAATAGCATGAGCACTGGTCTACTCTACTGTCCAAGAGCTGGATTCCTCTGTACCAGCCACCAGCTTTCCCTGCTGACTCTTGTCCTTAACCTCATCTTCCCAGGGGCTCTTAGAGGTGGTACTCATCTGCTTCTGCTCTGTCTGCAGTTTCTTCTTCCCTAACAGCCAAGAGCACAACCTCTCTGGTATTTCATTTTTCCACAAAGATCCTGGACCCTCCAGCATTATGTCTCACGGGAGCTCAGGCGTTCCTATGCATTCTTGGACATACCTTATGTGCAGAGTGTTCCAGAGTGGACGTGCCGGCTCATAAATGCTGTGTATTTATGACCTGGGAGGCAGCGGTGGCAGTGGGAGTCAGGGAGAGAATGTCAATGTTGAGGCCTGACTCAAGCACATAATTCCAAGGAAACTTTTCTATTGTTGTTATCCTTGCTTGAAGCTTTGAGGTTCTGAGTCATCTCTTTGACCTGACAGTCTATACCGGTGCTTTTATGAAGCCTTTTATGACATCTAAAAGGCACGAAGAGTAACAGCTAAATCCAACTTAAGGGAGTGAACATTACCAGTGCAATTGAAGCTCCTCCAGACAGTTAGAAATCATTCCTTCACACTACATAGATTCTGAGGAGGTACCTTAGAGGGCCCCTTCTGGGCATGAGGGATAGGGGGCAGAGTAGTTGGCCTCTACATTTCATCACATAGCTTGTCCTCAGAGTAGCCATTAGCAGCTACTGGGGTTTTCACTGCACTCACCCGCTGTGCCTTTATGTGCCCTGTGTTGTGGAAGTCTGTGGGGGTGTGGTGTGTGTAGAAGAAGTGGTATCTTTGTTTTAATGGATTTTTCTCTATTTCTTTGGCTCTAAGACATTTTGCTCATGTTTTAATATCTCTATAAAGCTGAATGTACCTTATGATCAATGACATGCAACACTTTTCACTTTCAATGGTATAAAATAAGAGATATCTTATAACCTAAAGTGCTTTAGAACCACATTAAACACTGTAATTATTTCTTCTTCCCTTCTCCTTTAAGGAAGTCATTTTCCTGCTACAGAAAACCCCTTTGTGAAAAACTGTAAATAAACTTTTAGCATGTAACATCATTATCATACATGTCCTACCTAGATGTGGTAGTCTAGGCCTGAAATCCCAGTACTTGAGATCCTCGCACTTGGGATGCTGAGGCAGAAGGACTGCAAGTTGGGAGGATAGCCTGGGCTACACAGCAAGACCCCATGTCAATGAAAGAACACATAAACCCAAGACAGTCTTCTTTCTCTACCAACATCCATGAGGCCAGATAAGCTTTCTGCTTCCTACTTCAGGGGTTCACTCGGTTGAACTATCTCCCACAACAGTTAGATTGGGGGACACAATAGTGAGGAGGCCAAGTACACCTTCATCAGGAAGACCACTGTGCCAAATAATGAGGAGAGAGCCAGGCAAACCAGACCAGGACAGGTCCAACAGCTCTGGTAGTTTTTTTTCCCCCCATCATTGTTTGTTTTGTTTTGTTTTTTTTAATCTTCCAACCACAGCCTAGAAAAACAGCTCAGTATGGTTCCCTGAAGAACTTTAGGTTAGTCAATGCCAGGCATGAGGTAGCTGGCAGCTGTGGGAGCACAGAGCAGGTAGAGCCTAGCATGTCCAAAAGCATCCAGGTTGACGTAAGTGGTTGTCTGGCCCACACAGAGGAAGGCAATGATTTCCTGGCTTTCTCAAGGTGGAGGAAAGGGAGCCAGTGGGCCTTTCAAGGAAAAGCAATGGTTTGACCTGAGGCAACTTGAACCCTGGGTATTTCCAATAGCCCGAGCAGTTGCCAACTGCTAAAAGCCTTCCCTCAGTCCTGGCTGCCTTGCAAGTTAAGTTGGGCCCATTATACCTTCAGGTCATGCTCTTCCACAAGAAAAAAAGGCGTGTCTGCAGCAAACCTTGGATACTTGGAGTCAAGAAACAGCTTTTGGACATTTTTCCCTAGAGGGTTTAGCAAGATCTGATCATCCTGGATTAGAGCTGCCCTCACGTAACTGGGTTAAAGTGTTGGCCTACTTATGCCCCTCCTGCTGTGGCCTCCTTCAAAGCTGATGAGGCCGATTAGGGGGCTATTTCTGAGCACTACTCATGTACCCACAAGCCTGGGAACAGTTCTTCGCTGACTAGAAAGACAATAGCCATGGCTGAGGCAGAGCTGGCCTTGTCTGTAGGAAAGCACCGCTGTTAGTTGCAACCCAAGTCCTGGCAAAAGAGAGTGGCCACAAGTCAAGGTTGTGGGTATTGATCTTACTACAGCAGGCCAACTTATCAGTTTGCAGATACAGACCTACAAAACCAGAGCAACCAATTCATTTTCAGGAATGGACTTAGTCCTTTACCTTTTATGTTCTCAGTTTGTATATCGAGATGGTGGGTCATCAACAGGAGGTCCTCAATGTAGTCACTAGTTTCCACTCAGTAGATTCTCTACCTCCGAGGCAGGTTGTTGTCTTAATTTCTCCAAGCCTCGGTTTGGTCATCTATAAGAAAGCAATAACAGTACCCACTTCAGAGTGCTAACATAAGGATGTAGTAGAGTACCTACCACACCAGGTATATTTTAAACTGCTTCCATCAGTGCTAAGCATCACCACTACCATCAATCAGCGCCGTCATAACCACCACTGTTATCACTACTATCTTCAGCAAGACCAAGAATGAACAGTAAAAAGCCCAGTCCCTGGAGCCCAACAAGCTTGATTTGAATCCTGGCTTTGCCACTTTAAGTAACCTTGCGTAAGGGACAACTTGTTTGAATTTCATTCTTACTTTGTAAAATGGGAAAAAAATCATGAGGCGAGTGAAAAATGTATAATACGATTCTTAGTTCACAGGACACACTTCATTGTGTTGGCATATTATTATAATTGTTCCAAAGGAATGACCATGAAGAGTTGTGCCTAAATGTTTATGGTTGTGGGAATGGATATGACAAGCAAGGGATACTTAGTGTAGTGAAGCCATGGAAGATGATGTTTTGATTGTGGATACACTTATCAATACACTTGTCAAACCTGAAGGATATACAATACCAGCAGTATGCCCTAATGGAAACTGTAGACTTTGGCTAATAAGTATGTGGCAATGTAGGTCCAGCAGTTGTTGCAAGTCTGGTTTTGTAGGTCTGTATCGTTCTGGTATGGGATGCTGATAGTAGGGGAGGCTGTGGGGGAACTCTCTGTTCAATTTTGATGCGAAATTAAAACTGTTGTAAACAATAAAATCTGTTTGAAAGGAAAAATTGGAAAGGAATGATTAGTAGATGTTCAATATATTCCCATGCTAATCATTAAAAATAACTAAAAATTATAGAAAAAAGAAAACGGGGAAGGAATCAAAAGAATACACTGCAAAAATATATCACATCAAACACAAAATAAGGTAGTAACATGAACTGAGAAACAAAATAAATGGAAGAGATATAGTAAACTTACACAATGGCAGAATTAAGTACTTAGCTATCAACACTCACTTTAAATATAACTAAATGAAAATTCAGCAACTAAAACACACATATTGGCAGAATGGATTAAAAACCGTCTGGGCCTAGAAAGATGGCTCAGAGGTTAAGAGTGCTTTCTTCCAGAAGATTTGCGCTTGTTTCTCAGCACCCATGTCAGGGAGGCTTACAACCATCTGTAATTCCAGCTCCAAGGGATCTGGCACTTTCTTCTGTCCCCTGAAAGCACCTGCCTACATGTGGCATACATAGACACAGACACACACACACATAAAAAAGCACTTCCATGCAAATAATAACCATAGTGAAGCTGAAGTGGTAGCTACACTAATATGAAACAATCAACTTTAGAATAAAAAGTTATAAGAAAAAAAGTATGGCAGGCGATAGTGGCGCACACCTTTAAATCCCAGCACTCAGGAAGCAGAGGCAGGCGAATCTCTGTGAGTTCAAGGCCAGCCTGGTCTACAGAGTGAGTTCCAGGACAACCACAGCTACACAGAGAAACCTTGTCTCAAAAAAAAAAAAAAAAAAAAAACCAACCAAACAAACAAATGAACAAAAGGAACAAAGTACATTTTATTGATAAGAGGAATAAATAATAGTGAAGATATAGCAATTCAAAGTACGTATGCATCAAACAGAGCCTCCATCATATAGTCGGATGGCATGTTTTGTCATAAGTGGTTTTTATCATGGCAATGAATTTGCCTTCCATTTTGAATTTGTCCATATTTTCATTCTGAAAGGGTGTTGACTCTTGTCAAATGCCATCTCTGTTTCTGGTGGGTGGGTGATGTTTTTTTCCCTTGCCCAATAAAAGACTGAACTTTTTTCCCCTAAGATCAGGAAGACCTGTTTATTATTAACACCTCCAGTAACAACATGGCACTGGGAATCCTAGCCAGAGTAGTTGAGCGAAAGTCTTCATCCTAGATATATACTCTAGGAATCTCCAATTGGAGAAAGGGAACTTAAAAATGTGACATTTTCCTTTCTTAGATGGACTTAATTCTCTACTTGCTCCCGTTTTCCTGCAAACAGCATGATTCCACTTTTCTTTATGGCTGAAAGAATTTCATTGTGATATAGGAAATACAGACAAATATTAATAACGAGAGGACATGAAGCTGCTGAGAAGGAGATGTGTCTGTCAGTTGGGGGAATGGGGTGGAAATGATCAAGATGTGTTGCACACAAAGAATAATGACAATGGATCTGTAAAGGAAAAAAAAGAAAGAAAGTCATCTCAAATTTGGAAATTAGGAAAAAGTGGGGACTGGAAAGGTGGTTTAGTGAGCAAAGCACTTATCTCTCAAGCAGGGACTGAGTTCCATCCTTAGAAGCTATGTAAAGTGCCAGACATGATGACACATGCTTGTAATCTCAGCACTGGGGAAACAGAGACAGGAGGTCCCGAGAGCTCACTGGTTAGCGTTTTGACTTGGTGAGCTCCAGACCAATGAGAGACCCTAGGAAAGGAGGTAGATGGCATTGCTCAGAATGATGCCTGCTGTCCTCTGATGTGCACATGCATTGTGTGAGCGTGTATGCACACACAAAAGGAAAAGCAAAACTATCAATATGCAGACAATGTCATTATATTTGTATATAAATACACCCCATAAAACACATGCACTCAATCGTGGGAGCCAATAGATACATTCAGCAGGATTGTAGGATATAAAAACCAGCACATCAAAAGTAGTTGTGCTTCTGCATGCCAGGAATAAACAATTTAAAATGAAGAAATTCCTATTTATGATAGCATGTAAAGGATTTTAAAAAAAAACATAGGAATAAATGTAATCGAGGTAAATGGTTTGTACATAGTAAACTACAAAATATTGGTCAAATGTGTACATAAATAAAATATCATGTGTAGGTTAATTGGGAAAATAGTACTTATGGCAATGGTCTCCAAAGCTAGCCACTGCCTCTATTGAAGTTTCTGTAGCCTCTCTTCAAACTCATCATATCAATCCTTCACTTTCTATATGGAATCTCAGAGTCTTGAATATTTGAAACAGCATTGAAAAAGAAAAACATTGCTTTGTTTTTTCAGAACTTACTCCAAAGGTACTGTAAGCAAGGAAATTCAGTACTAGGATAAACAGACCAATGGAAAATGATAGAAAAATCCAGAAATAATCCTAAACCTTCATCATCTATTGATTTTTCAACAAGGATGCCCAAGCCATTCAATGGGAGAGAATGGTGTTGGGTTAGCCATGAAACTACATGCAAAACAATGAAATTTGAATAGCTACCTCACATTCATACAAAAATTAACGTAGCAAATCCTTAAATGTAAAGGCTAAATCAATCTATAGGGGCTAATAGAAGAACACATAGGGTAAATCTTTATGATCCTGGTTCTTAGGTTTGATAGAAAAAGCACAAAACAGCAAGTTAAAACTAATAAATTTGGATAAAGGCCGAATATCCCAAGTATATAAAGAATTCTTATAACTTGATAGGAAAAAAAAAAAAACACCTCACCCTTCCCAAATAAAACTGAACTAAAAAAAATTGTTCATGTAATAACTGAGCAAAGAACTTGAACAGAAATTTCCCCCAAAGATATGCCCTAGATACACCAATGACCAATATGCATGCCAAAAATTATTCCGAATCCCTAGTCATTGAAGAAATTCGAATGCAAACCATAATGAAGGCGGGCGTGGTGGTGCACATCGGTCAGGGATGTGGGAGTGAGAGGTTTGTGAGCTCCAGGCTGGCCTCCACTGCAAGTGAGAGCCTGTCTCAAAGCACAGAAGCCAAAATGAACAGATAGCAGAGAGAATGGATTTACACAGAAGAAATGTGTCCTTTGGCTCACAACTGTCCTGGCTCCTTGGTGGCTTGGCCCATTGCACATCGTGATAAGAGCCAGTGGTGGACAAAGGTGTGAATTTCCTATCTGTTGGATGCAAACGTGGACAGCAAGGAGCTAGGGTCCCCATATCCCCTTCAAGGACATGCCTGAGTCATTCGACTCCTCCCTCTAGGTCCTCACCTCTTAAATGTCCCACTGCTTCTCAATAGTGTCACAGGCTGGGGACTCGGCCTTTGGCACATAGGCTTTTGGGGACACTTACTCAAACAAAACATTGAAATGCCATGTCACCTCCACTAAGATGGCTTCAATTTTTAACAAAGGCCTAAGTGTGTATTTTGGAGAAATGAAGACCCATGCACGTAGAAACTTGTGTAGGACTGTCCCTAGCCACCCTGCTGTTGAGAGCCAAGACATTATGATGGATGAACAAGTTTCACTCCATGATACAATGAAATATTATTCACGCATAAAAAGCAACAGTACCAAGACGTGGGTGGGTGTTGAGGAGTGGTGTTATAGGGTGATGCAAGTGTCTTGAAATTGAAAGCTGGAAGCTGTAAAACACCAAAGACACGTTACTAAGACTCCCTACTATAACCTGGTGAATTGTATACAATCTGAGTTTTCCTTAGTCAAAGAAAATGTCCAATAGAAACAATTAAATCTAGCAGGTTCTTTTTCACCCCCAACGACCCTGTGCATCCCTTTCCCCAGTACCTTCTGGTATAACTATCCACAAAGCAAAAAGTGTTACCCATGCTTTACCAGCCTATGCCAGTTCAATGCCTATTTGGCCTTCTTCAGGGCTGCAGATTCTACAGGAGTAGACATGAATACAAATCTCCTGCAGAAGAGGAATCCATTCTATCTGAACAACTGGGTCAGCCCATATCTCTTAAACCTGTCATTTAGGGTTGCTATCACTAGATATGCATGGCAAGACAAACAAGACCCAAATCACCAAGGCACATGGCTTCACTTACACTAGCGATGAAGGCCACACACTTACGTCTTTGACTATGATTCTTGGATGTTTGAAGTCTGAGATGTTTGAAGTCTGAGAGAGTATAGGGAAATATTTACATTGCTCACACTAGCACTGTTCCTCAAAAAGATGGGGTTTTCAGGGCTGGACAGATAGATCAGTGGTAAAGAATGTGTACTGCTCTACCCAGAAGGCCCAGCACCCATGTTTAGTGGCTCACAACCTCACAATGCCTGTAACTCCAGCTCAATAGGATCAGAGAACTCTAGCCTCTTTAGGTGTCATTTGCACACATGTGCGCGCGAGTGCACACACACACACACACACACACACACACACACACACACACACACACACACAGTACTTTTTTCATGGCATTTCCCACTCCTTCCAGTTCATGCCACTCTCTTTATATTCTGCCAGGCTATGCTTGAGTAGGCACTATTATGTTCTATCCAGCTATCTGGCCACCTCCCTATTATGTCTTATGCTGAAAACCATAGTGTGTATGTACCATTGTGGATCATTCCAGAGTATCACTTAGGAGGAAATGCAAATTTCACAGAAAGTGACACAAACATTTCCAGTTTTGCATCACCTGATATTCAGTCCGTGTCCACAACTTGGCCGCTTTCTGTCAGTTCAAGTGGCATTTTCAGAATGGCTGTGCTTCCGGTCTCAAAATAGCCACCACTTAATTGTGCCTCCTTGCCCCTTCCTACGTAACAAGTGATTCATAGTTACTCTGATTTCCTTCCCTTGTCATTTACCTTTGTCATTCTTTGTCTCTGCCTGCCCCATGAAGGGATTTTTGCCTCCTATGGGATCAGCATTTGACTAGGAGTCTTGCTGTGCACTTTCATCTCCGGCCCAAAGGCAGCCTCCTGGAGCAAATGGCCTAGACTCTTTCCTCTTATCTCTGTCCTCTGGCTTGGTGCCAGGAAGGGCCATGTGCCTGGCAGAGGGCGGATTCACAGGCATGAATACAATTTTCAGTTTCCAGATATCATTCTGCATGTCCATAAACCTTTTTCTCGAAGGATCCCTTCGAGCTTGCACATTTCTCACAGGAAACAAGACAGCCACGTGGTGAGGCTGGGTGGGGGGAGAGGTGGAAATCCAGTTTTACTCACAATGCATTAGTATGCTTCATATAGAGTAGTTTATGGCATGGACATGTTTGGAGGGCCAGAAATTAAAATGCCATTTTTCTTAACATCATTCTGAGGTGGAAGCCATTTAGAAAAACCCTATGATGATGACAAGCCACAGCTGTCTGGGTCCAGTCTGAAGTTTTGCAGCAAGAACTAACTTGTATGCCCCTCCCAATTCTTAGCCCAGATTATTAATTTGTCTTCTGCAATTACATGATATTCATTCTGTAAGCAAGCAAAGCACTGTGACTCCAAGGCCACAGGCACTCAATAAATATTGATGGATCACATTGAGCCTGACATTTGGGAGGAAAAGGCCAAAAATGGCGGTCATTTCATCTAATGATGCCTTCCCAGTGGCTCCCAGAAAAACTCGCAGTTGGGACTCCAGCAGTCATCTTTGGATTGTCCTGTGAGATCCCTGGGTTATTGTAACCGTTCCAGTTTTCCATAAACAGAATTCAAACAACAGACTTACATGTGTGTTCAAGTACACACTATTTTTAAAATGTAATTAAAAAAACCTGAAGAAAACACCTCATATGTTACATCTAGACGGGGAACAGATACCCACTGTCAATTAGCAGAAGCAAGTTGACTCATTTCTGCTCCACAATAGGGGTGATGCTTCTTCCTGCTGGAACTTCTTGTAAGCTTTCCCTCACTGGTTCAGGTTGTAGCTGTGCTGGGCTTTTATAGCTTAAGCAGATACAAACCCACTGCTATGAGATGTAGCACAATAGAGTGCCTTTTCTTTGTGCAAATTAAGGCCTTCTTGCTGTTGCCCAGCCAAACTAAAATATAGAAAGAAATGGAGTCTGGAAACTAACTCCAACTCCCTCTCCCCAATCACAACTCTATTGTAGTCAGGAAAACAGTGTTATTATTCCTAATGTTATAAGCAACTGGCATCCATTTGGTGTGTACAGCGATGAGATCCTTTACATCTATTTTTAACACTGTCAAGTGACAACTACGATTTTGATTTAAAAAAAAAAAAAGCAGCTCCTTCCACTTTGAAAGGAGACTAATGGTTGAACAAATTAGCCACGTCTCCTGACCTAGATGTGTTGGAAACGGAGCGAGCGCTCACGGATGCCAGGGTAGTTGATGAGCACAGAGACATTCAAGACAGTCCCTCCCGGCTGTATGCTACAAACTAAGACAGCACACCTTCCAACTCCCTCAGTATAAATAAGTAATCCGTGGCCAGGATGTAAATCTGCAAATGCAGGTCTACGCCTGCTTACAATAAAGCATACGCCAGCCCTCTCCATGAGTGGTCCCACTTAAAGGAATGGAGATACGCAGTACACAGGACCTGCTCAACATTCCAGAACTTCCAATCGCCTTCCATGATTTCAGAGTCAACCACAGTCCAAAAATATTAAATACAAGATTCCAAAAATAAACAAGTATTTGTGTTTTCTTGTTGGTTTGGCTGTTGGGGGGGAGGGGTGACACAGGAAAAGCCTTTATTTAAGATTCTGGAAAATTAGTGATATGCAACAATATACAGGCTGGTGACATCTTGACCGCTGGCACATGGCTAGGCACTAACAAAGAACTTGTCCTAGCATGCGGAAGGATACAAGCACCGCCTCCTATACTAACATATTCTAATGATCTAGCATGAGTGTCCATTAAATCCCCTTCTTGCTTGCACCTTAAAAATCCCTAACATGGCATAGCCAGGCTGGTAGCAATAGGCCTCTAATCCCAGCACTCCGGAGGCAGACCGATCTCTGAGTTCCAGAGAACTCTGACTTGAACCCCCTAATCCCTAATATGTTGATAACTTGTGGAAACTATCTTCAGTGCAACCAATTAGTACAAAGCTATTCCAGAATTTTCTTTCTTTTTTTTGAGACAGGGTTTCTCTGTAGTTTGGGGGCCTGCCCTGGAAACTACCTTTGTAAACCAGGCTGGTCTCGAACTCAGAGATCTGCCTGCCTCTGCATCCTGAGTGCTGGGATTAAAGGTATGTGCCACCACCGCCTGTCTCCTGGATACTCTTAAACAGCCCCCATTCTTTATCTGGAAAATGGGACTTCAGCAGGTATCTCAGCAACAAAGTGACAATGAATCCGCCATGCTACCCCTAATCCTATGGTGGGTTCCAGGCAACCCTGGCCACTACATGTGAGACTACTTCATCTTGGAGGCATTACCCCCTGGGAACCAACTTCAAGGCATTCATCTCACTAGTTTCTTATAGTTTTCAACCAGCACTTGGGTCTGAGGCAGCGATATGGCTGGGCTGGGCTGGGCACGCGTTCCAGAGGGTCAGCCACCAAGATCAAGACAGAAAGCAGTATGTGTTTTCAGTTGCATTGTGTAAGAAGTAACATGGGGAAATCTCACACTATCCCACTCACTGTCTCTTATTCAGGATGAGTCATTCCTTTGTCTAACACACACACACACACACACACACACACACACACACACACACACACACACACACACACGTTAGCCACTTTTAGCAGACATCTCATTATCAGACTGACCATTCAGTACTATAGTATTTGGGTCCACAGAACTTTTATTTTACTTAATAATGGTCACACATTCAGGAGTAGTGAAGCTGGTGACTGTATTACAGCATGCTATTGTACCTATTCTTAGTTATAATCTCTTATTGTACCTACTTTATAAATTATGCTACATTATAGTTAATAAAAGGAAAAGTACTGTATGGGCTTTTCTACTGTTGGGTTTCAGGCACCCATCCCCTACAGATAAGAAGTCTGTATTCTGTTACAGGGCCATTTTTCTTGGTGGTGCTACGAATTAAATCCAGGGCCTCAGGGCACATTAGGCAAGAACTCTATAACTGAGTTATACCTCCCCTCTTAAAGGATCATTTTAAAGAGATGCCATCCAAGTTTTTGGCAAAAGTAGCTTGGCTTCTAAATGGAACTGAAGATAATTCCTTCCATTTCTCGAGAGATTTCTTCCATCAGGCTTGGGATCTGGAAAGTAGGGGGCTGCAAGTATGGAAGTCAGCCTTTCAATACAGTTCCCCGCCCCCAAACCCCAAAACCAAACCCCAAAACAAATAAAAAAACCAGTCTAACAAGGGCTGACCTCAGCTGCAGTCTTCCATTCAGTTTCCCTCTTGAAACTGAAAAGCCTGGGCAAACCCAGATGGGCAGTTATCAAGAGTTCAGCTGCTCCAAACCCACACTGGTCTCAGCTCACAAAGACAGAGCCAAAAAAGGAGGATAAGCCATGTTGAATGGGCAGCCATTTACTCACCAGTGCTCCTAGCTGGCAGCTCAGAGTCAGAGGTGATTCTCTCCCCACCCTACCCGCCACCACTTTCCTTAGCTCACCCAGGCAGGGTACCATGGTAATGATGATGTCCCAAGAACAGAGAGGAAGTGCCTCAGCCTACAAAGCCACACTTGCCTTCTGAAAGTAGTGGAGCTGTTTAAAAGGTGCCCAGTGGAGTATGAAATCTAAAGAGGGGATACTGAAATTCAAGGAAGAATTGAGGGAGGTGGGTTGTGATTAGTGAAATTGAAATCTGTGCAGACCATTCAGTGCATCACGATGCCATAAAAGGAATGCTGTGAGCCTATTATGTTACTTTATTCTACCTGAATCAATTAATATGGCCTAAATGATTAAGAAGTCTTAATGTTCCATTAAATACAAATGATGAAAATGAATAAACCACAAGCAAAAGATGACTGCCTTCATAGAGGACTAGCCCAAACCACAACAGTTCTTTAGGGAGGGTCTGAGATGGCTGTTTTTACCTACCATGATACATAAGCACGTGTTATAAAATTCACATGGTGCTGGGGCTTTGGAGCAATGTAACTGAAAATTGTCCTGTTTATATTCAAGTAGCAACTCAGGCTGAAACATTGCAAAATGAAAGTGTGACAGCAAGTGACTGATAAAGAGCCTGAGGTAATGTCACCAATTTGGTTGGTACCCTTTCCACAGAGAATAGACACATTGCAGCAGCTGCCAGGGACACCCACTGCAAGTGCCGCCTTTCTTGATGCAAGATTTTATCTGGCTCTTGAAAGTTGTGGCCCCAGTTGCCCTATCCTCATGTTCAGGCATTTCCCTTAAGCTGGAAGCCACCAGGCAAGTCACAAATACCACCCTGGAGCTAGCAATGTACATGGTGCTCACCCTCTGTGTGTTGCATGCCCATTGTGGACAACCCTTGGGTTGCCACCACCTTCAGAACATTTTCCGGGTTCAAGCTATACTCTGAAAAGGGGCAAAGCTTGATGTTAAAGAAATGGTTTGCACTTAATCAGGAGTTTTCTCTAATTTACCAATGTCCTTCACATCTCATGAATGCCCCACTACCCTTGACTATAAAGTGACTTTGAGGCCAGCCGGAGGGACAGGAGATCCTGTCTTTTAAACACAGAAGGACCAATGACCCTAACACCCCAGTATGAGGCAGGTTAAAAAAATAAATAATTCCAAAACAAAGATTCAGTTTTAACATTTTATTGGGTAAATGATTTTAAAGGTAATAACAATAGTGTCAAAACTACTACAATATCTTTCCACAGCCATACCATACAGACCCACATAAACCTTTTCATATTTTTTTCTTTTTTGTTCATTTTTAATATTTTAAAGCCATACTATAGGTCATATAAAATGCCCACTTCCAATAGCTTCTTCAAACTAGTAAGCAATTCAATCTGGAAGGAGGGAGGACCTAGTTATAATGAAGGGGTTTCAGGTAATCCATGATGTCTCACTGTAATCAAAACACCAGGTTACTAAGAAAGGAAGGACGAGCTACTCCAGGTAGCTTTTTGCTCGTTACAAGTCTCACCGTTGCATCACCAAAAACTCTTTATGCTGGTGACTGATTCAAAGTAATTTTGGGGAACATATAAAACACTAAAATAACTTAGAAACTAGATCCAAATATCTCAAAAGTAATCAACTTTGATATACAAAAGCAGTCAGAGGTGGTTACAAAAGTATTTTTTGTTTGTTTGTTTTGCTTTGTTTTTCTCAGTGCGTCTTTGTACCAGCGCAGTTACTGGGTCTGGAGCAAAATAAAAGGTTCATTTCTTCTGAAACAGTAATAAAAAACAAGGAAAACTTATCTTTGTATATAAAGGATCAATGCTGGTCTTTAGAATAATGAATTCAGAAACCCTGAAATCGAGAGGCACACAATGGGTTTCCACTTGTAAAAAATAAAAGGAAAGTCACCAGTTTATTTAAATGGAGGAGGTGCTCACACTCCTCAAATAAACTTAATTCAGTTTCACATCACTAGCAAAAAATCACTTAGAAACTGTACAAAAATAAAAAAGTTAACACATTTAATCCTGCAAGGTTTTTGTAAGGACTGGAAGGCAGGCTTTTGGAGCAGCATTTGGGCATGGCTGGGGGCTTCTTTGGTTTGATCTAACACACATAAGAGATGGAACCTATTCCAGATGACAATTTCGAATTCTTGCACATTTGAAGACAGGGAAAGAGGCCAGTATACAAACTTCCGGTGTGCTATGTGTGTGCATGGAACCATTTGCATGGGACTGGACATCCTATGTGAGGTGTGGGGGGTGGGGGGGGAGAGCAAGCCTTGCACTTCCTCCATCACTTTCACTGACCTCCTCTGGGTGGGTTAGGGGGGCGATTGAAGAGAGTAGTAGCACATTCGTGCAATCAGAAGGCCACTTGACGGGGGGAGAGGGGGGGACAATTGTTCTTTTAGAATCTGGTACCTGGCTGACCTTGTTTAAGAACAATAAAACCTTCCAGAAGTGGAAGCCATTTGCTACATACCAAACTAAAATACACACTGTTTTCCAAGGAAATACCCAGTTGCATTTGGAAAAACAAAAACAAAAACAAAAACAAAAACAAAAACAAAACCAAAAAACTTAATTGGAACTAATTAACATTTAAAAGGGGCTCTGTAAACTTTGTGCTACTCAAATGAAGTTCAAGTATTACTTCTCAGCTGTTTAAAGATCACGGAACTTATAAAATATTCTGGTGATAAAGAGTGCAATTCACATTTGTGTTTCTGAACAAATAAACCACAACTGGCTAGAACACAACTTGTGCAATTAGAATCTTTGTCTGCGTTAAAGACACATGCTACATATTTCCACATGTTCAAAGTTATTTCAAACCACATAGTTAACAGCTTTATAATACACAACAAAAGTGAAAGGGCCTAGCATCTGTTTGTTTGAAGCACACCATTATAGTTTGTATAATACCCTTTACACTACAAAGTCTTTTAGTCAACAGCTACTTAGACACAAAAATGCACTGTGCATCAACTTGAATACAAAAGGAGACAACACTATCCTTTCCCCCCAAGCCATGGTGGGAAATATTGCTGACCTCGTCCTTTGAAGCCTGCAGGATGGTTATTCTTCAGTATAATATTATTACACTGGTAAGAAAATCTGTAGAACATCTGCATATATCAAGGATTTTAAAAAATCTGATATGATTCTTAGAGTCCGCATGACCAGTCACGTGACCTGCTCAAGATTGATTAGCACCGTTAAATACATAAACACACACATATGCATGTATGCATGTGTAAGTATATGTACACATACATGCATATATGCATGTGATAGATCTTTTCTTTAAAAACAATAACAACAGAAAAAAAAACTAGCCATAAGCTCACCCAGGACGAGGAGCTATTGAAATGATGAGATGATGGATAAGATGGATTTCACAACAATATTGGTCTATTCTGTCTCTCTTCAATTTATATGTTTCATTTACTTTTCTCTTTCTTTCTTTCTTTCTTTCTTTCTTTCTTTCTTTCTTTCTTTCTTTCTTTCTTCTTTTTTTTTTTTTTTGCAGCAGACAATACCATTCAGCTTGTGCTCACTTTCCCTATAAGGGCAAGAAAATGTCAGATAGCCATTTGCTTTTATACTGAAAGACTAATCTATCCCAATATGCTTCCAAGCAGAAGGAACAGGACTTAAAAGCCAGTTCTAAAGCCTGGAAGCATTCTGACAAATCTCTGCATTAGGTGGAACGGGCTATCGAGACTGCCTTTCAGGCTAGCAATTGGCTTCTTAGTTAAGGCATCATAACTGAAAATGGTTACTTCAACAATGGATGCTGTGGATGAAGGAATACCAAACTTTGAAGAACCCTCATCAAAAACTAAAGCTGTATACTTTGCTCTGGTCGCAAGCAGAATGAATCCAGCCAATTGTCTTACAAACTAGAAAAAGATTTTCTGAACTACCAGTCTGTCATTTATCATAGCAATTAAATGTATAAGCTTGACCATTTCAATAGTCAGCGGCATGTTATAGTTTTAGAATACACATTCTGCAGCATAATTTCACTCACCACTTGTTATATTGACCTCCTGCTTGAAAAATTATATATTTTCCCATATATATAATATATATGCATATATATATATATATATATATATATATATATATATATATCCACACTGCCATAAAACAAAGGTCATCTTTTGCCAGAATCATCTGTGGGTTTTCTTGGGGGATAAACATAAGGGCTTCCCATTGACATTAGTAAGTTCTCTTAGGTTAAGCCATGGGAAGAATAGCCCTGCAAATGAGCTGGACTCTAAGTAATATATCTGAATGCCATCTTCACAGGTCCAACATAATCTCTGTCAACACAGAAATATGTTTCTATCAAAAGTATGTAGTGCAGAAAGAGATTCAAACTCTTTACAGGATCTCGGAAACAGCACTGTCTCCACGATAGACAAATCTGAAGTCATAGTATGAAGGAACTTTTCACTAGATTATCTTTATCATGTCTTAGTAGCTAAAGTTGTCTCTTACCAATTATGACTCATTGAAACCTAAAGCTAACAAATTTAAATTAATATAAAATAGACAAATGTCTTTTTGGTTATTTGCTCAAAATAATTTTTTTCACTAAAAAAATACTTTGGAGTAAGGAATTTGTGTAATCTGTTGTTTCTTATATAGAAACAATAAAATTTTACAAGAATATTCTTCTAAATTGCCTTTTTAAAACCCCTCTTAATTTGACTTAATTATAGTCTTCTCAAAGGCACTAAGTTCTGCATCTGATCTCTTCCTAATATTTGCTGCCTTTCAAAATGATTCCTGCAGCCCATGGGAAAGGTAGCTTATGCTTTTCTAAAACAGTGATTTAGTTTGGAAATTGGTTCTATAGCTTGATGAGGCTGTCTCTTCTACCACAACCAGCACAAAAGGCGTCAACAGTTTCTTGTTCTCTGTCACAAGCCCTATCATGGACCTTTGAATGTTTACTTAAACTAAAGCTCACTTTTTTAACCATGGGAAAAACATGTACTTGACTCAAATACAAAGCCGTCATAGCAAAGAGAATTTTACACAAATTCAAGAGTAATATACAAATACCCGAATTTGTTATGAATTAATCCCCAACTCAGCTATCAAAAATGACTATCTTACTGAGAAATACTAAAACAAACCTACTAAATCCTCAAAAACTGCATACTTTCTTCCATCCACAGTCAAAAGAAGGAAGGAGGAAGGGATAAAAGGACAGAAACCCGACTGGGATAGTAAAGCAAAAATATACCTAATATTGTAAGGAAAGAAAACTCCAAAAGTTGTATGTGCTGCAAAAAAAATCAAGGATCTAAAATAATAACAAGATCTTCTTAACAAATGCCATTTTTCCTACCCGTTACCATGATGGTCTTAACTGACAATGTCGAAGCTTCACCATGGCAACGGAAACTATCATCATAAAATGGTACAGTAAAAGAGATAGCTAGACCAAGAAGGTGTAGGGTCTCCTGGAAAGAGGTCTGCAGAGAGGCCCAATGACTGGTTGTGCGGCTCAGTGTCAGGAATAATGGTTGTATGGTGGCAGGGGATGCCCGATGCCATTTTGGAAGTGATGATGCTGGCGATGAGCAAGGTATTCAGCATAACTCAAGGTCATCTTTTCACTACGGTACCTAAAAGAGTCAGGGAAGAGAAAAGTTAGTATCAAGAACAGATATCAGAGCTAAGAGGGCCCTAAGTATAGGAAACAGGAAGCCCAGAGAGAAGCAGTTACTTGCCTAAGGTCACAGAGTTGGTAAGCAGCAAAGCTGAGATCAGAACACAGGAATCCAAACTCTGAGTCCATTGCTTTTTCTGCTCTACTACTTGTTTAAAGTACTCCAGGAATGGCATTGCCCCTTGCACCCAATTTGGAGTAAGAAGGAACAAGGGAAAGCCAATCTTTTATCATCATATACACATCTCATTCACTGGGACATTTTTCTTCAGAGACCTTCCATCGCTTCCTCCCTTACCATTCCTTTATTTGTCCACACAGCTTGGGTTTTGCCACTATGTTACAACATCTTGCACTGGAACCCTCTCCTCCATCTGTATCTAGGTATCTTTCTATTGCCTTACTTTTCAAGAGGAAGCATAGTTTCTCCCTTCAGTCTCCTCCTTACTCTATCCATTGCCCAGTGTCCCTTGGTTCTATCATGGCTGTCAGAGGCTTCTTTGGATTCTGTCTCTATATAGTCCTGGTTCTCCTGGAACCCACTATGTAGACCAAGCTGGCCTTGAAATCATAGAGATCCACCTGCCTCTGCTTCCTGAATGCTGGGATTAAAGGCTTGTACCTGGCCTGGAGTATATTTTTAAAACCCTATAATGGCTAGGCAATGTCTATAGAATCAGGTCCAAAGTTTTAATTTTGGATTACCAAGTCTTAAATGGTCTGACTCAATCTACCTTCTAGGCTACATTTTCCTTTAATGACATTTCCTATGTACACTGAAGACCAGCGAAATCACAGTGCTTCATAGGCCTTAAAACTGGCTCTTTTCTTTACCACCTATGTGCTTTGACTCACAACACATCTTCAGGGAATCCCTTTCCTCCCTCGCTTTCTACATGTCAAATAGTCTACCCATTTTAAAGCCCTAAATCCACCTCCTCTTTGAAGTCTTCTGTTACCCACTGACTTCCTGGAGTTCCTCTTCCCCAGCATTCTGATCCTCCACATCCATAATACTCTGCCTTGGAGTAGTAATTATTTTTATTCATGCCCTTCTATTTTCCTCAAACTATAAGCTTGGGGAGAACAGAAATGGGGACATTTTCAAATTTGTAACTATGCAGAGCTGAGAACAATCCATTTTTAAATCACAGGCACGTAATGCAATTTTCTGGAATTGAAATGAATGGAAGCAGTAACCCATTTTCCTAAAATGTTCGATACTTTCCTTCTTAAGTAAGTATCCCTATTATTCCATGATGAAATTTATTTAGCATTCAAGTTCAGCTCAATTGTGTTTTTCAATAAGCTTTCATAGTAGACTCCTATCACTGCCAAAATTCTAAGGTTAAATTTAAATTTTAGGACTGCTTATCAGAATCCTGGGGGGTTCTCCTAGGCAATGTCAAAAGCTAGTAAACAGCTAATTCTGGTACTTTCTCCAATAAGACAATTTAGTCTCAGGGGGTTGGTTGCACAAAGCCAGAATAATCACAAGGCGCTAAAGATGGGAAGGATGGACACAAATATCATGCAGTATTTTATGCCAAGCACTGTTCCATTGTATCCACTCTCAGTATGGCCCTGCATTTGTTTCCACTACTTTAGACAAGAGTAGCAAGTGTAGTTCAAGAAACCAAAGAAGTCAAAGGGTTATAAGCACACTGTTGGAAGTGTACTGGTTAGTTGTGCTACAAAATGCCATGGTACCTGGTCAGCTTTATGGTTTTCCTGAATTCATTAGTAATCGGAGCCTTGTAGCCTCCTTTCCTTAGTAAGGAATCTATGGTCTGAATATGGTCCCATCCTGTGGAGAGGCGATGAAATAAAATATCAGTCAAGCACATACCACAAAGCACCTTTGCTTAAATACAAAATGACTCTGTAGAGGTCAGCTATCACTGTGACCAAATGCCATCAACTTCTTTGGTCCTAAAAAAGAGTCTTACAGAAGAACTAGATTTACCGCAGGTTCATCACCACATGCCTTAAATTGTCTAAGAAACCATTCAGTCATGTCTCTGTAACAGATGTACTCTTTCTTCTCTAATGGTCATGCCTTCAAAAGGGAGGGAAAGCCTAAATAAATAAAACATGACCTGTGTTAACTTGTATTTGGGGCTCCCATAACTTTTGCATGGTAATTGCTGGCCTTAATGGTACCTTCTATGCTCAATAACCTATATTTGTGTGAAATACTCAAGGGTATTTTATTGTTTCTGATATGAATGCTAGTCTAATATCCTTATGAAGTCAATGGTCCCACAGTAGTAAGACATTTTCTAAAGCAATCCAAATAAATCTTCACATAGCTGCCTTAAAGATTAACATCTCATTTGAGGATTAATACATTAAAATATGTTGTTTTATCTTTTATATTTGTATGAGAATACACAGGGAAGGCACATTTTAAATGCTTTCTGAAAAAGTTAAGTTCTACGGAATTTTTTAAAAGCATTCATTTGAACTAATGTGAGACTAGAATTTAGTAGTGGCTAGGAAGGACAAAGTACTACAACAGAGTTGTTTAGTGTCACTGTATTGGTTCAGAAAGATGTGTGGCATATCTGTGAAATAAGAAAATAGTTACTGATCATGAAATATAGATTTAGCATAAAGTGATACTTCATGTATTCACAATTGCTCCCATCTTCTTGGGAAGCTTAGTTTCAGTATTAACACAATGAATAATAGCAAGCATCGAAGAAGAATTGTTAGATATTAACAATGAATAACGTCAAACTACAAGGCTGTCTGTAAGCCTAAGGCCTCTTCAGGTCACCATGCTAATTACTACACACTGGTGCATGGGAAAATTGTGCTCCAAAGTAGTAACAAACTGTTGCTTAAAATAATCCCCAATTTTCATAGATTTGTGCTATTTTTAAAGTATGTTTTTATGAGTATATGGTGTCAAGTGTCACTGCCAAGAAGCAGATTCTGTGTAATTCGCCAATTTGAACCAGACATTGCAGTGACAGTGATGAAAGTCAGTTATTATAATGTGATGGTGATCAATTATGAGACATAACTGCAAGGTCAGCTACTGCATTTCAGTTTAAAATCTTCACCAGATCATATGAAATAAAGCACAATGACCTTGCTCCTTTGCAACCTCCGGTAGGTAGGTGGCGGTGCGTTTTGATCCTTTTTCATTGATGAATTCTATTCTAATGCCATGCACACCCACCTGAAAGAAATTGGCAGTTTTATTAGTACAGACTTCTTCATAGAAACAGAAAGAAAAGGTTATAATAATTAAACTTTCAATACAATTCTTTCCACCCCACCCTTGTTTTTAGTTATTTTTATTTTTTCCAGAGCTGAGGACCAAACCCAGGGACTTGTGCTGGCTAGACAAGTACGCTACCGCTGAGCTAAGTCCTCAATCCTTTCCTCTAGTTTTTAGAAATATGTAGTAGTTTTCTGTTTTCCAAAAGTTTGGTTTTGGATTGGAAGGCCACTATGATATCCATAGAGACAAAAATGCTGATTTGTACGTGTCCAGTATATGCCAGCCTATGCTATTTTGTCTAGAAATCTGAAACAAACTATATGTGTAGAGTAGGACAGTTGGTGGCTAGAATCCTGCCACAATTCCCAACCTGGAGGAAGAAAACGACTTCAAATAGACAGCAAAACCCTATGTAGTCACACTGCAACTTCAGGGTTATATCCCCAAACTTCCTGTGCTGACGCCCTCTCAAGCTTTCGTTCCTTTAAAAACTTAACTCCTATGTAGGCAAATTAACACTGTCTGATAAGTCTGAAAAAACAGGCTGGGCTGGCTGGTGCACAGACAGTATGATCATATATTTGAGGTCAGCCTGTGCTACATATAAGCTCCAGGGCAGCTTGGACTATATAGTGAGACCTTGATTAAAAGAAAAGACTAAAAAGTAATGAAAACAATCAGACTGTACATTTCCTAATATATTTCAATTTAACAGCAATAATGAATTCAAATTATATCAGGACAGGACATTTTTCTAGATTATTATCCTAGCCCAGGAAACACTGTAATGTTTTAAAGTGTGAAGCAAACTTTTAGTGATACATAAAAAGAGAAGACTATTGGCCTTAGGAAGATCTGTTGCTAATGTTTTGGTTTTTGTTTTGTTTTGAAGCAAAACCAATGTGTTCTCCTTTGATTAGCATATAATCAAAAGGAAGCAGTCCTTTTCCCTTATAGAATAAGTGCAACAAAACTGAAGAGAAATTATTCAAAGTTCTTAATGTCTTTTAAAATACTGATAATAAAAATGTAATTTTTAAAGCGCCCTATTCCATTCTTCCATATCTCTAGGTGCCTCAGATTCAGAGTTCCCAAGGAGACTGACTATAAGGCTGCTAATGTCCTAAGGGAGGATGAAAAGGCGGGTGCACACTATTCCCAGGCAGAGGCTTCCTCCTCCTCCTCCTCCTCCTCCTCCTCCTCCTCCTCCTCCTCCTCTTCCTCCTCTTCTTCTTTTGATTTTTCATGACAGGTTTCTCTGTGTAGCCTTTGGAGCCTATCCTGGCACTCTCTCTGTAGACCAGGCCAGCCTCTTCTTTTTAGAGCAGATGAGTGAAGACAGAGTCATATGCTTCCCATGTGTGTATACATGGCAAGGTTTTAGAGGAGAAAGGTGCCAGTGAGAATCTCATTTGCAGTTTCTGCCCTTTTTGGCAAAAGTTTTCTGGTTTTGGGGGGAATGAAATGTCCCCTGGAAAATGGATTTCATCCTGTCTTCATACATGTACCCTTTGAGGCTGTCAGATCTTTTGAGCAATCGCTCGCTGTTTTATTATGATGATGGTGATTAAAGTGTGTCCCGGTGGCTATTCTATCTATTGGATATCAATATTTCCACGAATCTCTTCTTGCTAAAAATGCAACCAGGACAGCAGTTTAAAAACCATCACAGTAAGGCCTCTCAGACCCTGTGGGATGTGACTGTGGACAGCTGAAAGGAAATAAGACTGTTTAGTTATCAGGTATTTCCAGCATGAAGAGCATCCACCTACCAGTCACCCCGAAGTATGCCACAGCACTGAGGCAATGACAAATGTGACACTTTCTCTATACTATCTTTCTGATCAGTGAGTGACTCTGAAAGTTTATTCTTGACAATATCAGATGCTTCATAACTTGTTTCTCCAAAATACACAGCACAGGTAATTTATGCTCTATCATTCAACGGAGTGAATTTTGAATCGTTACCTCTATTTATCAAAAATGTGTCATGTTAAAATTGAAAATAATTTTGGTGTTATTAAGCTGTCTAGTCACAGCTCTGAGATGCATTCCTTATCTGCACGATGAGTGTCAGGCAAAGATCAGCACTATTTAACTGTCTCAGAGAGAGGAAGGGGATGAAAATGGTATCAGAATTGCTGGGCTGGCTGTTCACATTTCAGTAAGTGTGGTTTGGAAAAGGAACAACTCCTGGAGGTGATTTTTTTTATCCCAGTTAAAGCACAAAATCTCTGATAACCATGCATGCAAGCTCTGGCAAACTACAAGCTCTGGGCCTATATATATATTTGGGGAAAATAAATGGAGGGAGAGTTTAGACATATAAATCCTTTCTCTTTAGAACACATTCTCTTTGATGAGACTCTCTGGCATTTTAAATCCTAGTAATTTAATAATTAAAAGAGACTAAGACTAGTTGTATGGTATATAAATTGTTTCTTAAAAAAACCTGTTTATCCGAGATCAAAATTAAAGGACACATTGAACAAAATAAAAATTACTCACTAACAGGATTGTTTATTTACTTTTATATTATGAGAAGGCCCAGGCAGCAAATTTGATTTTTAAAAAAAGCTACTTACTTTTCTGGGTTCCTATAATTTCAACAACTGAAAGTCTCTATAAATATAGTCATTAGAGAAGCCCCAGTTTTCATAGGTCAGAAAGCAATTCCACAAAGCTAGAAAGCACAAACTAGGGTGACTCATTTTTACAACTAGCAGAATCAAGAGAATGGGAATAATGCTCTCTTTGGTACTTGGTTTTTGTCCCCCCCCCCAAGTCAGGGTTTCTCTGTGTAGCCTTGGCTGTCCTGGAACTCTATGGACCAGGCTGGTCTCCAACTTTTAAAGATCTGCTTGCCTTTGCCTACCGAGTGCTGGGACTGCCTGACTTCTTTGGTACTTATTAATCAGTAGCTTTTTCAGTTTGCTTGGACCATGGATGCCAACAAATAGTTACATAGAAGAATCAATGAAGGAGAGTGGAAGCAACCCATTCTGATCAGCCTGCAGAAATCCCTGTCTTCTTTACCAAAAGGAAGGATGCTGTGGTTTGAATATGAAAAGTCCTATAAGCTCCTGTGCATGAACACTTGATCTCCAGCTGGTGACCTTTATAGAAGGTGGAGCCTTGCTGGAAGAAGTGACTCAGGTAGTGGTGGGGAGGAAAGTAAGGTATTATAGCTTGGCCCCACTTCTTATTCTCTCTCTGCCTGTTTCTCAACTAGAGATGCATTGTGAGGTGCTAGCCTCATCCTCCTGCCACCCTGCCTTCCACACTACAATGGGTTGTAAGCCAAAATAAATGCATTTTCCCTTAAGTTGCTTTTGCTGGGCTGTTTCATAACAAGCGATTGTTGAAGTTATCAATGAGATATGAGATCTGTTACATAGAGAATTAGGATTCCATGAAGTAAGTCTGCTCTAAAACCATATTTGTAACTGTCTTAGGATGGAAAAAGAGAAAGTATCTAGGAACAGAATGGCAATCAGATAGTAATATATCCGTAACTAATTGTACCACTCTCCAAAAATACAGCCAAGTAGGCAAAACCTGAAGACTTGTAAACCTAGCTTCAAGCGATTCTGCAGGTCAGTTTCAAAATGATTAGAATATATGAGAAAAAAATGCTTTCAAGATCCATCAGCTACTCTAATATTGTTTTAGTCAGGACTATACTTGTGTTAAGCAAAGCTATATATCAATTACAATTGCAGTATATTAAATATAGAACTTATAGAAATAAGGATATAGAGTTAAAGAGAGCTGTATCCGTATGTGCCAAGCAACCATTAAGGCCAGCTCAACAGATTTCTATTTCATGCTAAAAAGAAAGCCATATTTATTTAGAGCCATTCCATAGCAAGTAATTTTTACTAATGGTATTCTATATTCTTTCATATTTAAACATTGTTCCAAATAATTAGACATCAAAATTAATGTTGGACCCCCAAATATATTATCTTGATGATACCATAGTTGATTATCAGTTTGGGGATTACGTATCCCCAACTCCACCAGGCCTCAGCCCCCATCATATTTCCTCTCTTGTCCATTTCTCTATTTGTTCATTCTATCAGTGAGTATGTGTGTACAGGGAGAAGAGATACATGCAAATTAATCAATTTTGCTTCATAGTAAATGGTTTGGTAGAACAGATTATAACTAATGGCTGAAATGAAGCCCCGATACTGTCTGCAGATTTCATTTATCCTCATTATCTGGCCCCTTGTTAGAAACGTGGTTTCACTTAAAATTATTATTCTCTAATGCAGTGACTCTCAACATTAAGAGTATTAAAAAAACTGCTCTCTCCCACTCCATTAGAATACATGGTCCATATTAGGTTCTCTACAGCTGCATGGTCAAAGCTTAATAAAGCCTCCTCTATCTGTAAGGCAAGTGTTAGTCCTATAATACACTAGTGGTACTAGAAAAGGGTCATGCTTTTACTGGTGAGCCTAATCAGTGAGCAGACAACCTGAATAGGTTCATAAATGAAGAAGAAAAAGAAGAAGAAGAAGAAGAAGAAGAAGAAGAGGAGGAGGAGGAGGAGGAGGAGGAGGAGGAGGAGGAGGAGGAGGAGGAGGAGGAGGAGGAAAATGGCATCTGGCTAAGCATATAATTGCCTATAAATGTGCTCCATCATTGAGTGGGCTCCATGAAACCTTTGACCACTGGGGACTACAATTATATCCAAAGTCCTGACCTTTAAAGCTAACTGTGTACCTGATAATATTTTGGCCAAGAATATTAATCAGTTTCCTCAAGTATTATCTTATCTCAGCCAGTAGTGACAGTGCCAGTCCCATTAACTCCCACCTTGGGGCCTCATGCTTCTTCAACAGTATGGTCATGGCTCACCATATACTCCTTTCCAATGAGTTAGTCTTGAATAACATAAAGAAATATATAGCAGGAGGTCAGAGAATTAAAAGTTGTTTGGCATGCCTTTTTGGAAGAAATCCTTTGCCAAATATGCTTTGTAATTAACAACACAGCCAGTTACTGGCCATTCACAAAAGACTGACCTGCCAGGCTTACTATACCAGCACTATTGAAATAACTGAAAGGCCTCGGTTCTTATAAGAGGAACAGGGATGTCTGGCACACTCCCAACTCTTTCAAGGCTTGCATTGCTGATGACATACATATGCATCCAGAAAGCAGTCTAGGATACTGTGGCCAGAAACAAATGCCACATAGGGTAGTCCATAGATCAGACCCAGACTCTCTTACTTCTGGGCGGAAAGACTTGATGCTTCTTTTCCCTAAAAATACTACAATGCCCTCTCAAACTTATCACACCACAACAATTTTTGTTCATTCTAGCTCACTTTTCCTAGTGAAAGAAAATTCAACATAAAAGATGACAATACCAAAAACCTGGACTTACTTACTCCAAGTCTGCAATCTGGGATGATTCTTTGGGTAGGATTTTAGTTGCAGAAGCTGATATGGATCTGTATGGCTCCTACTCAGTGCTTACCCCCAAACTCACAGTGCCAAAAAATAGACTACATATTCTTTAGATCCTCCCTCAAATTCTCAGTCATGTGGCTGGCTGCATCTCTTTGCCCGCCAGTTTGAGCAGAAATTCTGGAGTTCTGTATGTGTCTTATCTGGTTAACATGACCCCTTTATAATCTGGTTAAATTGCAAATTTTGAAAGTCTTGCTGCAATTTGGACTTTTTTTCCTTAGTAGCTTTTAATTTGTAAACTGTAACAACTGCAACCATGAATATTTTGTCAATAAGAAGAGAGACACACATGCGACTTCTCTTTAAAATATACTGGAAGAAAGGTGGCGTATTAGCTTTTAATTCCTAGTATGACTAGCAGGCAACTTAGTGACTTAAAACACTTTCCTCCTGAACTGGGCCAATCAGAAGTGTGTCTTAGACACCACCCAGTTCTTAGAACACTCTCACTTCTTGAGAAGTTTTCTAGAAAAAAAAAAACAGGAATCTAAATCAAAAGAGAGAACTGATTACAAATTCATCACTCAGATAAACATTAGTAATCTTTTAACATAATTGAATATAAAAACTTGCCTTCACCATCTACCTCAGCTAATGGACTATTTTCCCTTGTTATGTAACAACTGCAAGTATCCCCTTGAATAAAATACATTCACTCTGCTCTGGTCTAAAATACCTGTAAGTTAGTCACCTTAGCTTTGCAAATGAATTGGTCCAGTCTTTAAGGACCATTTCTTTCTTTTTCTCTTTTTTTTTTTTTTTTTTTTTGAGACAGGGATTCTCTGTGGCTTTGGAGGCTCTCCTAGAACTAGCTCTTGTAGAACAGGCTGGTCACAAACTCACAGAGATCCGCCTACCTCTGCCTCCTGAGTGCTGGGATTAAAGGTGTTTGCTACCACCACCCAGCTTACTAGCTTACTAGCTTTTCTAGTAATTTTGGTTCATGTAGGAGACTTAAATATCTTGTCTATAAGGAACACAAGGCTGCCAATTTAGTCACAAAGGCCCATTAACAAAACTCAGATATAGAATTTGTTTTACCTAATCTAATAGCTTGACACTCTAAAGTACCTGAACTATCTAACAATAGCCCCTAACTTTTAAAGATTCAGTTCATATTTGAAATAAAGCAGTATTAATGAAGTGGTGCATTAAAAAAACTATGAAGCCAAACATATTTAGATATCATTTTCAATGAAAGAAAATGCTCTTACTCAAAGGTTTATAGTGAACAAGTGACAGCTCAGAGTTTAATTATGGGAAAAACACTTCTATATTATAAGTAATTATAACAGGCATTCAGAAAAATTGAACACACTGAAGCTCCCCATAGGTGACCTTTAAATAAAAGGCCTGTTTTCATCAAAAGTTAGAAAACTGTTAGAAAACAGTATCCTACTATTTTTAAAAAGGGAAATGACAAAGGAGATGAATTTAAAGATGAGGAAACAGAAGTTAATTGTATTTTTCAAAACCCAGAGCTATGACTTAGTTTATTCTTCAGAGGCTGGAGTGGGGAGGTCATCTCTAGTCAAACATGTTAAGTAGGAAATCTTTGCCTGGCAAGAAAAATTAAGAAAAATCGTGTCCAACTTCTAACTGTACATTGAGTATGTGACTCAATATGGGTTAGCTCAGTTATGGAAGAGGTTTGTTTCTAAAAAGTTACATGGGGGCTGAATTTATGAAAATGAATTAATCTTGAAATCATAAGGAAAACAATGAAGAAACCACACTGAATCCTTCTGCAAAGCGCCACTTGTAAAATGAATAATCTCTTCCTAGGGTGACCGTTTCACTTACATTTAAATGTAAAACACTGACTTAAAGGAAGAAATGACACAGTAATAAAACAGAGGCTTAGAATATTTTGTTACCAAAGAGAATTCCTTGTGAAAATGAAATGTAGAATGTATAATTTTTAAAAAATGGACTCTTTGACACTTTTTGACCAACATTTAAATTGACAATGGCCATTTCAAAAGTTAGTGAATGTTTTTAATGATTTTTAAATAGCTGATTCATTCTTTGGATATAAAATGATCCAGAAGCCATTTTTTAAAAGGGAGTCTGTCATAGAACCACACTCTGTCAGAGACATTAGTCCAACCTTTTCAACTTCCTAGTATAGAAAATGAGGTCCAGAAAGGTCACAGAACTGGGGTAGGGGCAGTTAGGAACAGAACCCATGTCTCCCTGTTCTCAGAATTCAGCACTTTGAAAAAAAACTCAATGCTGGGGATATATGCAAACTGCAGATGAAAGAACTGTAACTGAACCTCCAGGAAAGGAGAAGGAAGGCAGTGTGGATTCCAGGGAAGGAAACGGAAAAACTTCCTCCCATCAAACAATACAGACAGGAAGGCAGGAGACCTGAGAGTGGACTCTGTTGCCCATTCACTAAGTTTCCAAATGAGTAATGCAAATATTTATGGACTAAAATCCCTTCTAAGAAGTTGCTTTGATTGCTTGCTTCTCCCTTAGGCTTCTTGTTCAGCATAAGGCCCCGTTAATACCCAGCAAATTCTCTGTAGATGGCCAGTAAGTGCAAAGCACCCCAATGTTCCACAGCACTCAGACAAGGACTGGATATCCACAACCATAGTGGCATCTTCCACTCCATCTCAAGGTCCTTCTGAAAATAACAACAAGGCCTAATTTCCAGAGCTAGGTAGACTGATTTATTTTTGTTATTGTTTGTCTTGTGTTCATAAAGGCAGGATTTTTAAGGCAGAAGAAAAACAGAACATAATGTACACCATAGTTGTGGAAAATAATCAAAGGGAAAACAGACTGTATACATGCAACTAGCAGTCATTTTACTTGGTGACTTTGTGAGTCATGCTGGCCATCTGTGTATGAATGGGGACTCTGTTTTCAGTTGCACATTAAGAGGATCTAAAAAATTGGAAACCTTTATGGGGAAAGGAGAGTGAAAATGAGAATATTAGCTTCTAAAATATAGGGGGGATAATGACAGTAGCCAATTTGTTCATCTCATCTGTTTATTCTCATGGAGGATGTTACAAAAGCGCCCTATTATTAACTGCAACCAGACACATCAGAAATGGAACCGTGACTGCTCGAGAGGTGTGCATTAGAGGTTCTTTTGAAAAGGAAGCACAGCTAGCTCTCTGAGTAGCAGGAGTTCTCAAGGCTCACACACAATGACAGATGCTTTGTTATATTAGGGACAGAGTGAGAATAGGGACATGAGGTCTAGCTTTAATAGTCCAGGGACAGATTTTTGAATCACACAAGAATCATGCTGGCCAGCCCCATTAAGCATGGGATGATTCCATGTAAGTGTGATGTACTGAAAATGAACCCCCCAAAAAAGCTGTCTTCAAAGCCAGAGAAGGAAGAAAAAGTCTTCAAGTTTGTGCAAGTGGCATTATTCTATCTAGATAATATCTATGCTTCTACTCTAGGATACGTTAGAATACATTTGTTCTTCATGCCTTTAAATGATCTTCCCTCTAAAGCTCAGATTTAAAAGATGCCTGATTATAATTTAGAAAATATTTTGACTTCTGTCAGCAATGTGCTACATTAGATCCCAACAAGATCATTGATAGCATGTATGTCATACAAGTCCTACAAACATGCAGCCTATTCATTAATAGTATACTGAAAGGAAGTGGCTTAGGTGACTTTACCTAGAATCAACCCATCAAACTCTGTCCATTGTCATCTGTCTTACAATCTTTCATATTGTCTTAAAAGGAAACACGACTCCCAAACACTGCAACTATACTAGTTTCAGGCTATGTGTCATTTTGGGAAGTTCCGACATGCTACATGAAGTTTTCTTTCTTTCTAAAGTGCCATGTCTGTCAATCATCCTGTCATTTAGAATTAGCATAATGCTGTCACAGAGTAGTGATGGTGACAAATTTTTATGTTCAAACACAAGAGAGGTTGTAATAGAATTCTCCCTGGGGGAATAATTTTCCTCATTTAACAATCATTTTAGCCTTGTAGGTGGATATGACAACACATCAGTTAATGAATATGTTCCCCAAATTACTCACTTTTCATACCTTTAAAAGATCCCTTAATAAGAGATTCCACTGAATACACTCAGTGGCCCTATTCCAATTTCTTCTTATATCAAATGTACTATCTTGTTTTTTAATTTTAAAATTCTCTTTTAAAATCCTTTAACAGTTTTGTTTTCCACTATGGCATAAGCACAAGTAGGACTTGGCATTTCATGTTAAAATTAAACAGAAAATAGGGTATTCTTTACTGGGGAAAGGGTTCTGATTACTCAACATGGTGAAATTTCTCCAAGAGAAGGTTATAGCTTTCATAATATAGTCTGACTTCTCAAAATGAAAGATCAAAATTATATAATTAACTAACATGCAAGGATAAGCCATAAAGCCATCCTCATAATTTTCTTTTACATAATAATCACATATGTAACTAAGCATGTAATGTATTGCTACATAAAGAATGTAAAGAAGCATAGTTTAGGATACTCAAGTCCAGTGACAAGAGAAATGTACAAACTTGGTACAGATGTAATGTTTCCCAAACATTTTCAGTCTATAGCTGGTTGAATCTGTGCTTGGAGAACTCATAGATGCTACTAAGGCCCTGACTATATTCAAAAATGAAATGGTGACATTAAAAGGGGCTTATGATTCTTTATACTTTACATTTTTGGGAGTTTTCCTCAATAAGTCAAAATTATTAAAGTGTGTGTATGTGTATACATTTGTAAAACTTACTTCACTATTTTCATTTTGGTAAAATACAAATAAAATTTACCATTTTAATCGTTTTTGTTCTATCTTTTAATGATTGTAAAACCATATAATTCAGTGACTATAAATATATTTCTCCTCTCATATAACCATCACTAACTGCAGAGCTTCTTTACTATGGCAAATGGAAATGCTATAACCACTAAGCAGTCACTTCCTACTCACCCTTTTCCCAAGTTCTGACAACTATTAATCCATTAATCTTCCTATAGGTTTGCCTATTCTGGACATTTCATATAAATGGAACCATACAGTGTGTGGCCTTTCCTGTCCAGCTTCTTGCATTTAGCATGATGTTTCTTAGATTTGTCCATGCTATATCATGGATTATGGCTGATAAGGATATATTATTGATAATAAACAGTTAGGTTTTCACTTTGAGGTTATTGTGAAAAGTACTATTATGAGCATTCTTATTTAAGTTTTTGCTTCAATATATTTCTTAAATTATTTTGGGCATATATCTAGAAATGGAACTGTATCAGCCTATAATTAAAAACATTTTTACTTCCATTTTGACACCCTGTTTAAAGCAGCAATGGTTTTCATTAGCAAAGGCAATCTTTAGACTATCCTTCCCAAAAGAACATTGTATTTTTAACCACAATAGTACACTTAAAGCTAACTCACATTTGTATAGTTAAAAATGTAATTGTTACTCTCTGAGAAAGTATTTCTTATAAGTTTCAATAGTCTTATTTGAAACAGTGATGAAATAACAGGAAGAGACAGTCTTCCCCGCCTAGCACAGCCATTGTAGCTGTGTGTAATTCACTTTTGAATGCTGATATACCAAAAGTACAAAACCCTGGGTGTTGTTTTAATTCAACAAGAGAATGTTACATAATAAGACAAATATTTATGCTCCCAAACGCCAAGTCAAAAGAATATAGAGTCTTGTAGAAATTCAAGCTGGCAGATAGTGACCACAAAAGACAAATAGCACTTGACAGGATACATAGTGCTAGCATTTCAAGTGCTGTACTTCCCATCCACCTAGCAGAAAACAGATACATCTTATGAACATCAAAGCCAAATAGCAAGGTGAGTTTTTGCTGTTGAGAGCTCTTGATGTGAACTAAAGGGGAAGTTATTAACTCTGCTCATCTATACCAATTCATCAGTTGCTGGGGTCTCAAATTTCTCTTCCCTATGAAACGTATATACATTTACTCAATATGTTCACATGAATAAAACATATCCCTGTGTTTACATATGCTCAAACTGTATTTTCAACTCAGTGGCTGCAAGCAAGGGTAAAAGGGCTTCCATACATTGGTCATCCTCTTGATCTGAGGCCTTCCCCCATTCTCACTCCCCATGCCAGCACTATACACATTACATTATCCAATCTACAAAGCAAAACTTAAAAACTCTGGCCAGAGAAAAGAAAACAGTGTGAAAATAACCTTCTAGACTATAGAAAATGTTCATCAGTGGAAACGTGAATTGGAGCCATTAAGTAAAATCCACTGGGAGATATTTCCATAACATTGGTAAGTTTCTCTTAAAGAATACAAACAGGCCTGGTATTATGAAGCACACATGCAGTCCTGCTGCTCCTCAGGAAGCAGGGGTAAGAGAGAGGACCATGAGTTGAAGGGCAGCCTGGGCAACACGGTGGCAAACAAACAAAAGGGTTGACAGAGAAAAGAAGAAAAGGAGGGAAGGAGGAAAGGAGTGGCCATCAAATAGGAATGTTACACTTTACAAAATATAAAGAAGGAAATTTTAGCTCTGGGAAAGGGTTGACAAATTTTCTAGTACAAGTGTTACTAGATTATTCCATCTCTTCCTTTATTTATATATGTCTAAGATGCTTTGATATTCTGATAATGACACACAAAAAAAACTACCACAAACCCAAGAAGGGACACTTTCATCATCTTCTATGCAAAAGTTATAAAATAGCTCTGGCGTCACAAAAATAATTCATATCTGAGATGAATTTCCAGAATATCATTCTGTGTACAGTGTAGTGAACCACAGTGGTGTAAAACCATCTGTAGTCTCACGAGGAATCCCAGAAAAACCAAAATTAAAATTCAAGTCCAGTTAACTATGAGGACAATGATCTGGTTACAAGGCAGTCTCATTAACAATAGGAATGATTCTTTGAAAACAGCTTCGAAGTAAATGCTCTTGTAAAGATACAGTAATTCCGTTTATAAGTGGTGTGTGAGAGAATGGTATTTATCAACAAATTGCCCTTGTTCCATTCTTCTACCACTACTTTCTTCATATCCTGCAAGTAATTTTCTCTCTGCATCATCATAGAGACCCTATCTTGCCATTTCTGTACATGTAGAAAGCTGCCTGGAACACAGTGGTATTCAGGGACACAGGCATAACTTCCACTCAACTATCTCAACTGCCAAAGTAAAATCACCATGAGAACTTTTGAATCCCACATAGTAAAGAAGAAAAATACAATTAATGTAGGTGCCTCTGGCAATGACAAAACACAGACATACTCTAGATAGGACAGTATTTTCGGTGTAATTTCAAGTGTGCGTATTAATGTAGCCAAGGATGAACTCACACTATTTAATTCTAGGTTACTAATACCGCTCTCACTTACTGCTTTTCCCCAAGTGGTACATTTTGCTAACTCTTGCTGCTTCTTTCTGACGTGTGTGCTCTGACTGCCTGGTCATTCATTCAGTAGTAGTTACAGCACTGGAATGGAAATATGGGGAGAAACAGATTCCAGCCAGTCTTTCTCACTACTTCTTAACAGCCTTTATTGAGTACTTAGATGAGGTAGGAGGATAAAAGTAAACACCACATTTAGTTTGGAGATTGGAACACCACAGGGTATTTGGCCATTAAAAAAAAAATCCTTCACTCATAGCTCATTGTCCACTGGGGAGCTTTATTTCAGTGTTAGAATGGATAAGGAGCCTTATACCGTGGGCTGAGTTGGTAACATCTACTCAGGAGGTGCCTTCAAGTAAAGTATCTTATAATCTTACCTCCCAGTCCAAATAGTCACAGACATCCTCAAAGTTAGTGAGCAGAGAAACCGAGCAGAAAAGCCGTGGCAGCTCATCCCTTGTCATTGGTGGAAAACGGCTGTCTTTAAGGGCACTGTTGAAGACAGAGCAGAGATTAAAGCTATCACTGCATATGAAGGTTCCAAAGTTCAAATTCTGACAAACATTTGAAATAGGTAAACAATTAAGAATCAGAAATGTATCAAAGGTGCAAGTGATCATCCAAGGCATTTTTAGAAACCCGGAGATTTTAGAAGTCACTCTTTTTCATTGCATAGATTCTGTGACTACTTCAACTGTAAAGAGTGAATGCTCAATTCACTCTCCTAATTTTTATGTCTCGCCGTGCTATTTGTAAAAGCAGAACATGCTTTATTTTACATTTGAGGAGAATAAAACTACAGTAGTGGAAGTATGCTGGAAGGCTTCTGAATCAATGATTGGAAGAGAAAATGTATATCTGATCACACATAACTGTTTTTTGACATATAAAATCACATTGTAAAACATAAAAAGTTAATACAAGTTGCAAGAGTTAGCACAGAACATTAAATAACTCAAAAAGATGAATTTTTTTCATCAAGGAAATAAAATGAAAGAAAATGAAAACAATCATTCAAATCACAGATTAAAAACACAAGAATTTCATGTGCCCAATAAAGGACAACTGAAGACGGGACTCAAAACCCATGGAAAAAGGCTCATCTGTATGACAGGTCTGATTAGGAGATCGTGAGGTCATTAATCCCATCAGTGGAGTTCTGAGTTTCTGCATACATCAACTCTGATTAGGCCCTTTAATCAGTAGCACTGTGCCAAACTCCAGAGACCCTCGAAAAGGATAAAATGGTCTTCTTCCAAGAGAAGAAGACATAAATCAATGGTGCCCCTCCCTACCACCACCTTTCTCTCTGCCTGTCATACACCCTATGTTCCTTGTACTTTTTTTCTCTCTTTCAGGGATCATTTAATGATTAGAATCCTCCTGTAAACCCTGCCCCCAAACGATTCCACCACCTACTGAAAGTGTTGGTGACTAATCTTTTAACATGGGCCTATGGGGCACATTTCAGATCCAAACTATAAGGGACACTTATACATTTTTTTTATAATGCTGTGTTTTTTGTATTTTTTCTGTTTGTTTTTTATTATTTTTTTATTTTAGGGGCACTCATATTTACATAACAATCCCCATTCCCTTGCCCTCTCATCCTCCCATGTTCCCCACCAACCCCCCCAACCCATCCCCCAACTCCTCCACAGGGATAGTGAGGCCCTCTACCAGGGACGTTCAAAGTCCATCATATCATTTTCGGGAGGGCCTTAGGAGCCCATTCCCTATGGAGGGATACTATTGTAGTCCTTGTACTTTTTAAAGAAACCATTTCCTGGTCAAGCAAAACACACCTCTGATTACCTAACATATAAATGCAACTACTGACATAGCATCAATAATCAAACAGCCTATATAGAAGCCAGGCTTAGAAAATATTTTCACTGTTTCGTTCTCACAGATTACAAACTGAGAAACACAATAAAGTCCCATGGCCTTTGGAAATAATTTAATTCCCTTTTAAGTGACTCATTGCCAAATCCACTCTTCTTCCACATTTTGTATTTTGAAACAGCCTCTTGCTATGCACTTTTTATTTTCTTTTACTATGCCCTCCCGTGTTGACATTCTGAAACTCACTGCATTTGTATTTTCAGTGCATTCTGGTGCTACTTCCATCCCACTATACAAAAGAAAGAACAGGAAGATGCTCTTAGGAAGATGTAGAGATGTTATATATTTATAAATACAAATGTTCGAGTTATTCAAGGGGCCACGACCCACCAAGAAAATCAGGAAATTGTGAACTCATACTCTGAAAGCAGCATTTCACTATTTTACAATTTAACAACATAAATTTCCTATGGTTTGGCTCCCTTTATTTTCCTCCTGACAAATAAAAGTCTTAAAAATACTCTCAAGCTCTCATCCAAAGGCAAGTTGAAGACACACTTATATTTAACTATGTCTTATACACACAAATACTGGAACAAAATGCTAGCACATTATCTAGATGTATCCCTGGGATAATTAAAGGTCAATCACATTTTTCAGTTTTCTTGTTAAAAAAAAACAGAATGAGAGAAAAAACCCTTTATATAATAGAATCATGTAAATACAATTTTTGGAGTTAGGGAATGGGTTTATTGTGGTAAAATATACATAAAACTTAACATTTTAATCATTTTTAAATATCTATATTTTGGTAGAATAAGTATATTCACAACCATTACCATCATCTATCCCCAGAAATTCATGTATTCCCCAACTGAAACAGTATATCCGTTAAACACTAATTTCCCATTCCTCTCTTTCTCCCAGTTCCTGGCATAAAATGTAAGTTAAGTACACTTTTATAATCTCAAATAGTTGTGCTAAAATAAATTTACTTTTTGTTTCTATTTTAGTAGTCACATTCCACTAAATTCACCATTTTAAAGTATACAATTTGATGAGTTTTAGTATATTTAGAGATGTACAGCTATCAGTCTTACTCAGTATTAGAGTGTTTTATAACTTCATAAAGAAATTCTATATTTGTCAGCAATGAACCCAAGTTTTCTCTACTCCCAGTTTCCTGGTAATGATAATCTACCTTTTGCCTTCATGGATTTGCCTATTCTGGCCATTTTGCACATGTAGAATTAGACTTGTAAAAATGATATTTAAAAAGTCAAAATATTGCCTTTTGTGTTTGGCTTCTTTCACTTAGCATGTTTCGGGATTTCATCAGTGTAACAGCACTAACCTTTCTATTATCTAATAACGCTTTATTTTTATTCATGGATGGATGGGCATTTAGACTGCTTTCCTCTTTGAGAATACTATGAATTATGCTGCTGTGAATATCTACATAAGTTTTATTATGGGCATAATTTTTCATCTCTTGGGGTACATACCTATAAGTACAATTACTGGTCATTAAGGTAATTCTGTTGAGCTGGAGAGATGACTCAGCAGTTAAGAGAACTTGGTACTCTTCCTAGAGGGCAAGGGTTCGATTCCCAGCACCTATCTGATAACTCACAACTACATGTATCTCCAGTTTCCCTCCACTTCCAGGGGATCCAATGCCCTCTTCTTCCCTCTACAGGACATAAGGCACACATGTGGTGCACAGACATACATGCAAGGAAAACACACACATCAAATAAACAAATCTTTAAAATAAAAAGTTATTTCTCTCTCTTTATCTTCGTGGGAAACTAGGAGTTCCCACAAAAAGGCTGAAAAATTGTATATTCCCACCTGCAATATATTAAGGTTCCCACTTCTTTACATCCTTGGCAATGCTTGTTATCATCTTTGTGTTTTTTGGTTGGTTGGTTTGTTTTTGTTGTCATTTTGTATAATTCTGGGCAAGTTTTAAGGATGATATATTTTGCATCCAGCTTTATCTTTTCATGTAAATAATACATGTGATGAAGTCATCATACAGTTAATTTCTCAATGCTTTGTGGTTAGTTACATTGTTTGCCATATTTCCTAAACTGACCAATGAAAGCGTAAGTCAAGCCTACTAAAACTCAATCTATTTCGAATGGATGAATATTTCAAGTACCTAAAATGAAACAAGTTTTTCCCTTGCTGTGGAGCCTTGCCGTTCAGTCACTCTAGGACTTAAGAAAAGAAGGTATTTAGAACAATGAGTGAGGCACGAACTGGTAGAAAATGACAGTGGTGCCTCACTATCCTAAAATTCAAATACAATGCCTCAAAGCTTTGAAATAATAAAGGGACATGAGTCATGATGGAAATCGTCTGATTGTATCAAAGAATTCAAGCAAGAATTTTGGTAATTACATTTTCTCCCATCTCCAAGTAACTTTTCATTAAACTTGTGAGCAGAGAAACATCAATGGCACTCAATGCAAATTCCCAGAAAAATACACTGGCAATGAAAGCCTAGCAAGGATTTAAGGGATCCTAAACAGATAAAAATTCAGCTGGAGATGCACCTCCAAGCTGCCAGGCCAGTGTGAATAGCTGAAACCCAAGAGAATTCAGCTTATCTCAACCAAGCTCTTTTTAGACTATACCATACACACTGTTAAACCTAGGGCTTTGGAGAAGATGTTGCATTTTGAATCTGGGCGATGACATATGAGGTGAACCAGTGAAGCCAAATATGGAGGTAAGTCTATAACCCAGATTTTTAGGCTCAAGCCCCAAATCAGTACCCACACATTAGTCTTCACCTTTGAATATATTATTCTTTGAGGTTTGAAAACGAAATCCTTGTCTTAATTGGCATTTTGTTGTCAAACCTGTAGTGTATGCCTAAAAGCAGATACATGATCATTTAGTAGCATTATTTAGAGGCTAAATAGAATGCATCCCCAGAATTCCTGGCTATTGGAAATCTACAAGAATAAATTAGTAATATTGCCTTCTAAGAATATTTTATACCTAACAAGTATCTGCCAATTTAAATTCTAGGGAGTTTAAGAAACTGACAGGAGGCTCTTGCAGTAAACTGATCATGAAAATTATCTTTGAAATGACAGGAAGCCATTTTCAAATGTTTAAATAGTACTAGGGAAAATAACCAAAAGTTTATGCACAAAATCAGCTGGCTGCCCCATCATCAACCATATGATAGACATGAACAGTTTAAACAACAATTTAGTTCACATACCAAATTCAAATGTATTCAGTTCAATCTGGCACCTTCCCAAGTAGACATTTCACCTAATTGAGAAGCAGCATTAACTGGTCAAAGTTAATATCTAATGTTAAATAGCACTTCAATAAATAGATTAAGAAAATAAGACTTCAGCTATCAAGGTTTGTGAGAGTATCTGCTAAAAGGAAATAAAACAGCTGAAAAGAGACACAGCATTAGATACTGCAAGGCCTGTCCTAGACAATATTATTCCATGCAACAGAAATGACTGAAGTGCACCTGTTGAGCCATTCATCTCTTTCTGAAACAGAGTCCGTTAATCAGTTAAGTAGCAGGAAGTTACCAAAGTGACAGGGCTTCCTATCATAGACAATCATTTTACAGCATAAGTAATTAAATCCACAGTTAGGCACTGCTATTGGAATAGATAAAGAGAAGTGAATGAAGTGTGCATGATTTTTTTTAAATCATTCTGAGAAGTTTAGGCCATTAGGAAATTCCTTGTTCTGTCATTCCCGGGCATTAGGACTCCAAGGACAGAAAGCACACATGACACATTTGCACCATACAAACTTAGAAAAACGAGAATCTTAAACCCACATCTGAAAATTTATACTTACTTTTCCTTTCTCATTGAGTAGCGGATCTTAGCTTTTTACAAACTCGAGACAACAATGGGACACAATCCAAACTTCCAACATGTAACTGTTGTTCACACTGCTAGCAGGGGAAAATAAAGAGACCCTGATTTTGTTAAGGGCTGTGCAGTGAAAGGAAATTTCCAACTCTATGTCATATGGACACTGTTACTTGACTGTGACGTGTTATTTCTTTAACCGATATAAAGGCAGCTTACTTGCTGCTTAAGAAACATTTCTGTTGGTGGATTTTGATGTCTATTTTAGTGTGGTATAATAATGGGCAATTCATGAGGAATGGAGAAGAGAACAGGGCTGGGACAAAAGGAAGAGGGAGAAAGAAAGAAAGAAGGAAAGAAAGGAAGGAAGGAAGGAAGGAAGGAAGGAAAGAAGGAAAAAGAAGTGAGGAAAGGGAAATGGGAGGCCATAACAAAGTACACAAGGAAGATAACCAGAAAAGTCTCCGGGAGAGATATGCATGCAAAGGGACAAAGAGAAGACAAGGAAGGAGAATTAATTATATGGGTGGGGGAAATAAAGGGTGGTAGCTTTTGTAGGGTTTGCTATGCATTGTTTGGCTCCTACGAAATTTGTTCAGGCTTCAGGAGTGGTATCACCCATTGGCCTTCTTGGAGTTCTTGAATTCTTAAAATACTTGCATGTATTTATATTATAATCTCAAAAAAATGAAAGGAGAAATAATTGTTTTGAAAACCTGTGCTCTTTGAGACAGCCATGGCTGCCCACCAGAAATCTCTGTGGGCAAGAGCATCATCAGAGTCTGCCTCTGTGGGCTACAAGATTTTCTCTTATAAATCAGAGGAATTGACTGAAATTTTGATTTAGTGGCACAAGATGAAAACTGCCAAATACACGATACCTAAAGAAACAGATGGCTAAATGTGCCTATGGCAAATATTTCTCATTTCCGCCTGTGCAACATCCACGCAATGCTTACTCTGGAGTTTCTGGATTATTCTACCCTGGTTTTGGAAACAGGCAACTAAAAACCATTTTTTTTTTTTAGTTTTACTTTTTTCTGATGAAAGTCTTTAAAATATATCCTGCCAGAGTAAATGGTAATTTAATTTTCACTCTATGAGTCAGTTCATCTTTAAGACTCAGTATGAGTTTGAGTCATTCATTACTACACACGATACGAACAGTGCTCTCATCATATTGAAAAGGAAAGGCTGTGTGGGCTTGGAAAACAGACTATAATGTGGCCATGAACAATTTCCATTTTGGCAAATTTAAAAACAAGATTATTTCTGATTTCATGTGACTGCAAGGCTAAAAACTTCCAAGGAGCTCACTCTCATTTAAATTAGAACACTATAACTGAATGAACTTGAGTTGTTTTTGTTTGTTTGTTTGGTTGGTTGGTTGGTTTTGAGACAGGGTTTAACTATGTAGCCTTGGCTATCCTGGAACTTGGCTATCCTGGCTATGTAGATGAGGCTGGCTTTGAATTTAGATGTCTACCTGCCTCTGCCTACCATTAAAGGTGTGCTGGGATTGAAGGCATGCACCACCACACCCAGCTTGTTAAATTTCTTGAGATAAGTTCTCACTATGCAGCCAAGGATGGCTACCAATTCATAATATTCCTGCTTTAGCCTTCCAAATGCTGAAATTGCAGGCAAGTACCTTCACATTTGGATCTGAATGAATTATTTCTTAAAATACTTAGAATTTAAAGACTTTGTCTATATCCCTGAATGAATTATCTCTTTGCAGCCATCGAAAGCATGTCTCAATGGTGGAGCCACTAAATACGGCAAAACTGCAAAATCGAAGTTGCAGTTAACACATAAACATTATTTCACAGTTGTATATATTATACTGAATATATTAACATGGCCAAGAGCTTGGGGTCCTAGAATGAGAAATCCTTGCATGTAGACACTGGCTCCACTGTATCTACATATCCACTGTATGTAGGTGTGTCATGTCTTTATCTGTGGGAGTTTCATTTATAAAATGAAGATAATAATAGTACCTCTGTAGTCCTTCTCATAAATGACAGGTAGTGTTTAATAAGTATTTGGAAAATGAAAGAAAATGAAACAGAGGCTTGCAAAGATAATTGTTAAAATCTTCCCATGGTGTGACTAAAGAGCCAAACTTAGTCCTGCCGTTCCCTTCCTTTCACCAGACCAGATCCTGGCTTCACGGAGTTACCATGACAATAAAAGAATAAATAAGTAAGTGCAGAAGTGACTTGCATACACTATGTGCTTAATAAATGGTGCCTGTTGAAGAACTCTGACAGCAGGTGTATTTGCTAAGTTTACACCCAGGAACTGGTCTGGTGAAAGGAAGGGAACTACAAGACTAAGCTCATTCCTTTAGTCACATTATGGAAAGATTTTAACAAGTATCTTTGAAAAGCCTTTGTTTCATTTTCAAAATATTTAGTAAGTACTTACTATCTGTTATTTGTGAGAAGGACTACAGAGACTATAATAATAGTAATGGTTGAGCATGCCAATGGGAAAACCTAAAGTCCATGCTCCAAAAGCCAACACTTTTTGAGTGACAACAGAGATTCAAGGTGTTTCAGATTTTACAGCATTTCAGATTTCAGATTCAGATTAGGTATAGGGAACACTCCAGCACTGGAAAACCACCCCAAATCTGTAGCACATCTGGTCCTAAGCACTTCAGATCCAGGGACCTCAGCTTGCAGTAAGTGGATTACTAAATAACATGTGGATGTGTGTAAAACACTCATTACAATAATAAATTATAAAATGCTGAAGAAGAATGATCAGACTAGGTTAACTCCCTTTTTGGAAACATCTAACTACTGGTTTGCTAGTTGCCAAATGACCTAGTATTGTAGGTAACTTTACAAAACTGAACCTATTTCATCAAGTAAGGAATGTCTTCTTCAAGAGCTACATCAACACAGAAGAATGTAGTCATATATTATGTAATATTTTCTTGAGTTTCCTGAACTAGATTTTTTTCTTACCTCTCTAGAGCAAATTTTACTTCTGTGCAAGAGATGTTGTCAAGCAATGAAGTTTGTACAATGAAACACACTTTGTACAATTAACATACACTAATATAAAGAAACAGTGCTCATGAAATTATAATCACTCTATTATTTTCTATCCTACTGGTTACATTCTAACAATAATCAGAAAAAAGACAACTCCCTAAGAGGCAGGAAGGAGATGGGGAGAGACAAAGACAGAGACCAAGAGAGACAGAGAGAGAGAAGGGACAGAAAGGAAGAGAGGGGCACATGGGGGACATAAGGAATCAGAGACCCCAAGGGCAACAGCTTCTTTTCTTATCTTATCCAGTGGTTTGCAAACTACTTGGGTTGAGCATTTACATCAGGAGAAAAAAAACTGGGCACACATTCCAATACTCTTCCTCATTCTGTTATAGAGCTCTTAAGCCATGTCATTTTGCTTAGGTTAGCTTATCTAGCTTTGGATAAACTGGCTGAACAGCTTTAAGAAGACTGCTACAAAGAAAGTGCAAGTTGAAAGACTCTACTTAACCAGCCGCGTGTAAACTGAAATACACTGGAGGGTGCTAAATGTGAGTGAAACAATGTGTTCCACTAGCACACCGCACCAAATGGTGGGTGATACCTCATTTAGAGTTATGGTAACCCTCCAGTGTGGAATGAATGAGGGTTCTAAGGTCAACCCAATTACCAAATATTAGTAGGGCTTAAATATTTTCACATATTCTAGATAAAACGATCCTGAAAATAATTTCTTATATTTTCTTCCCATTCCTCACTTGGGCACATCTCTCTTTGGAGCTACTGACTTTTTTCCTAAAAAGTTTTGAAGACTGGTCCTAATATACTTAGACATGATACTTCAAGCAAAAGCAGCTTTAACTACCAGAGTCAAGATTTATTGAGAATTCACTGTGAGCCAGGTGCTATATGCATGGAGTCTTCTGTTTAGTCTTCAAAATAATCCCATTACGTACGGGAAGAAACAGAAGTTGAGATTAAGTTCCTTGTCTAGGGTCCCAAAACAGCTGAGAAACTTGCTGTCTTAAGTTAGCCCTGCCTGTTTCAAAAGTCCATTCTCTTTCGAGAGCCAATATGCTTATGTGGTCAATGACCATAAATATACATACTTTTAATCAGTTGCAAGACTTTCTCTCTCAGTGGAGGCTTTCTTTCAGGGAGTTTAACTAGAAGCTCCCAGTACAAGTATGAGCATGTCCTGAAACTGCTGTAGTAAAAGTGCTCACTTGTTTTCCTTTCTCCTCTTCCTTCTCCCATTTTGATCTTGGTGACTCAGAGCTGTTGCCATTGAAAAACATCTGTTTTGTCTAAACTTAATAAGTCTTATTAGTGGGATACTAAGCCTTGCCTTATTCTGAAACCTTTCCACAACTTGAAATTTAATCAGCTGGAAGTCATAATAGAGTTACTAAAGTACTAGGATTTGGACCTACCTAAGCTGCTGGGCCTGTTCCTGATTTTTATCTGCTATTTTGACCTGAATAAGTTGTCTCATATTTGCCACAAATGTCATGTTATTTTTCTTCCCCTTTTCCGTGACAATCAAATCTATAATTTGAATTTCATAAACCACAAGACATGTGTTATCACTCTAACTTGTGTGCCATGTTAGAGCCTTAGAGCCGTGTAAGTCTTACCTACTCATTTCCTGTCCTTTCTAATATTGTTGTCAGTCCTTGATGCTGGGCCTGGTGACAGAGATCATGATGGTTTGTACTGTACGGCCTGTTGATAACTCCGTGGCCTCCTAGAATATTCTGTGTGCCTGTGAATGCAGGTGCAAGCAGCACCTGTGAAGCAGGCTTGTTCTCCCACATTTCCCCACTGGGTCAACATGACCTTTTCCGTTCTGAACAGGTTTCCATGTTCTAGTTCATTCTTTGAGGAAACAGGTGATAGTGACAGAGAAAAGTGAATGATCCACTGTCAACCTCTCTAGGGTTTTAGAGAAACCATGATTTAAGCAGAAAGGGGGTTGGGAAGAATAGTAACAAACCTCATCCCCACAGCCTACCTGCTTAACCAACCAATGTTAGGTGGTGCCTGTGACACACACAGTGCAGCTGGGCTTTTTACATGGCCTGTTTCCCTACAGTATGCAGAAGTACACATGAGTTCTTAAGACCACTGTAATTTGCCACACATTCATTTTAATTTAACTATTTTAATGTTGATCACTACATGGTATCCTTGGGGTGAGACATTCTTTAATTGTTCATCCTTTTCATTTTCCATGGTATTTCACCATTTCCCAAGTATCTTTTATCACAGCTGAATCTCAATGCAGCCTCATTGTTAGAAACTATAATGGAGTAATCCAAGAACAAGTCCCCTATAGTCATGGGTTCAACCAAACCAAATCCTTAGAGAACATGTAGTCTTCACAGAACAGTTGACTTCATGTATCCAAAGTTACTTAATTGCTTGGCAGCAGGACCAAGACTCTACAGTACTCTACATGCATCTCCCAACCTCTTCCTGTTTCCACCGAGTATTCCATCATTCTGCCACATACTACTTGATCAGCTCCATCCTGATCCATAGCAGGGGTTTAAGATGCAAAGAGGGAACTGATGCCTTTGGCCCAGGGAGTAGCTAGAACAATAAAACAGTGGGCTGCTGCTCAGTATAACTCAACACTGTTGGGCACCTGGTACTTGTGAGCCTGCCAAGGTCAAGGACAACCTAGAAACTGAGCAGACAAGGGCATGGGAGCAGCAGGGCCAATGCAATCTTAACTAATGCCCTCCTTTGTCGTCTAGTCTTATAGAGTCCTTACACAGGCTTATATAGTACGGCTCTCTCCCTCTCCTGCTCTTACAGAGTCCTTATACTTCTTACACAGTGGGGTTCTCTCCCTGTCCTGCCTTTACACAGTGGAGCTGTTTCCCTCTCATGCTCTTATCCAGTCCTTACACAGTCTTATACAGTGGGCTTCTTTCCCTGGCCTGCTTTCCCCCTTGCTCATCTTATCCTGCATGCCATCTAGTCTGACACATCATTTCTCCTTAGCTACTTAGTTACATAAAGGACCATTCAACAGCAAAAGTTACATATTTTTAAAATAAGACATTTAATTCCCCTTTATTAAAGTCTAACAATTTGAGAGTCTTGTCCCCATGGTAAAATGCCACTGTATGTTCTGATTGTGTGTGCACAACTATGCCAGGCTATAAGCTGGTCAGGGCAAGATAACCTCAGTGCTCAATTTCAAGTAAATAGCACAATGCCACGTGTAGATTCAGTACATGGGAACTATGTGGTGCTCGATGTACTAAAGCTCTCTCGGACTTTAATCCATCCTACTCCCCAATCTCTCAAAGTGGAACAGATTTTACTTCACTCCCTCCAATATGTTTAAACTGAGCCTGATAAATAGGAGAGAACATTTTAACTCTTTGTTTCTTGTTTGGTTGTAGCTGAGGAAACCTAATTTTCAAAGGCAAATTTTGCAAGCATGGTTTTCCACTCTTTTACCATCAAAAACAAAAATGGAATAACTCAATGAAAAGGTCCTCCTACTTTGATTTTGTTTCCATGAGAAATAAGCACATGGGCTAGTAAAATATATTGGGACGGCTTCAAAACACACAGCTGAAATAGAAATTGCTGACTCTGTCCTATGATGCATTTAGTAAAACCACAACTGATACTGAAAGGGACAGCATCATTTGAGGGTAAGAAAAATGCAATGGATCAAAGCCATGCAATTTATATCATAGTCATGTGACAGTAGTGGTATAGCAGAACTTGCCATAAACAGGTGCTAGCTATAAGGACTATAGCTATAAGGACTATAGGGAAGCAGGGAATAGCATTGAACATGACTTATTTAAGCAGATATTCTGAGTGTCTCCTACAGTGAAAGCACAAGTATATATCTAAGATTGTTCAATGCTCTACTCAGTTTTGTGGAGCACCTTGCTTCATGGGAGCTTCACTACACTGCAGTAACATGACTAGATTTGAATGGAGTTGAAATTTGAAAGGAGTTTTGACTATTTGCATCCATGTATATATCATAATTTAATTACACCCAAGGTGAATGAGTGTTACACTTATTTTTGTTCACTGTGGTACATTTAGTACCTAACATACTGTAGCTGGTAAGCGGGTATTTAATGAATGAAATAAAATATAGGAAAAGCAGTCTCATTCTAATACACATTTATTGATAAAATAATAAGGATTAAAATAATTGTGCTGCATATACTTTATTAAATGGTTAATGGTCCCTTAAATTTTTTTATCCTTATATTTTATGTATATATTTTATCGCTCACTTTAAAAATTATGCCATAAAAGTGTATCTATCTTTCTTTATAGCCATTAAATGATGTTCATTTACAGCATGGCAACTGGTCTTTCTAGCTTTTATTTAGATTACTGTGCATTCACAATGCCACTGTTTGGCAATATTTTTCTATCTGAAACTCACATACTGCTATAAATAGATAAAAATCTCCCAGGACAGAGTCACAGAGTGGCTTTGATCTCACAAGCCTTTTCCCCTTGAGGAAAGCACAAATGCTCGTATCCTGATGGAGCTCAACAGCATCTTATGTTTATGTTGCTATTATTACCATTTTGTTGTAGCATGAAACATATAGGGGTCCATATTACTAACCTATTTTATGCTTTTCATACCTTCTTACAAAGGGACATATTATGAACTGAATGAACCATAAGACATCAAGGGTAGGCACAGATGATAAAAGAAGCACAATAGTCTCTTTAAATGAACACAGGCCTGGTGGAAATCAGCTAACGAATCATATGTACGGACACTATAAAAAAATTCCTGTGGCCACTTCCTGTTCTCTGATGGATTTCAGGTTAATAAGTGTCCGATGTCCAAAGGGAGAAAGGGCCTTGTTGCAAACCAAGCCTCTGAAGCCATGCAGATTATTTGGAAGGAGAAAGCAGATTCTGTGGAAGACATGTGGGAACAGTGCACACCTAGCAGGACTGTCAAAATGTTAACTTCGAAGGCAGGACAACTCACCAGGCTCATGGGGGTTAAAGGATTAGCATGCACTATATCAATAACATTAGACTTTAAAATTCCAAGGTCTGGTTTGCTTTTTATATGGAATAATATTGGCTTAGAATGCCACTCAGAGCCTGTTCCATGGGTATGACACCAGGTTATAGCACCTCATTTTCTTAGGCCACTGCCATGTCCTCTGTGTAGCCCCATGAAACTAAAAGCCACTTCTTAGACTTTGGTAAACAACATTAAGGAAACCGAGTGAGTATTTTCTGTGGATTTAACTTTCCTGGAAATAATTATCAATGGTGGAAAACAAACTCTTCAAACAGAATAAAGCCTCATTAATTTAAAGTCTACTATTTCAAAAAATTGGCCTAATGCAAACAAAACTTGGCTAAAGGTTTCCTTTAGCAAGTCTGGAAAATAAGGATCCGCTAAGCAAATCAAGTCTGTAATTAAGGTTGTAAGGGGAATACAGAACTTGCTCAAAGAGAACAAATTACTTTCTTGACTTTACTCATCTACAAGCATGATAACATCCTAATTACAAATCTTCTGTGTAGGTTAAAAATGCAGGTCTCTGGCAAACTTTTGCTAGACAGCACAACCTATTTTAAAACATCAGTGTTACTAAACCAAGCACAACTAATTTTAAAGTACATATTTTATTAATTCTTTTTTGATAGGAATTTTTATTAATTAAAATTTTTATTTATTTTATATTCTGACCACAGTCATTCATTATTTTTTGATTATTCTTGTCTTTCTGCAACTGTTCTGAATTTGGGAGCCTTTACTCACATGATGGTATTAATAGCCACTTGCCTACTGTGACAATGACCACTAAGTTTATGGTTTACAATAGGTCACTAATAAACAGAAAATAAAACTAAAATATCTGGACTAAGTTTGATTACTTGTTTACTATCTGAACCAATTAACTTTAATTTGTGAGGCAGCTCTATCCATAAAAGAGAGAGAATGGAGGGTAAGAAAGGATTATATTCCTGAGGTAAGAGATCTACATACCACCGGCCGTTGGTGGCACAAGCCTTTAATCCCAGCATTCAGGAGGCAGAGGCAGGCAGATCTCTGTGAGTTCAAGGCCAACCTGGTCTACAGAGCCAGTGCCAGGATAGGCTCCAAAGCTACATAGAGAAACCCTGTGTTGAAAAACCAAAAATGGAAAAAAAAGATCTACATACTCAAACCAACAAAATAAAAAGCCCAAACAGTGAATAAAATCTTTGGAACACTGTACGTAAAGTACTAAGTATCTCATCATTATGAAACAAATACTGAATAAAAGCCCAACAAAACATCACCTCTGTCCAAAGGAAGCATTCCTGGAAGTTGTTACTCCTCATACATCTACACTGGCTCTCACTTCACTAGCACAGGGCAGTCTTGCAAATCTCTCCAGTCATTCCCTCTGCAAACATGGCTCACTGCCTAGGAAACTCTGTTACCCTGTCAAAAATATACATCTGGCCACCGTAACTATATTGCTAGCTGTTGGATTTATATAGGTTTCCCTAAAGCAAAAGACACACTAGCACATCATGGATATTCTACTAGCTTTGCTTGGTTGGCTAGGATGAGATGCCTCCTTTTCATATACAGAATTGTAAACCACAGTGATTAAAAAAAAAGGCAACAAGATGTCCTGTTTCTATGGAAACCTTGAAAACACCAGAACCACCAAATGTGTTTGCTTAAGAAAATTTGGGACACTAAAATTGATAGGTATCCTTTCAAAGGCCTATATAGGAATACTGAATAAAATAATCACAGGTCAATGTTCCAACAAAAGTAAAATGCTAACCAGTAAATTTTATACAGGGGAAAAGTCAAAGTGGTTTTGGGCAGGAAAGTCACAAAGGGTCTCTGTTTTAAATGGAAGCATCTTTATGCCATGAGTTAATCATTTAGGTCTGCTCTGTATTATCAGTCCAAAACCCATCTACAACAGGAAATCAGAAGCTTGTGACCCTTAAAATGAGACTTTTTCTTGGAACAATGTTTCTAAGATAGTGAACATATGCAGGGCACAAACCAGCTACTGAGTTGTTCCATTTAGAGACTGCTTTTCTACAGAACATTGTAAAAATCAGTAAAATCAAATGTGACTACATAAATATTAAAAATAAACATAGCTATAAAATAATTCGGGCACTTGTCCGAGGTTATTTTACTATTCAGTGCTAATCTATTACAACATATCCACATTAAATTAGGTAAACTATTACTTGGAAATGGTTTTGTTTTAACACTGTGTATAATAGTACATCCATCCTCTTTTCACTAAATTTCAGGAATTTCCCTTTAGAGTATGTGTCAACATCTGCACATAATGATCCATCTAAAGTTTTTTTTGGAACCAGCTATTCATTTGTCCTATATTACATGAACATTATTCAAAACTTAGTGATCCCAGCTGATGGCTGGAAATGTTATTTTCTTTGTTAATGTGCATTGCTACAATGAGGGTTGAACTCTGCCTCCAGAAAACTCTCCTCATCTTCCTCTCAAGAAGGTCTGAAAGTCAAAGTCAAGAAGGCCAAAGCGTCACAGGGCTTAACTCTGAACACTGCAAAGCACCCAATTCTTTGGATAGAATTTTACCTCATCTAAACATTTCACACTTAGGACATCACTCAGCTACAATATAAAAACAGACCATATAAACTGGAATCATATTCACAAAACATGTGGAAAGTTCTCCAAGGAAGAACAGATTATTCAAAATTATTGCTAAATAGATGGAGTAAGAAGACACTGATTTTATAACAAACTTTCCTTTGCATTGTACTACACAATGGATATGCTGTTTCCCTTTAAGGAACCCTAGAATCTATTTTAATTCAGCCTCAAAACTCAGATACACTTAAGTAATAAATACAGATATTAAATTACATAACAACTATCCAGTGTTTACAAATGTTTATTTCCTTACAGATTTCTCATCCACAAATGTATTTTTGGTTAGAAATGTTTTTTCAGGGTTCTTGTGTATTTTAACAAATGTCATATGTGAAGGTCAGGGAACAACTTTGTGGAATCTTTTCTCACTTTCTACCTTTACATTGGTTCTGTGCATCAAGCTCAAGTTGTCAGGCTTGCATAACAAATGATTTTGCACAGTGGGCCATCTCGTCAGCCTTCTGCACTTTTCAAAAGTAATTTTACCTATAATTGAGAAACTAATTCTGTTTTGCAAATTACTGTTTATTTTTAAAATTATAATGTAATTATATTAGCCCCCTTTCCCTTTCTTTCAAATCCCTCCCATATGCTCCTCGTTGCTCTCTTCCAAATTCACAGCCTCTTCTTTCAGTAATTCATATACGTGTGTGTGTGTGTGTGTGTGTGTGTGTGTGTGTGTGTGTGTGTGTGTGTGTGTGTGTGTGCGTGCAATACAAAAACACATAGTAATCAACCTGTTCAGTCTGTGTAATGTTACACATATGGATTTTTCAGTAACGATCATTTGGTATTGGAAAACCAAAACGTGTGCTCTTCCCTGGGGAAAACTACTAAGAGTCTATTTTTTTTTAAATCTCACACACATAGGAGCACACATACACATGAGAAATAAATGTTGAGGGCCCAGAGAGATGGCTCAGCAGCTTAGAGTACTTGTTGCTCTTTTAGATGACCTGAGTTCAGTCCCAGTACTCATACCAAGAGGTTTACAACTGTCTATATCCCCAACTCCTTTTACACCCTTATGGGCACCTGCATACATATGAATGAACACACACACACACACACACACACACACACACACACACACACACACACACACACACACACGTAAATCATACATGCTTAAACTAGGAAAAAAGATAGCTCAAGATAAATTCAAAATGTCTTTGACATTAGAAGATATGGCAGATTTACATTATTGTGCCCATCTTTGTTACTAGTATCTGTCCTTTCCAATACATCTTATATGTGAGTAACCAGAGACATCCCTGATAACCCTGTTCTTCTGCTGGCATCTCTCAATGACAATTCAATGTCTTTACAGTCTCGCACTATATCTCCCTGTCTCCGCTAGAGGCCAAGCCATGCAGCATTACTTAAAATTCTTTCCCAAATAACACTTACTTCTTAGCTTAAGGTATTTTTGGGATATAGAATACATAACCTCTCCATATTCCACCCTTGGATGTTGAAATTGAATCTTGCTGGCTGTTGGTGGTGCATGCCTTTGATCCCAGCTCTCAGGAGGCAGAGGGAGGCTGACCTCCTTGAGTTTGAGGCCAGCCTGATCTACAGAGTGAGTTCCAGGACTGCCAAGACTGTTACACAGAGAAACCCTGTTAAGCAAAACTAAAAAAGAAATATAATAGGATGTGTGTTTGTATATATACACATTATATATATATATATATTATTTATAAAAAAGAAAGTGAATCTTAAAATGTCCATAGAGATTCAGCTTTAAAGTTCTTTCCTTAATACATGGCAATCTATTGAGCCTCCCAATTCCTCCCAATTTCGTTGGCACTGTATCTCCACCTAATGTGGACACTGTTACTTTATTCATCATAGATCTTGTGCATATACACAAGTATACCTTACAAAACTGTAAGCTCCTTGAAGGTGGATGTGTCTTGACAGTCATCATTAGTGCTGTGGTGTTCTCAGTTCAGGGATATTTTCTGAATTAAGTGTTCAACAAACATGAAACTAAAATGAATAAAACCTTAATTCAGACTGATGTGATTAAGAAGCAAAACCATGAGGCTTTATGAAAAAGTCTATCTTTAAGTACAGCTGTGTTGTTATAATTGCGGCATATTTAGAGAAAACTGAATGTATCTTTCAAGCAAGCTTCGGAACTATGGTAACTATTCTGAGTTAGAATTACCTTATTAAGAAAATAAGTAGAAGAAGAAAAGAAGGCGAGCAAGCCCGCTGAAAGCTCTAGTAACATGCTGCCAGCTGGGAAACCAAGACCTCCACAGTAAATCCAGCTGTACAAGTTCAACCAAAAAGCTGCAACAGCCTCTCTTTTTTTTTTAAAGCCCTGAATACAAAGAGGGCAATATTAAGCACATGAATGAAAACTAACTAGGAGACATGTGTAAAGTGTATCAGTACTAACTCACACACTGATCTGTCATGCAGCCAGGTCTGGATCTTCTCCCATTGAAGGGCTAAGTAGACCTCATCCCACTTAATTTCCAAGTCTGACAAAATCACATCTTGCAAGTGCCTGACTGCTGGCAATTGTTAAAACACAGTAAATCCCTTCTTGTTCTAGACACCCCCTTCAAATGGCTTGCATTCACAACTTTTTCTACCAGATGTTTTGTTGAAATTTACCCAGGCCTATCAAATGCACACCAGAAGGCTATTTTCCCACTGCATCTCAGCTTTATTACATTAAACACTCCCTTTAACCCCCAAACATTTACTCTTCACACAGACATTTACTGTGTCATATTTGTTCCACAGGGAATGAGGAAGAAAAGCCAAGTTCAGAAAGGGGTGGGACCCTTGTGGGAATGAGTATTAACACAATTAATGACTGTAAACAGGAGCTCTTAGAGGCTGGTTTTAAAAGGGCTGCTCTGAATTTGCTAAATTCAGTGATAAAAATGACTCAATCACAAGCTCAAGTCTTCCCTGGGAAAAAGATAATAAGTAGTACTTCATTTGTTGAATTCAAGTTTTATTTCTGTATCAACACAACCTAAGTGCTTTCAAACCTGAGTTAAAATTAAACATAATTAGCTAGCTACTAATAAATGGTACAATATGTACCCAAGACCTCGGGTTGCTTACCTAGAACTTTGGTCCTCCCAAATTGTTCCACTACCACAGGAAGGTCATTTCTGTAAAGCCACCCTCGCCTACCCACTCAAATTTTGTAAGACAGGAACTATAAACAAAACACCACAGAAATGGTTCTCTCTCTGTCATGAGGATTCAAAAATATACAGGGAGTAGTGCTAGGAAGAATGAAATGTTCTCTGCAAAACAATTCTAATTGTGGCTTCATAGCATCCTCTCTTACAAATGCTTGAGCGCTACAACTGTGTGCTAGTGGACACACACACACACACACACACACACACACACACACACACACACACACACACACACACACACACACACACACACACACACACACAGAGCACTTACCACTTCTCTTCCAGCTAGTGCTCTTTCGCATTCATATTACATGTAGACTACTTATAGGCTTTTCCTTGGGTGCAGACTTCAAACTTATATTTCAACTGCCTCATTTTCAGAATAGCATAACTTCATTACCACAACAAGAATATCTAAATGGGAAAACTGAGTATTCCCATCCTTTATTAAATGATGACTGATACTGTTTTAACACAGTGAGGTAGAATTTCCATGATTTAAATTATAACTAGAAAAAAATACAGATAATTCTTAATTCCAAGGCAAATTGCTACAAATGAAAAAAGTTTGCTTTTGCAAACTGGTTTACCTAACATATATTTTGAGAGGCTTCCTTGTGTCTCACCTCTCTTATATAGGATTACAGTTCCCAGTGCTTTAATTCTTAACTACCTATAAACAGATACTTCAATATACTGAAACAATTGGCTCTTAGTCAAACACTTATTTTGGTCTATACCTAACTCCTAACAGTTACCAAGGGAATGGAAAGGTGTGAAATACTCGAAATATTTGGTCTTAGGAGGGGATAATCAATCTAAGTAGGGAACACAAGCATGCAAGAAATAAGCAGGCAACCTGAAGCAAGAGCTGTAAGCCAGGCACACGCAGTATGATGTGAGCACACAAAGGAAGGAACAGTAACTCTGGGAAGTTGGGGGAAATTTCGAGGTGAGTCCTTTGGGAAACAGAAAAAGGAACTCTATACTATAAAACGTATAAATAACGCCACAAGCATTTACTTATTTATGCACTTTGAGAAAGCTTGAGTTTCTTCCTGGAAATCGTGAACTGAAAATGGCAAATGCCTTACACAAGAACCAAATCTGACACTCAACTATTTGGCAAAATTACCACTGTACCAGGTCCTATCATCCCTTCCTCCTACTTCTTTAGCCTATGACTTCAGGCTACAAATGACACTTAAAGTCGTGGGCTGGAGCACTTCAGTGGTGGAAAGGAGGTGATATGTCTGCACTGGGCTAGCACATCCTGTTCAGCAAGTAGAGGCTGTGGGGGGAATTCGGACAATGAAACAAACAAGGTGTTCTGGGAAAAAGAATTAAGACTCCTACTGAATTCCATCCACTAGCTAGCAGCTTCAGAGGAGCACTGCTACAGTTACAGTGCTGTGACTCACCCAGGACTGGACTCATCTTAGGGCCCACAGACCTTTTAACCTGAACCCTAAAGTCATACCTTTGAAGCTTTTGTTCTTCGTCATGACTAACTGATCTGGGACCCGCTGGCAAGTCACACACTGATTCACTGCTGTGAACAACAAGCCCGGAGAAGCTGCTTTTGCTGACCCTGTCACCAGATGCTGTTATCTTCTTTTGTACAGCCACACTAGCCTCAGAAACCACAGAACTGAACCTAGAAGTTCAGTTTTACGAAGGCTTCAAATGCAATCATGTTCAATATTGGCGTTACTTTGGCGGGCCAACTCTTCTTGAGGCTGAGGGAGGATGTATTTGCTGCTGAAGACCATGGGATCTCTGAGGAGTACCTCGTTCCTAGGAAGGACTCTTACAGAGGCATCCAATAATAATTTTGGCCTTCATTCAGGCAGTTGCCCTTCTATTAACTTAAAGACAGCTTGACTAGATGTCTAGAAATACAACTTCTAGCAAAAATATCCTAAATGCTAGGATATTGCCCTTACGAAACCTAAATTAAAATTAAGAGTAGACTCCCAGTCAGACAATAGGAACATATCTCATTTTGACAAGAAAGGACAATTGAGAACTAGACACAATGGTTAATCAGTAATATCTTCTAAAAAAAAAAAAAAGATTCCGAGACACAGCTTATATTACACAGTGAGACCTTGTCTCAAAAGTCAACCACAAAACTTTGAATCACTTGTGCTAACCCTTCTAAATGTAACTAGATAGAAATCAGTGGTGGAGAAGATTGTATATATAGTTACCTGGTCCTTATGTCTAGTTGGATGTCTTCTAATTTATACTACTACATTCTCTTAATGGGCTTTCCTTCAGGTGTGGGCACAAGGTATTCTCATACCTACATGTTTCAGGAGCCACTGTCAGAATCTACACACCTGTCCAGCAGTAGATGCCACAACACGTTAATTCCTGAAGACTGAAGAATGAACAAAAGAAAAGGACTGTAATGAGGGTCTGCAAGATTACATCTACTCCAGGAAATTTCATAATGGGGATGAGTATAGGCCACTCAAGGGAATGTTGGTGCCAGCAGAAAGGATTTTCTCACAGAGAAAGACTCACCTCCCAGTTCTAGCAGGTTGCCCTTACAGCTACATCTACAGATGAAAATTCTTGCTTTTTGGCTTATCTTTTCTATAAATTGCAACTCTGCTACAGGCAAGGCAGAAACAAATTGAGAGTTCCTTTCACTCTGGTTCTGGCTAAAATTGCAAATAAATTCAGTTTTCCATTTTTCTTTATAACAAACTGACATGAGTACTGCTTGGTCTCACTGCTATGCTAAAAGAACAAAATGCTACCAATTTCTGGGCTAGCATCTCCAGCCACTCGATGGTTTTGCATTCGCTGCAGCATTAATTTAGCACGTTGCCATGAGCAAATATGTAGGCCCTGGATATGTGAAATGACAGTATCTAACACTGGTAAAATTCTTTGAAATTCTAAGAGATACAAAACATGGATTATGCCCCAAATACTGCTATCAATTTCATTATAATTAACAGGCAATATGTGAATAAAAATAAAAAAGATGTTTTCACTAGAAAATTTAAAAATACCTAACCTGACAACGGGGTTCCAGAGGATGTATTATCTGACTCAGACAAAGAAAAGCTCTTACGTGAATCAGGAAAAAACCCAGAGGACATTCAACAATACCTATATTTCTAAAGTTTCTGTTATTCTTTCACTCAAAAATTTAAAGACAATCCATCTATAAAAATATTATTATAATTTTAAGGTATTGTCTTTCTTATTACTCCTCAAATATCCACTACAGAAAACAAAAGGCATATTCTGGATGATTTCATTACTTAAAAAATGTTTCTTGTAAGTCTAAATATGGTAAAAGAGGTATAGCACATTGTTACCACATACACACAATTCCTTCCTGAAATTCATTTTTATTTTTCTATGAGGAAAATGTCAGTCATAGGTACATTTGTGTTCTGCTTATATAACTGTTTCTTCTTTTATGCTAACTTTTCTTAAGCGACTTCAGTTACAAAGGGAAAAAAAGGAAGAAGAAAATGAAAGCAATCTTTGACCTAAATTACCTAGAAATCTGGGCTATTTACTTAATTATAATTTCTAAGGAATGGACTAACTTCTTACTCCCCAAATGATGCCTCCTATGTGACCATAGAAGAGCAGAGTCAGGGTGACTCAGCACAGACACTCTATGGGAAATATTTCTCCAAGCCCTCAAAGTCATAGGAGATTTCCGAGTTGTACCCTCGTAGTACTTGAAGATTGAACTACTATTTCATGTAAATCTGTTGAGGTTGGCTGCACACATCACACAGAAAGGGACACTGAAGCCTTCAGACTATATATTCTCCTAAATGAGAGGCTCTGGCTGGAGTATGAGAGTTCATAAGACCCAACTGGACGAAGATCACTATGAAGAAAAAAGCATATTTTGGGAAATATGCCTTGGGATTCTAAATGACAACCCAGGAGAAGATAAATTACACTGGAATAAACCAACTGGCGATATAAGGGAAGTTGTGTGAAACTAAGAGTTGAGAAACTGACTGCCCAAAGGATAAGAATGCTCACTCAAAGATTTTTTCATCTGATATGAAGACTAGATTAGCTGAGTGAAAGAAGCACTTATCTGTATAAAGAGGAGGAGGTGAAGCTATTGGGAGAGCAGTGTAGGACTGCGATTTGGAACCCAAGTTTTGGAGTTCAAATCAGAGTCAAATTCAGGTGTTATTCTGTATTTGCTGTCATTCAGTAAAGTTCAATTTTCCGAAGCCTTGGATTTCTCTAACTATTTATAACATAAGCAAAATGACTTCAACTTGATATGGTTGCTGAAGAGATTAGATGAAGCAATGTATAAAACACATAGTGGAGGTCTAGTACACAAAAAATAAAAGTTATTACTATGACTAGGAAACATTACTACTATGTTTGGGACATTGTTTTTATTATGTATTTTATTAATACAATGCCTATTGATCATATTCATGCCCCCAGTCCTCTTGCCATATATCTCTGGGTGTGGTGCTACGCACTAGAATGTGGTTGACTCACCAGGAGTCACGCCCTTAACCATTCCCCTCCCTCAGAAGCCATCAACTATCGATAGCTCTTGGAGTAGAAGTTCATGTACCTTTCCCACTATTGAAGATATTTTTGATAAAAAGGAAACCTACCACAATAAACAAGGTTTTGTTTCAAGTTCCTATAATAGTTTCTACTACTGCTAATTAAAAGGTGACTACATTTATTTATTTAGTGTGTGTATATACACATGGGTGTAGAGGTCAGAGGACAAATTATTGTGATCAGTTCTCTCCTTCTACCAAGTGGGTCTAAGGAATCAAATTCAGGTCAACCAGATGGGAAGCAAGTGTATACTCACTGAGCCAGCTTGCTGACCCAGTCTTGCTCTTTAGATTGAAGAGCTCTAAGAGTATTCCATATTTTATGGAAATAGTGTCAAAAATGTGATGCAAGGCATGTAGCTTGAGAGTTAGTCTTTATGTTATGAAATGGTTCTTTTATTATAGGATTCCTTGGAATCACATAAATGTTAATATAAAACTAAAATATATAAATGTGCATACTAGTATGCACTCTATCATGTAAACTGAGTGATAGTCCACGACAGTATCAGGAGGGCTGTGCTCTAACTCTAGTTCTAATTCTATGTTATAAAATATTGGGACAACTGAAAGAGCTAATTCTAATTATAGCTTGAAATCTTGGGAATTCTATTGTCCATCTGACTCTAAAAGTTTAAGAGAGACAGTGGAAAAACATGTGATGGCAGTAGCTCCAAAGGTTTCAATAATAAGAAGCCAGTTAAAATTATTATGGATGGGTGGAAGTCACTTGTAAAACTCTGTATCTTAGGACCCCTAAACTTCTGAGGTTAAATTTGACCACTGCCAGTTAATGTGGCTTTCACAAAGAAGAAAGTGCTAAATACAGGCAGTCTGTGGCTTCTGGCATTCAAACTGACTGGTACCTAGTGAAAGAATAACTGGAGTCAAGGTAGTGAGGTTAGAGGTGTCCAAAACTGAAGTGGTCTACTTAGCTAGTAGTGGATTCCAGGCTAATGGAAATAATTTAGACAGAAGCTAAATGCCCATTTCTTGGAAGATTTAAAGGCAAACCAAATAAGGGCCTGCCCAGAAGACTTCTAAGGGTGTCTTCCAGCTCTCTGGTCCTATAGCAAGCATCAGTTCACATGGAGCTTCTTCCATCACTTATGGCTATTCAAACAAGGTATTAGTCTTGTGTTAATCTGCTCTGTAAATTGCTCTGTACCCAGTTCCTGTCCTACAGTTCAATGAAACTGAAACTGGCCTTAAACCCAATCCTCACTATCAATCAACTTCAACTTTTCTTATAGACTCAAGTACATTGACAATGAAAGGTAACAAGCAATGAAAGGTAACAAAAACCAACAGAGGCAGATGGAAAGGAAGAAAGCAGACATGGCTATTAGAACCAAGTAAAGTTACCATCAAGCAATGAGTCTGGTTTGTGTTTATTTTCTTTGACATGGCTTGGTAAATGACCATTAAGGGCAATTTTATACCAGAGAGACAAACATACAAAGTCAATAATGATAATCTGGTGGGTTAAATATTTACAACAGAAGTCTGAACAAAGTGCTGTGGGAACACAGAAGACTAACCAGCTTTGCTGGGGAGTGTCAAGGAAACTTCATAGAGGAAGTAACAAGCAAGTTGGGGCTTGAATAATGAGTAGGAGTTGACTGGGTGGAAATGGGGCAAGGCATGGGTGGCAGAGGAAAAAAAAGGTTCAAAGCCAGAAAGACATGAAAGAATATACATAGGAAATGGTGAATAACCATGCACGGTTGGATTGTGAGGCTAGGGCTTTGTAGGGTATGCTGCTTAGAAGAATGGGCCTTCCTCTGTGCAGACAGAGAATGAGAGTAGCTCCTTTAAGGAGTGCCATAGATTGTGTCAACAAAGCTACTCTGGAGACCTTGACTGGTCTGCAATGGTTTTGATGGGAAGCATGTGAACCCCATGAGTCAAAAGTCAGAACCTGGAGTAAAAGAATGGCATAAATGCTTGAGATCAAGAGATGAACTGAGGGCACCCTTGATAGAGTAGAGCCAGCTGAGGATACTGACTGATGGCATTTTGTCCAATGGTCACATCGTGTATAAGTGTGTGCATTTAAAGGGGGATTTCATGAACAAAAGTGACACGGTGACAGATTTTTTGTCACTGTTTTTTTTTTTTTTTTAATAATGGTGTGTCTTTTCAGACAATAAGAACTCCTACTAATTTTCATGTGCAAAAGATGGAGGAAATTTATTCTTACTATTTAATTTCTGAAGTAGAAATGCAGCATAACCAGAATGTGCTGATTAACTACCTCCTTCCCTCCTTCCCTCCCTCCCTCCCTCCCACCATCCATCCATCCATCCATCCATCCATCCATCCATTTATCTTAATTTTCACAAGAAACCTACCATATTGGCATCACTTCTATTTTACAACTGAGGACACTAAGACTCCACAGAAGTTCTTTAGCTTCTGTAATGTCACAGAGTTAAGGACTGGGGTAACCAGCACTGCAATGCAGCTACTGCTTACTCTAAGGCTCCAGCTCTTGATATGATCCCACACAGCCTCTTTTCTTCAAAATCAAACATCAAAAAGACTACCACCAGACCATTCTAAGTCATTTGTATTGAGACACAAAGAGAGTAAATGAGCCAAGTGCATTGGTATCTGGGAGCACATTAGTCCAGGTTGAGAAAATGCCATGTGCAAATGCCCTGAGGAGAAACCACACTTAACATGTTCAAAGAAAAACAAAGAAGCCAGCCAGGCTAGAACTAACTGTGTGTGGGAGGATATGAGGAGCAAAGCAGAAGAGTAGGAGAAAGGGAAGCAAGCAGAGCATTGTAGCATTGTAGAATATTAATTATACTCTAAGTAAAATGTAGATTTGATAATGTTACTGGCTTTTACTCTAGGCAAAAAGAGGTGGACAGGAATCTTGTCTCAGAGGGAGAGGTTAGCTATGCCAGTGAGTGTCTGAGTGCCTGGCTAATGGGTGACCATGTGTGCCCCTCTAAGCAATAAGAAAACTTATGAAGCGGAAGAGGCAACTGCACAGGAGGGCACCCAGCTTGAGAGCACTGATACCCACTTTCGTGAGCTGCTACCTGAGGTGCAGGCACATCTCCGCCCACAACAGATGAGCACTTGAACATGCAGCCTTTCAGATGTACTTTTCAATGAGAAGCAATTGTACTTGATGGGTTTTTCCCACTGGTAAATTTAACCTAGTCACCCTTTCCCACTGAAATATTTAACAGTAGCAGCAGCTTAAATCTATTATCTGAGATGACTCTCACTGATTCTAACCACTACTCTCTACATCTGAGGGGGGAATCGGGAGACAGGAAGTAACAATAAACACGTTCTTCAGGATGTGTTTGAGTCCAGATTGTTTTCTCGTTTTCCATAGTATTTTCAGGCTCATGGAAGGCCAACCTATATTCTCAGTTTTCCTTCTACTTCAAAAAGCTGAAAACTCCACCCCCCCCCCCCCGCCGAAACCGTATTGGCTCTCTTCTAAGAGAGCTTTTGAAAATAAATCACCAATTTTTCATATATGTACCTTAGCTTTCAGAGTCAATGCAGTTAAAAACTCTTCCTGAGACAGCCCAGTGTTAGAAGTCATAATGTGGCCTGTCTGATAGCATGTTTGGAGTTTGTACTTGACTGTGTGCAAGCTCTGCCCGAGCTTTACCATGTTAGCTACCTGGAGCCTCAGGTACAGGATGCTATGAGGAACAAACTGGCCCAAACTGGCGTTTGAACATGACCGTATAGCCTAGTGAACAGTTCACTCCCTTTCCTATGCAATCCTGCCCGCTACTCCAAAGACTTAGAATAGTTCTCTAGACCTGACTAGAAAGTCAGCAAATCAGTTCCCCTTATCTAGGGGGCAACAAAAGGTCATCTTGTAAGAATGACTGAGGTTAAAAGCAGCCTGAAAAATGAAAAGAAATTCTGACACTGCTTATGAAGTGGCTGCAGTTGGAACCTTTTAAACTGACTTTGTAGAACACATAAGCAGGTCTGAGGGTAGCTGGGTATAGCAACAGGAAGTTGAGCTCTCAGAAATCCCTGTAATTACAACTTCTGTTGAATTTTCTCTATGGATTTTTCTTATTTTTTCTCTTTTACTCTAAGGAAGGACAAAAATTAGTATTTCAATGTGGAAATGTTTTTAAAAAGTAGGTGGTGGTGGAGATGGGGACAATAATATACTAATCTCATTTAAATGAAGTTCCTCCAGTTTGAATGTGGATATTCAAGTTAATTTTGTGAGCTGAAATAAGGCTATAACGTTAATAAAATGGTGCTGGATAGATGGCTTGGTGGCTAAGAGTACTTGTTGCTCTTGCATAGCACCTGGGTTCAGTTCCCAGAACCCCCATGGTAGCTCACAACTGTCTGAAATTGAAGTCCCAGAGATCCAATGCCTATTTCTGATCTCCCCAGGCACCAGGCACCAGGCACCAAGAACACAGTGGTACACATACATATATTCAGGCAAAACACTCATACACATAAATCTAAAAAAAGTCACAAAAATTTTTTCTGATCACAACACCAATTATTGGGCTGCATTTTTATATTCTTCATGTTAAAGATTTTAAATATACTGAGAAGTATGTTATACAATCTCTCCCCACATATATATGTATGTTTATATATGCACATAATTTATTTTACTAACTAGAAGCACTTCAAACAATGCAGCTCTTTGGTACCTCATTTTATACCCAATATTTGTGATTTGTTTAAAAAGTGAAAAAATATAAAAACATCTGGAAGCTGTTTCTTAGAAAAATATGTTCTTGATGCAACATGAAAGGCTAACAGTGTTTGGCCTTAGAAGGACAACAAACTGTTATCAGTAATAAAAAAAGAATTTTCTTCCAGTGACTGCTACTTTGAATATACACATATGAAACACTTTACAGTCTGAGAGAAGGGCAAAGATCACAGAGAAAGACTTTCTTTTTGCCTTTTAAGGAAATCTTTTCAAAAGCATTTTCTAGTGCTCAAAAAAAGCCATAGCTAAAAATTTAATATGAAATCACCACACCCAAACCTCAACATTCATTATTTTAAACCATGCAGATCACTAGCAGCCTTGCTCCTGCCCCCATCCCCAAATGTGGCAAAAGTGAATTGTTTGTGTCAGATACTGGAATAATCACTTTGAGCTTACATCAACATGACTATTTTATTCCTCCCAAATGTTAAGACACAAATCTGTTTTCTTGTTGATTCATGTCCTACTGATTCAAACACTTTAGACACTTATAAGTAGAACCAATATTTATCACTGAAATGTTTCGACCAAAAGAAATATACTTTTAAAGCCAGCCGTGGAGGCACAGGCCTGTAATTGTAGATACTCCAGAGACTGGCAGGAATATCATGAGTTTGAGGTTGGACTGCACACATAAGACTCTGGACCTCCCCTTAAAAAAGCAATATCCACATTAAGTTCCTGAGTATAATTTTAGGCCTCATTTAATATAATAATGCCAGATAATATTGCTATTTGAATACAGCTTTACCAATTCAACATTTCATCAGAAGAAAGGATGAGTACCTCAGGATTCTTAGAAAAGGAGGTGATATTCAGCTTATACTACAACAAAATATGAATTAACTTTAATGGAGACGGATCAGAGAAAAATCCGATAACTTTTGTCATCATTTGTCAAACAACAGGGCTACAGTTCAACTTGGTTCTAGATAATTTTTGGTAGTAGCATTGTGTGTGTGTGTGTGTGTGTGTGTGTGTGTGTGTGTGTGTGTGTGTGTGTGTGTGTACATAACTGCACGTACATACTCATATTTTGAAATAAATTATTTAATTAAAAATGTTTATATGTATGAGTATTTTGTCTGCATATATACTGTGGAGGCTAGAAAGGACTTCTCTAGAACTGGATTTACAGATGATTGGGAGCCACCATGTGGGGGTTAGGAATTGAATCCAAGTCACCTGGAAAAACAGCTATTATTCTTAACAGCTGAGCCATCTCTCTAGGCCAGTAATACACTTTTACAAGTCCTTTTATTCCAAAAGATTTTTCCATACAAAGTTAATTTTCCCTGTTTAAAATATGGTGTTTCTGGGCATGATGATATATGCAATTAATCCTAGCTCTTGGAAGACAAGTGGCTCTTTGTGAGTTAGAGACCAGCCTGTTCTATATGCTAAGTTTCATGGTAGTCAAGGCCATATAATGAGAACTTGCCTCAAACAAACAAACAAAATTATTAAATGTGATTAATCTCTTGAAATATCCAAAATCTTATATAAGGTTACTTGGCTGACAACAATTTGAATATATCCTTGTAGGAAAATTCATATACAATAATTTATATATATATATTTCAACTGGCCAGTTGAAATAATTGAATAAATTGTATTAAACGTATTTCAGTTTTATCCCAATGCAAAGTATCTGTGTTCATCTCTTTTGTCTCTTGGGCAAAAATCTATTCTGCCTAGTACTGTAATTGTTTATTTACCTTCTTTCTCCTACTATGTCATAAATTCCTAAGACAAAACGCAGACAGATTTCAAGAAGAATCATTTAAACATGATTAAAAAGGGGAAATATCAACATCATAGGAGCAAAGAGGTTAAATTCATAGATGTATGTAAGAATACAGTCAATTTCTTGTACTTCACTCTCTGCCTGTCAAACTCAAGAATCAGGAGGCCTCACATTGAAAAAGCTCCATTTGCAGCTTCTCTCACAGCTTTTTTTAAACCCATGGCCCTTTCTGCTTTTCTGCCCTAAGGCATTGTGCCTGTGGCACTTAATCAAAGCAGCAGGGGAATTCCAAGTGAAGACTCTGGAGAACTGAAAGATGTGAGAGGGAATTAGAACCTGACACACTCAGCACATTTAATTTCTATGGTAGGGGGTGCTAGATGAGTTCAGACAACTCTCTATAATTCAGGAGCCACTAGCCATACTGGGAATGGTCCGTGTTCGTTCATTTCTCTTTCCACATTCTGCTGGCCATTTTTGGCCACATCTCTGCACATTAGCACAACCTTGGGATAATGAAAAGAGTGCAATAAACCAGCGGCTAAAATAAAGATCTCAGATTTCTGCAGCTAAGCATCTTCATCATGCTTTCCAAAGGGTAATATTGAAGAAAAGGAAATGACAATCTAGGTTCCAAACTGTACCTTGATTGAAATACTGTATAAAATCTGACGAATTTTCAGTTGATAATTGAGCTGAAATGACTACAATAGGTATAAGTTTTAGAATGTGGGTCATCGTCCTTTTTGCAAAGGGTAAAGCCTAGACTATAAATTAAGGTAATTAATTTTGCATTGTGTTTCTAATAAATCTATTTTTCCCAAAGCATACTTGAGCCAGGATTCTTGCCATAGACACTTACCAAAAATAGTCTGTCCTCAACATCTCAGGAAGGAGCTGCCATGACAATATTGTACAGTCAGAAGTGACTCATTGATTTTTCATAAGAAAAATCAATCTGGATGATGCTAATATAAGGACCAATATTACACAAAAAGGGAGAATAACTTGTTTCATTTAATTATTCAGAATGAGCCCTGTGTACTACTAAAATAATCAATCATGAAAATTAGCACATAATAGTCTATTCTGTCTGAGTGGAAAAACATAATTATGCTGCTTACAAAGCTTATAAACTCATACTACTCTACAAAAATGAGAGATTATGTTACCAAATACAAAAGAAAATTCAGTTTACAATGCATCTCATCACCCAGAAGTACCCAATCTGAATAAGACCTTTCAAAGAAAAGTAAAAAGCAAAGCTTGTTTGGAATTTTCACAATCTCAAACACTCTAATCAAAAGCAAACATTTGTAATGTGCAAACAATCCCTGGTCTGCTTTTCTCATTATTCCATTTCAGCACACACATATGAACATATACACACCACTCAGGTGCACAGACTCAAAGAAAAGAAAACTCTAAATCAAAACAAGCTCTTCTCCTTTCATATGGTTACTCCATTTCTTAGAAAGAACTAAACCTCCACTGCTAGTTTCTCAGAATTCAGAACACAACACAAAAGCAGCATAGTGAACCTACATAATTACTTCACTGCTCAGAGCAGATATCTATGGACAATGAAACAGAAGGGAAAAAAAGAGAGTTATCTTGTAAGTGTGGTGACGGGACACATCCCTGTCCTTACTATCAGTCACTTCTGTGTTCTAAAATTCCATGTTATCATCAGGAATTTATATAAAGAACTAGAGCTGTGCTTTCAAGAGCAATTTATAAGACACCTTCATTGACTGAGATGATTGCATTCCTCTCTTAATCCTAATTCTCTTACATACAAAAGTAAGTTTTTAAGTAGCAAAAGATAAATCTTTCTATTGTCTAGCTTGCAAAAGCTATTAATCTACATAAATACTATGTTATTGGTTTAAAAATGGTAAATACTAGACTCTGTTCTTATTCACTAAGACAAAGGACTATTTCTACTTCAAAGTATAGGCATTGAAAAAGAAGTAACTCTGCACTTCACCGCCAGCCTATATTTTATATTTATCTGTGACTCTCAGCTCTACAGCCTGCTTCTTGTTCACTATAATGTTTCCTGCTTTTGTCTAAAAGTGTGTCCCAGGAGAAGGGAGAGGTTGTCTTCTTTGGAGTCACATATTGTAGTTGTCAAAAAGTTTTCATACTTTGAGTATGTATTTCTATAACTGGGAGAAAGTCAACAGTCAATTTATAAAGTCTTATTTCAATCTAAAATAAATCAAAATTTCAATTAAGCAAACACTTTGACAATGAAAATTTTCAATTAAAAACTTCATTTATGAATCAAAACCTAATCCAGCATAGATGTTTCATTAAAAAAAAAACCTGGTCATTTTTAAAGAAATATTTTAAAAGATTAATGGACTATAAACAAGCTATGTGACTGTCATCTGAGATAGCTATCTTTTAATGAGACTATTCAGGTATTTGCATACCCATTTTCATTGCAGCATTATTCACAATAGCCTAAAGGTAGACAATAACCAAGAAGAAGATTTAAAAGTTCTGGAGATAAACAGTGGTGATGGATATACAATAACATTAAATGTATTTAAGATCACAGAAGTGTATATTTTAAAATAATTAAAATGATAAAATATAATTTAATTTATGTTTTACCAGAGTAAGAAAGGGTACTACTGTGCAGCATTCTGAAAAACTGGATGTCAACCTAGTCACAGATGAACATAACAAAGAACTAGATATTCTAATCTTAACCCATCTGTTACCAAAGAGTGGTTCATTCTACTGCTCTGCTTTGCTCACTGGTTAATACCTCTATTTGTTCATTTATGAGTTACGGACTTTATGATGCAAAGACTAGACTTCAAAAAGAATCACTACTTGTTATGTTTAGAAATTCTGAATTCTTTTTGACATCTAGGCTATACAACCAAAAATTACAATTCCATATCTCGAAGTAGTGTTTTATATAAGCATTTTTCTTTTATATAATAATAATTCAAATAAAGTTTATTCATAACTCTTCACTAGAATTTTTGAAGCATTATTGATCACTGGGTTATTAAATCATAGTAATCTTTTGAGTTCATTATTTTCATGATGAAGCTACAAATAAAATCAGAGTAATAATTTCACTTCTGTTTAAAGGTCTTATTTTAATCTAACTCAATCAAAGTTTCCATTAAGGGAATGTATACATATATACATGTGTATATATGTCACAGTGAAAAATATGTCCTTTGTAGTCCAGGACCTAAATTTGAGACTGAATTCTACCAAATACTTACTGGATGCATGACTGAGTACATTATTTGAATTCTTTAATCTCCATTTCCTCCCTGAAAATGTACACATTAGTACCTAAGAGTTATTACAAGGAATGCACAAAGCTCCCCACAAATGTCTAACACAGTAATAGCCTAACAACAGCAGAGGATGGAGGAAACAAACACATTGTTGGAGTCAGACAAGGATGAGAGAAGGGCTCATAGGGCACCAGCACCTCAGTGCTAAACAACTTGTGCTAGAGTCTGGGTGATAGGGAAGGAGGAGTCATTGTGTTGGCTTGTGTACACATTGGGGAGACCACCGAGCTTCAATACAAAGTTCCAAACTCATGGGCATACAGAAAACCCAGGTTCAACTCAGAGAGTCATAAACCAAACAGAGACATGGATGTGGGAAAGAGACTTGCAGGGAGGGTGACGGTTGACAGTGATGAGGAGAGAAAAGAAGGGGGATAAGGATCAGGAGGTATTATATAAGACTGCCAAATAACAAATTGAATTCATCCAAAATTACTTGTCTTTAAAAACCCTAATTCAAAATCCATTTCTCTAGACACATGTTCAAACATACACACACACACGGGGGGGGGGGGGTATGTAAGTATACTTTGGGGACTGAGAAGCATTATTATGTTATACAGTTTGTGATTCTAAAATGAATTAAAACACTGATTAAATTTTCTAAGATTTTTGTTTATATCTTCCAAATACCAAGATTTAAAATATGTTAATTATGTTATATTGCACATAAAAATGGGAAGCAAGCCAGATGCATGTATGTGCATATACAAAACACAAAGTAAGTACATATACATGCATTCCTTTTTAACGTACAATATACAATTAAAGGAAGCTGTATAGAAATACAAGGAAAAGGTTGAAAAGTAAACAGGATGTTCCCAGCCATAGACCACAATGCAATGAGAGTAAAAAGGCACACAAATGCAGGCAAATTTTAATTGTGGAAAATTTCACTCAGTTCACATTATTGTCAAAAAAGGTCAAAAGCTCAGAAAAGTTGGATATTCTCATCTCTTGGGCAAAAGAATTTCTCTAAACAAAACCAAGGTGTTACCAGCTACTGTCACCACCACCACCAAGGATTTTTAAAGTATGGAATATTTGATAATGAAATTTCTTCCATAATTTCACTTAAAAGCAAAAGAAACTCTATACTATAAATTGTGGATAAACCTAAATAAAAAGTATAATTTATAACATTTGTAAAATTTCATCACAGGCTCATGTTTACAGAGTTGTATTTCTTGGGATCCTAATGGCATAAGATATTGGAGAAGAAGGATAAAGGGGATTTGTAGTCAAATAAACTGCAGTCTAGAAAATGCGGTGTTATATAGTTTTCTAGATTTATAATAATACTTACATATAAGGGCCTAAAACTTGCTACAATCAAGGGGAGTTTTTTACATTAATCAGCTGGTGTTGGTGTTTCCCAAGTTCACCTAGCACAGAACTCTTTCTTTCTCAGGAAATGTCAAGGAACCAGTATGCCTCATAACAAGTTGCTTTGGGAAAGTATAATAAATTATCCATTATATGTAGTAAACAAGCAATTTCATATATATCTATTTCCACAAAAAGTAATCACTTAAAGAATTTAAGTCCCAAATGAATAGTCCCAAATAGTCCCAAATAAATCTATCTTATTTCATGTTTTAAGACATTTATTTCAAGAGTAGTATTTATACTCTTTAGTGAGCTGGAGTTCTTTTCAGAAGATAGACTGACAGACAGATGGACAGACGGATGGAAGGATATAGAGATACAGATATTTGACCTCTCATGAGCTTTGTGCTGTTTAATAAAGTCCAAACACCCAGTTTCTCATAGTTGGGAAGAGATAACAATAAATGTGTCCCCCTAAGCTTTTGCATATTTTTTCTTGCAATTCACTATGAATTAAGAAAACCTTGAGGCCATGAGCTATTACATACCTTCAAACATGAGAATATTAAACTTATAGGTTTTTTTTATTAAATGGTGATGTAAGTCTGAATTTACACAATTCTACAGCAAGATAGTGAATTTTCACATCATTTCTGTAGTAAAATAATAATTCATTATTTCATTCTAATACCTATATTGAGTATATGGAAAAATGCTAGAATTATTACTTTATCTATGATACTTTACTTCCCCCAAGGGCCAATAGCTGGTGAGCAAGGACCAATTTCTTATTGCACCAATACTATGTGGATTACAAATATGTGTCAAATAGCCACACTAAAACATGAACAAAACCAGGAAATACCTTTACTAATAGCTCATTATTTATGACATTTTCTTCTTCTGAAATAATTTTGGAACACGACTTGCTAGAAGTTGTGCTTTTAAAAAATGAGATGGCATGGTAGATAGCTTTCTTTGAGTCGAGAAATTAAGAGCAAAGTCTTCAAAAGTATAATGAGGCACTCATTACTGTCTCATTGTGTTAGAAGAAACAAAATAAGTAAGCTACAATTAACTCAAGGGTGAAGTATGAATGTGAATGATTATGCTGCCAGGCTGTGACATCACTTTCTTCCTGGGATTTCTTTGGAAGTTTTAAAGCACATAAAAGTATAGCAAAATGTATAAAATGAAGAGAAAAATAACTCTTTCTAAAAGGTCTAAAGGGGAACCAATAAAGGCTGTTAAGATAGAAATAACACTTTGGGTAACTCATGGACATTAGTCATTCATTTTCAAGTTATACAAAATAAACTGCCTACTGGAGGGAAAAAAATCACTTTAAAAATCTATGCCAAGATATATGTCACCACAGCATCTTATATAATAATACATATCAATAACACTTTATAAGAGAAGTTAATTGGATTTCAGAATGGAAAAAAACTAACAAGAAAGGAGAGAGGAATGTCAATAATTTAGTAAATGAAAAGGAATTAAAGTATTAGGTTCAAGTATTGCAAGACTTTTTAAAATAAATAGACGCAAATGAAACAAAAATTGGTCTTCACCTGGTAAGTGTGTACTCCCTGAGTCCTGAATGCAAATTCATGGCAGAAAAAGTACCTATGCATCCACGCAATCTTTTGTCTCGACCAATCTTCCATGTTACAAACAGTGGGCTGTAACAGAACATAAAATAGGGTAAATCAGTCAATTCAACCAAGCCAGCATTTATTGAGCATTTACCATATGCTAGGTTAGGTGACTGAGATATACAGACCAAAGACAAGCCCTCAAGGGGCTCAAAGTTTATTCATTAACAGAGTGTTTTCTACATTGTGTTAAGTGGCTTCTATACATTAGAACCAAAATTAATGCTTTACCACATTTTTGTTAACCCTCATCAACAATCCTTCCAGACTGGAGATATTAATTTCCTGTTTACAGACCAAATACAGTAAAATAAATACTAAAACTTGGTAATGTTGAAAACAGAACTTTAACTTATCACCAATGTCTGCAGGATTCCCTGTTTAATCCTAGGGTCACTGACTGATTTAGAAAACTGGAAACAAGTAATCAACAACCTTAAAAAGTACCTTTTCTGAAAATACAGGGGCTATGAAAGATTAAAAGGCAATCATTGGTTTGTAGGAAGCCAGCGCAGAGGCAGACACAGTCACAGCCAACTAACATAAGGCAGACTAAAACAAGCATTATAAACCATGCCCCAAATGCCATAAATGAAGCTATAGGGATAGGAAAACATCTTATCAGACATGATAATCTTCAGTTTGCCCTAGTAAAATCAGGATGGTTCAGAAAGGTGAAGCATGGCTTTAAACATTAAGTAGCACATACCCTTAAATGATTAAGTTAACGATTAAGTCTGAAAACTTACAAATAACTCGATATAGTCTATACACTTTAGGATATTTGGCAAAAATAAAAATATACCTCAGGTAAGGTGGCCTGTATTATTATGAATATTCACAATAATAGTATAACATATTTCTGCTTTCTAAAATATTTAAATTTATGGGGCTATACCATATTTTATATGTTTCTCATTATTCACTAGTGAGCTAGAGAACATCCTCTCTTTAAAATGCTCTTGGGAAACAAGATAGTCCCTTAAAGCAGTTTAATCATCCACCTCAAACATTTCAATTATGGCAAGTTCTGACAGACAGGTACAATTCAGACTGGATCCCAAACAATCCCTGCAGATAAACCAGGGAGGACTATGAAAAGTTCCCTTCTTCCAAGAACTCAATGTTCAAAACATGACCATAGTAGCAAGGCAAAGAAGACATTCAGGCGCCAGATGACCTACACTAAAGGTATTAGAGTAAAAACAGAAAGGACTGCCCATGTATCCTGATTTCAGCTCTTATGTGCTAAATATAAACGAGATTACAATCATCCATTTGAAAAATTTCCTGTAAATGCTCTTGATTAGCAGTTCATAAGAAGAAAAAATTAGATGGGAATTACACTATTACGATCTCTTTTCATTACTCAGGGTAACACTAGTATCAAAAGATTTATGCATTCTTTAAGAAAATGTAACTTTTTTACGTTTCCGTTTTCCACCTTAGTGCAGTCCACATCTGCAACCATTCTTATGGACAGCAAGATCATCCATCCTTTCTCATCACACTGACTAGACAATATCCCAACATAAGACAGGTCCTCTGATAGCTTTGACAGCTTCAGGTTGAAGTGAGTCATCCTGTAATCTATATTATGCCATGTATCCAAAACATGGATGATTTTTCAATAACAGACCAACATTGTATAGTCGCATCTCCAGTGGCTTAGTAAACCTAAAAAGTGGGAGTGGATTCATTTCTTACCAAAACACATGAAATGAAAGCCATTTAAAAGTGCTATACCTTCAATCATTTACCTCACAAGAATACATACATATGCCATTCTTATAATAACATCTTCTTCAGTAAATACTCAAAATACATAGGATAAATAGAACTACACATACTGAACACTATTCTGAATGATGAAATATGTTGGAAGGGATTCAACCACCTGACAGGGGAAATTACATGTCATTTTTTAATAATACTATGCTCACTCTTTGGGGGAATTAATATATGGCTAAGGGTGCTACAGGATTGCATTTTTGCAAGGCAGCCTAGGAGGCAAAGGCATTTCACAATAACCCAGGGCACAGGGGTGTAAAAAACTGCAAAGGGAATGAGTAGCCTTTATAACTTGCTGTAGTATCTTTCAGATTTAATATTCTTTGGATTTTTGACGAGATTATGTGTTCTTAAGAGTCCTCATAACAGGCAAAGTAGATGATGCAAAATTATCTATGTTATTTCCTACTTTTCCCTGCCCTAAGCAATATTCATTTTGGAAGTTAAGATTGCAGTAAAGCAGATGTCAAGAATGGGAGGGAATGACAACCCTACTAAGGCATGTTTGAAGATGTAAGAATTCAGACTTTTAGTAGACAGTATGAAGTTTTCCTGTAAATGTCTGGGTCTCCAATTTGCCATTTACAAATGCACATCCAGTTATCTTTTATCTTTAAAAAAAAGTACTCACAGACTTAAAAATAAAGTGTCTAAAAGCATCGTTTAATAGGGAAAAAAGAATCTAGGCAGCTGAGCATTTTAAAGTACTTTGGTAACACTACACACCACTGAGCCCCAAAGATAGCATCGTGTGCATAATAATGACTTTGTACAGGGCAATGGCTGCAGGAACATTCAATTTGTATTATCTAAAAATAGCAACAACATATTTTCACTCCAAACAGAGGAAAGGAATAGGTGATTTCATTCTTAAATATGGTATTAAAACATGTATGAGTTTGCCAAAGTACATAAGCTAAGCCATCAGCATAAGCAGAATCAGATCAAAGGGAAGAAGGGGGCTTTGAGCCTGCTGAGAGGAGCTATTCAGTGACGAGGAAACAGTTCATAGTAAGGCAAAGATTGAATGTTTTTGGAAAATGCTTTTGCCATATGGTTTAAGGCCACCTACATACATTGAAAAAATACTACAAACTCCAAGAAGGATCAAAATGAGTTGAGATATTAATGGAAATATTTATCTGAGGGTAACCAGATGTAGCTTTTAAAGGAATTATCCTACTTCTGAACATTTTGTACCAGTATGTTCTGAGAAACATTTGGAGGAAAGTAAACCCCATTTCCCCAAGCCTGTACATAGAAACAGGAAACAACCACCTAATCTAGGTGAATCCTCTCTGCCAACTGGCAGCCAGCATTGTCAGATCAAAAGTGGCTCTCAGAAATGTAGCTGTTATGGAACAATAACAGTACAAAGAGCAATATAAATCTGCACAGGATTCACCCAGTTTCATGCCACTTCCAAAGCCCTCTTCTGAGACTGTCTATTGATTTAAGCCACAACACATTAAAAATGTGTTTGTAGGACTGGAATACAATTACATGAGACAATGAAAAAGATGTATTTACTTAACAACAGTGTAGCTCAAAGCCTACTACCTCTCTTGCTGCAACAACATAAAATGAGAAGTTTAAAAAAATATACAGTCCATGGTGAGCTCTCACTTCTCTTGTTTAGAATGAAGCTTACAGGTAACAACATTAACACAATAATATAAACCATACCTATTTGCTACAGGCATTCAACAAGATTATTTATTTTAGAGGTAGATAAAAAGAAAAAGAGAGAAGCCTTGTATCTTAGTTTGTTTCTTATACCACCAAATAATGATTGTCAAGTGTCTGTGGTCTCATCAGCAACTTAGCTAAAAAATCCAATTAAGATCCTTATACCGTGCAACTTAACTCTGGAATCTAGGAAGCTTAAGTAAAACAAAAATGATGGTGCCTTCTTTCTATCACCAATCTAAGATATTTCTCTTCATATTTCAATGAAAAGAAGTTGTGTGCTACCTTTCCGAGCCATATTAATTACAGTTTTCGTGAATACAAAATATGCCAAATATCATTAGATCCTGAATGAGTCAGCATGGGCTGCTATAATAATTACCATAGGATGGATTGCTTAAAGAAACTTTACTTAGAGCTTTGGGAGCTACACATCTCATGATCCAGGTTATAGTAGACTTCAGTTCTTGGAGAAAGCCCTCTTCCAAGCTTACAGAAAGTTACTTTGTCCTCACATGCTATTTCCTGTGAGCACTGTGGGACAGCAGCTCCAGGGTAGTAAGTTTAGCGGTCTGGAAATTACCACAGAGTAACAAAATTCTATGGATACTACAGTTAAGTATATAGATGAGCTGAGAGGCCTGTCTCCTCCCACTCCTCTATCTCCCCTCTTCTGAGGAGTGGAAAGATTAGATGAAGAGATGACAGAATGCAGGAGAAATGCCAGACTATTTAAACAGTGGTTCTCAACCTTCCTAATGCCGCAACACTTCAATACATGTTGAGGTGACCCCCCCAACCATAAAGTAATTTTCATTGCTTCTTTAGAACTGTAACTTGTTATGGATTGCAATGTTTTTTTTAACTCCAACAGGACATAACCAACCAATTTACAAGTTCTTACACTGTTTCTATTAGAAACCCACAGCAAAGGCTATTATTTCATCCTTGATGGCTTACCAACACCCTTTCTATCTCCCCCTTGCCTTCTCATTTCATGTTCTCCTATTATCTAGGTAGCCTTCATGAAATCCAGGTCTTCTGTCTATTCTCTACAAATTGTACACCAAATGAAAATGTCCACTTACCCTTATTTAATAATTATTCAGCTAGGGATCAGCTCTGATCATTTAATTATGCAATTTATGTTATGGAATGAATAATGCTTAGGCTCATATAAATCTGAATCGTAGAGCATTTGGAAGTGAGGAAAAATGGCTAAACTGGATGATACAGGGGAAAGAAGGTAAGGTTCAAATGCATTTGACCCATTTGTTCATACCATTGTTTTCTTATAGATGTAAATATATTAAACAACAAACAAAAACACCATAGCTTTATACTACAACCCTTAATTCAACCTTTGCATGTAGCTTGTACCTCAGGGTACCTGGGAAACTAAAGTAATAAGGCTAGAGAGGATGGCTAGTTTAGAAGATCATAAATATCTAAAATTGAGAATCAAGAATTAACTGTATTCTTATACTTTTTTGGTTTGGTATTCACAGAAATAAAATAATAGCAGCATTATATGCTTTTCCCCCATTTTAGTATTTCTAATTTAGTTGGTAAATGCCAGAGGAAGGAAAGGTAAGGTCTAACTGAGCTGAAAATTCTGAATTCTCTTTATAATCAAGTCTAATCACGCTGACATACAGTCACCCCAATCAAATGCATGCTTTAGGAGATTACCATGATTCTGCCAATTTTTGAGCTGAAGACTTAGCAAGACTAAATCAACCATTTTCAGCAAACTTCTTTAAAAATTCAGTTTCAGGTCGACAGGCTATCTTACTATTTTTATTACAGTCCAATTTAGATAAGAATGATTACCTAGACTGGAAAAATAACATATCTGTACATATTTTTCCCCTAATTTATACTGCAGTGGGCACTGAACACATGGCAACATTCTGAAAATGGACTAGCTATGGTTTCTTTCATGACAAGAGGAACACACCACAAATTTTTATTATGTGTGTATCTAACTCACTAATTTTAAGGAACAGTTTACTACAGATTTCAAAGATGAAATAATTTCCATTTGAATTCCCTACTCTGAAGTCATTTTTCTCAAAGAGCTTTAAATCTTGCAATTCAGCTTTTGCTATGAAAAGGGTTATTTTAATATGAAACAGACTGAGCAAAAAGGGACATCCGAAGATTCCTTGGCATGAATAAAATTAAGTAAAGGAAAATTAGGTCCAGAAGTTTTAGAATGAAAAAAATAATGGATACAATTAATGGAGATAGTCTACTTTTATTTTTCTCTACAACTAAAGATTTTTGTGGGACTTTGTCACTCTCCTATGACTGAGTATAGTATATGATGTAGCACAATCAGGGAAATTATATTTTAATGAAAACAACAGAAACAACTAGGGAATTGGATTTTGTACCTATATTTTATCTCATCAGTTAAGGATCTATATACTTTACCATCTTGTCCTTGCTGTGTAGCCCACTCAGGAGAAATGGAGTAGATAGGAAATATGTTGACTAATTTAAACACTAATATAAAATACTAGAAATCATTTTAGCTTCTTCATCCTAGATTTTATCTTGTTTCTTATTCCGTGGAGAGCTGAGGAAATGTGTCAGCTTAGTAAGAGCAACACAATTGATGTATTTGTTTTTCATGTGCTTTCTGGATTTAGCAAGGCTAACTCTTTTGATTTTAAGGTCCTTTCTTGGACTGTATGCTCTAATGGAAGAAAGTAATTGCAAAGACAGCTTTAGAGCAGAAAATCGGGAGGACTCTCTGATGGGGAAAATACTTCTGTGTATGTTTATCTTATTGATTGTTTAATAAAGTTCTGTTTGGCCAATGAGGCAGCAAGTTAGACGGGACTAGGAGTCAAAGAGGATTCTGGGAAATGTAGTAGAGAGGTGGTGATCCAGGCCGGAAGTGACATAGCAAGGAGACTCATATTTAAGCAAAGGAAACAGGAAGTGTCCCTTTTTCCCCTCAGCTTTTCCTCCAGCAGCGCCATGTGAGCCACCGGCAAGAGAGGATGCCAGCGAAAGGCATCCTCTATAAGATAAGCCTTATAAAATATATAAATTTATGATAATTAAGACTGAGCTAATAGATGAGGAATCCTAGTCATTGGCCAAGCAGCATTTGAACCTAATACAAGTCTCTTTGTGCATTAATTTGGGCCCTAACTCGGGCGGGCAGCTGGCGTAAAGCGCACACGTGGCGGTGGGGCTCAGTGGCTTTTGGTGGAAAGATTTATCCTAACAACTGTCTCATTTCAGAGGGAAGAAAAGCAAATCCCAAGGCTGGGCATTGGTGGCGCACGCCTTTAATCCCAGCACTTGGGAGGCAGAGGCAGGCGGATCTCTGTGAGTTCGAGGCCAGCCTGGTCTCCAGAGCAAGTGCCAGGATAGGCTCCAAAGCTACACAGAGAAACCCTGTCTTGAAAAACCAAAAAAAAGCAAATTCCAGGGACAAAGCAGACAAATGACACTATAGTTGCCCTCTCCTGTCTTCTCTTTTATCTTGCAGTGAACAGCTGAAACTGTCCAAAACCTTCTACCATGAAATACATGAGGATATATACACGCGAGTGTGTGTGTGTGTGTGTGTGTGTGTGTGTGTGTGTGTGTGTGTGTGTGTGTGTGTGTGTGTGTGTGTGTTGTTGAGGACTGAACCCAAGGTAGGTGTGTTGGGGATTGAACCAAAGCCATCATAAAAGTTAGGTAAGCACTCTACCACTGAGCTATCCTGCAGTGTTTCTACAGATAGAACTGACATCTTTCTTCCAAACTGCTTCTTTAAGCATCACTTTTATCAAAATATAATTCGCATACAAAAATTACTAGCACCAAACATAATATTCGTAACATTCAATAAACTGTGACAAACGTACACACATATAGAAGTTGAATCACAGCCAAGAACTGGACATCTTACTATTATCCCAAAGAGTTCCTTCATGCCCTTTAGTAATAGCTTCATTCTTTGCAATACTAGACTCCAGCAAACACCAATCTACTTTCTATCATTGTAGTTTGCCTTTTCTAGAATTCCATACAAATCTCCCATTCTATCTACCATTCATCATGTCAGTGTTCTTTCACCTAACATGCTACTCTGGATATATAAACATCGTGAGTGCTCATTATTACTGCTTAGAATCCCATTGAATGAATATACCAACAAATTTCTCCAGTAAACTGCTGAGAGATATGTAGGTAGGTTGCCTCTAGTTTGGTTATATGTATATTGCTTCCAGTTTGGTGATGGGTATGTAGGTGGCTTCCAGTTTGGGACTATTACAAATAAGGACACTGACATTATTTCTCTTCAAGTTCTTAACAGCTTTAGAGGGGTGTGTGTGTGTGTGTGTGTGTGTGTGTGTGTGTGTGTGTGTGTGTGTTTAAAATAGGGTTCTTACTTAGCACTATGCTACCCAGATTGGCTACCCAGTTTGAATTTGAGACCCTGCAGGCTAAGACTCCATTAGCTAGGGTTATAGACATACAGCTCCTAGTCCAGCAAAAATAAACACATTTAATATATACAATTTGGTGAATTTGTATAGTTACAAATAACTATGACACCATCATCACAATCAACATAATAAACACATTCATCAGCTCTTACCAAACTGCATCCTTTTAACTTTGTTTTGCAGTAGGGATACTTAACCTCATAAATTTTGATATAAGCATAGTATATTAACCATAGGACTACAGTGCATAGGAGATCTTTGCAGCTTATAGCAAGTGTGACTGTAACCTAACACATACTGAACAACCCTCCAGCCCTGTTGTAAACTTCCAGACTTCTCGAATAAGCATCATCACGCGGTGTTTGTAATCATGAAGTGTTTGTCCTCCTGTGGCTGCTTTATTTCACTTAGCATAATGGTTTCCAGATTAATCCACATTGTTGTAAATACCAGGATTTCTCCCATTTTAAAAGCTGTATAACATTTCCTTTATTCATTTGATTGTTTGGAGTTATTTCCATACCTTGGTTATTGTGAATAATGACACAAGGCATATTAGACTGGGAATAAGCCCTGAGCTCCCGTTTTCAATTCTTTTGACTATATACTCAAACGTGGGACTGTTGGGGCACTGTGGCCGTTTTGAATTAAAAACTGTCAGCAATGCCTACACTGTTTTCCATGGCTGCTGCACTTCTCACCAACAGGTTCCAACATCATCTGCCTGGTGGCATGAATTAGGAAGAGTTCTATTGTTCTCTACATGCTGAGTTTGGTTTATTTGTTCTTTGATCATTTCATAGGATTTATCCTTAAATATATCAGAGTTTTAATTGTGGGATGATTCTTAATTGCAAAGTTAATGTCTTTGACAGATGTCAAGTTCTTCAGATTTCCTAGGGTTTTTTTTTCTTCTGATCAATTGTACCTTTCAATCTTTTCATTTATCTACATTATAGAAATCTCTGGCATAATATTCAGAATATTCTCTTAATGGCTCTAAGAGCTATAGTAGGATCTATTACATTGTTTCCAACATTAGGTATTTGTATGAACATGTCTTTTCCCCTTTTAATCTTTGTAAGTTTAGCTATAAGCTCAGCAATTTCATTGCTCTGTGTGTTGATATCTGCTTTGTATTTTTCCTGTATTGCTTGTTCTCCATTTACTGATTTTTACTTTTCTACATTTCTCTTATTTACCTGAAGGGATCTGCACTTGTTCACTAGTTTCTAAAAGATGTCTGCTGACTTTAGGTTTTCCTTTAAAGTTGTTTCTATCCCAGCACTGTGATACTTGCGTGCCATAAATTTGCATATGTTGTATTTTCATAATTATTTATCTCTTACAATTTTGGCTCATTATCTTTTTAGATGTATATTAAAAGCCAGGCATGGCAGCTCATGACCATAATCCCAGCACTGCGAGGCTAAGGCAGGAGGATCATCATATGTTCAAGGCCAGCTTTAGCTACATTGTAAGTTCTAGATTGGCCTGAATTATACTGTGAGACTGTCTCAAAACAACAATAACAACAACAAACAAATATACTGTGGAATAGCCTACTTTTGGGGAAATTAAAAATATTTTTGTTACTTCTAATTTAATTACATTTTGTCAAAGGTCATACATTATATGAGTTCCTTATTAAATATGCTGAAAGTTTATTTTATGACTAACGGTAAAGGTATCATGAATTGAAGAAAAAAATATATTCTGGTAGCATTGTGTCCAATACTTTATAAATGTTAATTAGATTCAGTTAGTTGACTTATCCGCCTTCAATCTCCTCAATGGAGTTTTACCCACTACTTCTAGTTCTACTAAGCACTGTTAAGATAGTTAAAATATCCAACTCTGATGATAGTTTTGTCTATGTATCTTATCAGAATATGCTTATTTTCCATGCATTTTGAGGTTCTGTTAAGGGCATATATCTGGTCATTGACTTCTTGATGAATTGATCCCTTACCATTATAAAATGGCCAGCCTTATTCCTGGTAATACCACTCTTACTAAAGACTACTTCATCTCATATTAATATGGGCATTCTGGTTTCCTCATAGTTACTGTTCATATTATCTTTCCCCATATTCTTGCTTTTAATCTGTGTTTATTCTTAAAGTTAGTTCTTATTTAGAGTGTATTATTAGGTCTTGCATTTTTTGCAACCTTTAATAGCAGTGGTTGCATTACTTCTATTTAACTATTGGCATGATTACATTTAAGTCTACCATATCTATATTTGCATGTGCATGCTTGTCTGTGCACATGTGTTGTGTTGTGTTGTGTTGTGTGTGTTTGTGCTTGTGCATGCATGCGTGTGTGCATGCGTGCCTGTGTGTGTGTGTGTGTGTGTGTGTGTGTGTGTGTGTGTGTGTGTGTGTGTGTGTGTGAGTGTGTGTGCGCGCACGGTGGGAGTGCCTGCATGTCTGGTGGCTACAAGTTGAAACTATTTGTCACCAAATCTGGAGCTCACCATTTGGGGTAAACTGACTGGCTAGCCAGTCCCAGGACCTACCTGTCTCTGCTCCCATCTGACATTATTCTCCTTCTGTGTAAAGAATGCCATTAATATTTCCTACAATTGAAGTATGCTAGTACCTACTCTTTCCATTTTCATCTCAAAACCTCTCATTTCTTGTTTTCCTTCATTTTGAACATACTTTCATTACCTGTGGATTTTACAGTCAGCAGTACTATTTTTTTCTGTTTCCTCACTTTCAGTACTTTAAAGATGTCAGTGTATCATTCTCAATGTTTTTGATGAGAAGTAAATGGCCCTCCCTGCACTTAATATGTTTTTGTTTTTCTCCAGCAGCATTTAAAATGCAATCACTGGTTTTAAAAAGTTGATTATAATTGTTCTACTCTTGTTTTCTTTGCAGTTTTTCTGTTTCTGGCTGCTAAATTTCTTAGATCTATGGAGAGAGGTCTCCAAAGTTTCCAACATATTTGGAAATTTTACAGTCATTACTTCCCTATTTTCTGCTTATGCTTCTTTTCTTGACCCCAATTACATGGCATATAAATGTGCCTCACCACTATTGGAATCCTTCCCTGAACTGGGCTATTCCCATTATGTCTGAGATTGGACAATTTCCACTCATATATTGAAATTCATCAATCCTTTTGTTTTCTGTAATGTTTAATTTGCTACTTATCTCATCCAGTAAACTTTCATTTTGTATGCTACTCTTTTTACCTCCAGAAGTTCCTTTTGGTTCTCTATAGTCTTCTATTTCTTTATTCGTTATATTTATGCTTTTCTTTTTTTAATCCTTCACTGTATTTTCAGGGTGGGTTTAAAGTCCTCTCTTAGTTCTATTGCCATCCTCTCTGGTTCTATTTCTATTGACTAATAACTTTCTCCTATTTACAGCACATATTTCGCTGTCTCTTGCAGATCTAATAATCTGTGGGGGGGGATGACATCTTTTTAATAATTATTGTTGAGTCTCTAGATTTTGCCCTATTCCCTTGGAGAGTATTCAAGTTTTGCACACAGTTAATTATGTTAGAGAGTAATTTTCAAGGCGTGGTTTTGTTTTGTTCATTTGGGATCAGAGTAGCCTTACTTTAGGGTTAATTTAAGTCTGCTAATATGGTAGGATCACCCTTGTATTTCTACTATATGCACATGGTATTAGACAGTTTCTTATAACTCCTGGTGTAGGAGCTCAGATGTCCATTATGACTCATGCTCAGACTTACATCTATGCAGGATTCTGGAGTTATTTCTGTAAGTGGCTCCCAAACTCTAACAATCTCTTCCACCAATTCCTGCTATCTACTCCTCCCTGTCTCTTAAGTTCAGCAAGATCACAGGCTAACAGATCTTGAAAGTGCTGTTTTCCAGGCAGAAAGGCAGGATGACTGTAACACTCATTTCATTCATTTGTTCCTTTTCTTTCAGAGAGTACAGCCTGTGTATAATGTCTGAACACATTTTTTTCATATTATTTTGTCTGGTTTCCAGTTGTTATGGAAGAGGAAACTTGAAAAATAACCAGTCATGTACCAGTTACTCTTTCATGAACAGAAGTCTAAGTTTCTAAAGCTTTCAACTCTGCATCACTTTAAGGATCAAACTCTGGTAGGTTTCACATCAGAAATGTGGAAAAACTTGCCACAGATAATAGAAGATTACTACCAGCAGGAATACAGTGCAGGAAGCAGAAGGCAAAGGGGACAGATCTCTTCAGCTTTGACAGGTGGTGAGAAATATTAAGTGACTCAACCAATTTCAGGAGCAACACACTGCTCAGACCTAAAGGGTAGAGATGTCAAGGTTAAAAATTTCACTTTGAAAACTCTAATATCGAAAGTAATGAAAGAAAGAAAGAAAAAATGTCAAGGCACTCAGGTAGAAATTGAACTTGACAAGTGTCAGTTAACAGTTACAATGATATTCTCTTAAGTCTTTGCCAAAAATAGATCACTTTTTATTCTCCTTCCATGAGTTAAAAAACAAAAACAACCTTAACAATTATATATACAAGACCTGACATAATTGAAGATGTTCTCAGTAATCATGAACAATGTCTGATGTATATTGCTTTTTTATTTCTATTTTTTAAATGGCTGTTTTAGCTGTCAATATTTAGTCTTACATCACAGTTACTTACCTCACTGTGACCAGAAACAATACTAAACATACCAATTTTACTAGTTCAAATCTTGCAATAGCAATGACATAGCTATAAAGGAACTCCGTAAGAAGGGAACCACATATACAAAGCCCTTTATCATAAAACAGAAAAAAAATCAGAATGAAATAATATCATTAAATAATTATACCTAAAACTTAATTTAAAAAGTACACCACTAACACATCAGGCAATACTGTGACAGTTCAATATTCATAGAATAATGTGAACTGTTTTCTCATTTGGGAAACAAAAAAAAGTAAATTTCTATAGAAAATTAGCATAGCAATAACAAAGTTAATGCCAACGTGCAAGAGGAAAGCAAAATCCATGAATAACAATGGCTGAGAACTCCAGACATTAAGATGGTAAAATGAGGATACCTGTTTATGTATGTAGCAGTCTTTTTTGCTTTACCCTTCTCTTTAACAATCCTATATAACTGTCTGGCTCAAAGCTTGCATCTCTGTAAACAAATCAAAAAGAAGCCAAACAAAGGGACCAAATTCCCTGGGAAGATAAAAGAGAAAAAAAAAAAAACAATAGTTCTACCAACAACCTCTAATATAACTTATTGTGTGTATTTAAATGACTGGGTTTAAAAGGTCTCCAACTGAACTACTAGGCACATGGTAATAGAGATTAGTATATGGCCTAAGAATGAAAACAACCTACTTAGATTAATCCAAGAAATAACAGAAGAAAACAATTTTTCAAGCCTGGTGGCACAGGTCTATCATCTCAGCTACTCAACAAGCTAAAGTGGAAGGACTGCAAGTTCAAGGCCTGCCTGGCCTACAGTGAATTCAAAAGAGTTAGCCAGGGTAACTTAATACAAACCTTTCTTTCTTTCTTTCTTTCTTTCTTTCTTTCTTTCTTTCTTTCTTTCTTTTTTTTTTTTTTGGTTTTTTGAGACAGGGTTTCTCTGTGTAGCTTTGGAGCCTATCCTGGCACTCGCTCTGGAGACCAGGCTGGCCTCGAACTCACAGAGATCCGCCTGCCTCTGCCTCCCAAGTGCTGGGATTAAAGGTGTGCGCCATCAACGCCCAGCCAATGCAAACCTTTCTTAAAATGAAAGTAAAAAATAGAGTTGGGAATACAATTCTGTAGACAGTGCTGGCATCCGGTATCTAAGAGGCAGGCAAGAAAGGAGGGAGGGAAAGAGACCATGAAAGAAAGAGACTTTCTTGGATGGAAGGAAATGGAGCAATGGAAAAATTAATTACCTATGAAGAATTAATTCATTAGAAATAACCATTAGAATTAAGTTAAATTCAAATTGTTTTCTGTGGAACCATGTTTGTAATTTTCTAATTTAACAATCATTTGGTTGTTTTAGTACACTGAAAAACTGTGTAATACATCAAAGTGTCTAGCCCAATGACTGATTCAATGAAAGGTAGCTTTCTTTACACCACCAGTATGTCTGGGGAGAATAGATTCAATTAGAGGAATCAAGATTGTAGCATTTTACAAGTAACAAATATAGTTCTTTTGGGATACACTGACATCTGTCCTCCACTTTTTCCACTAAAGTAGGACTTTAATGTATAGGGCGAATAATGGATTAGAATAGCTGGTAATGAGAACACCAGGTCTGTATGGGGAGTGGTACTGTGCACTGAATCCAAAGCCTTGCATGTGGTGGGAAGCAGTATACCAGTGAAAAATAGTCCCCTGATGTGGAACAGAATTATTGTTCTTTAAGGAGAACACCTAGAAACTGGAAACAACAAAGATAAAGCCATACCAAAAAAAAAAAAAACAAAATAAACATTAGATGATTAAAAACTCGCTACAAAGAAAAAATGGTCAAAAGAGAAAAACTAAAAAAAATTATAGCATAGTAATAGAAACTGAATGGATAGTAGTAAAAATTGTCTCACTGAGGGAAGGCCTGGAATGCTTATAGAACATGTTTACTGAATATGAATTTCATCCATGTTGGCTATACACCATTTGTAATACAGAAAACTAGAGAGATGAAGATTGAAGAAAACTAGATGAAGATGAAGATCTTCCAAAACAAAGAAGAGGATAATGGAAACATTGTCTATAGAAGCAGGCTGGATAGTGTTACCCCAAGGTATTTTATGTTATTTGTGGCAATTGTAAAGGGTGATGTTTCTCTGATTTCTTTCTCCACCGATGTGTCATAGGTATATAGTAGGGCTACAGATTTTTTTTTGAGTTAATCTTGTATCCTGCCACTTTGCTGAAGGTGTTTATCAGCTGTAGGAGTTCCCTGGTAGAGTTTTTCGGGTCACTTATGTAGACTATCATATCATCTGCAAATAGTGAGAGTTTGACTTCTTCCTTTCCGATTTGTATTCCCTTGATCTCCTTTTGTTGTCTTATTGAAAGACCTGTACCGTAAGAATTTTGACTCTCTAAAGAAAGAAATTAAGGAACATACCAGAAAATGGAAAGATCTCCCATGCTCTTGGATAGGTAGGATCAATATAGTAAAAATGGCAATCTTGCCAAAAACAATCTACAGAGTCAATGCAATCCCTATCAAAATCCCAACACAATTCTTCATAGACCTTGAAAGAACAATTCTCAACTTTATATGGAGAAACGAAAGACCCAGGATGGCCAAAACAACCCTGTAAAATAAAGGAACTTCTGGAGGCATCACCATCCCTGACTTCAAGCTCTATTACAGAACTATAGTCCTGAAAACAGCTTGGTATTGGCACAAAAGTAGACAGGTAGACCAATGGAATAGAGTTGAAAACCCTGATATTAACCCACACACCTACGAACACCTGATTTTTGACAAACAATCCAAATTTATGCGATGGAACAAAGAGAACATCTTCAACAAATGGTGCTGGCATGACTGGATGCGAACATGTAGAAGACTACAGATAGATGCATGTCTATTGCCAAGCACAAAACTTAAGTCAAAATGGATCAAAGACCTCAACATAAACCCAGCCATACTAACCCTATTAGAAGACAAAGTGGGAAATACCCTTGAATTAATTAAATGGTACAGACGACCACTTCCTGAACATTACACTAGCAGCACAGACACTGAGATCAACAATTGATAAATGGGACCTCCTGAAACTGAGAAGCTTCTGTAAGGCAAAGGAGACAGTCAGCAAGACAAAACGGCAGCCCACAGACTGGGAAAAGATATTCACCAACCCCACATCTGACAGAGGGCTGATCTCAAAAATATACAAAGAACTCAAGAAGAAAGTCTCCAAAACACCACAAACAATCCAATTAAAAAGTGGGGTACAGAACTAAATAGACAATTCTCAATAGAGGAATGTAAAATGGCAGAAAGACACATAAGAAAGTGTTCAACATCCTTAGCCATCAGGGAAATGCAAATCAAAACAACTCTGAGATACCATCTTACTCCTGTCAGAATGGCCAAAAATCAAAAACACCAATGACAGTTTACGCTGGAAAGGATGTGGAGAAAGGGGAACACTTCTCCACTGCTGGTGGGAGTGCCACCTTGTACAGCCACTTTGGAAATCAGTATGGCGACTCCTCAAGAAAATGGGAATCAGTCTACCACAAGATCCAGCAATTCCACTCATAGGCATATACCCAAAAGAAGCACATTCATACAACAAGGACGTCTGTTCAACGATGTTCATAGCAGCACTATTTGTAATAGCCAGAAACTGGAAGCAGCCTGGATGCCCCTCAACCAAAGAATGGATAGACAAAATGTGGTACATTTACACAATGGAGTACTACTTAGTGGAAAAAAACAATGGAATCTTGAAATTTGCAGGAAAATGGATGGAACTAGAATAAACCATCCTGAGCGAGGTAACCCAATCACAAAAAGACAAACATGATATGTACTCACTCATATGTGGATTTTAGACAGAGTAAAGAATTACCAGCGTACAATCCACACTGCCAGAGAAGCTAGTAAACAAGGAGGACCCTAAGAGAGACATACATGGTCCCCTGGAGAAGGGGAGAGGTTCAAGATCCTCTGCGCAAAATGAGAGCATGGGAAGAGGGGGGAGGGAGCTAGGAAAATGAGAAGGGAAGAAGAGGAGGGATGCGGAGGACATGAGGGAGCAGAAAGGTTGAGTCAGGGGAAGAATAGAAGATAACAAGAATGGAGACACCATAATAGAGGGAGACATTTTAGGTTTACAGAGAAATCAGGCACTAGGGAAATGTCTGGAGATCTACAAAGATGACACCAGCTAACAATCTAAGCAACAGAGGAGAGGCTACCTTAAATGCTCTCCCCTGATAATGAGATTGATGACTGACTTATATGCCACCCGATAACCCTCATCTAGAAGCTGGTGGAAGTAGAAGCAGACACCCACAACTAATCACTGAACTGAACTGGAATCCAGATGCAGAGAAGGACGAGTGAAGAGCAAAGGGGTCCAGACCAGGCTGGTGAAACCCACAGAAACAGCTGACCTGAACATTGGGGAACTCTTGCCCCCAGACTGATAGCTGGGATACTAGCATGGGACTGATCCAGACCCCAGGAACATGGATTTCATTGAGGAAACCTCAGAAATCCATAGGACCTCCTGTAGTAGTTCAGTACTTATCCTTAGCATAGGTGTGGACTTTGGAAGCCCATTCCACATAGAGGAATACTCCGTGAGCCAAGACACACGGGGATGGGCTAAGCCCTATCCCAAAGGATAAGATAGACTTTGATGACCCCCCCCCCATGGAAGGTCTCACCATCCAGGGGGAGCAGAAAGGTAGGGTTTTAGTTGGGGGGGTGGTAGGGAAGGACGGGAGGGAGAAGGGAAATGGGATTGTCATGTAAAACAATCTTGTTTCTAATTCAAATAAAAAAAATCTGAAAAAAATGTAATTAAAAAAGAAAAATAAATTAAAAGTATCAATTAAAAAGGAAGGAACAGGAAAAAAAGAAAAGAGTTCTCTGATAACAATTAACTCAGTCTTAAGAAAAAAAAAGAAGAAGCAGGCTGGAGGTTTAAGTCAGTGTGGTAAAGTGCTCACTACGCGCATGTGAGGCTCTATGTTTGATTCCCAGCACTGGTTTTATACAGTTTAATTTTTCAGTTGAATCGGATAAAGATGTTCCTGCATGGTTAATATTCTTTAAAAAAATATTTGAAAGGCTCCATGATATTTCATTACACAAGTTTTCCAAACCATAGCTAATCATTTCCTTCTTGTTAAACTGTTGGGCAAAGCATCTGTGCATAATGGTCTATCAGGATTTCAGTTTTCTTTTCTCAGTACAGATTGCTTAAGGAACGGAATTACCGTATCAAAGTCTGAAAATATTTTGCATTTTATCAAATGCCTTTATCAGTGCTTTCCAGAAAGACACTGGCACTAAAGAGACAGGCTTCAATGAGTTAAACCTCCAAGAATACTTATTTATAACCAGCACTTATGAATCAGTTGAATCGATGGCAGCTGTTTTAAATGTTTTTCTCCTTGTTAAAGAGGCTGTCTTAATTAATGGTCAAACCACAGTTATAGTTTAAAAATTAAACTCAAGTATATTTACTCCATGGTAAAAATGGCCTCTTTCCAAGTTATGGGCTCCCTCTTCTTCAAAACCTGTATCAGAAACAATTTATTCTATGGTTCCAATGCCACAAATCTAAAAGCATCCAAATAGAATGCTTTTTACATGATTTTTTTCTTTTTCTTTCTTTCTTTTTTTTTTTTTTTTGGTTTTTCAAGATAGGATTTCTCTGTGTAACTCTGGCTGTCTTAAAACACACTCTGCAGACCAGGCTGGCCTTGAACTCTTAGATCTGCCTGCCTTTGTCTCTTGAATGCTGGTATTGAAGGCTTGTGCCAGCACCACCCAGCTTTATATGATCTTCTTAAATATATCAATCAGGGGTAATTACATATTTTCAAATATGTCAGTTTTCCTGGTTCTTAGTATAAGACACAACAAGGCAAGACATTTGAAAGAATAAAAGAATAAAACTGAAATGATATAAGGCTGCTTTTCCAAAAACATTTCATTCCTAACCTCCTTTCTCAACAACCTGTTTGGCTATGCCCTTAAACTCCAATTTGATCAAGGTTGTCACAACTACACAAGGAATTGCCCAAAGGTGAGCCCTGGAGAGAGCTCTCAAAGAATGCTCCTTCTCTAAGGCCATCTTTCTATTGGTAACTTTATAAAAGTGGCTACCAGAGGCAACTGTTATAATTTAGTAAGATCCAAACATAGGCAAATTTTTGAAGTGCTTCGTTTTCTTTACAATAATATCATTTTTTTAATCATCTATCTTGCTAGATTGTAAGTCCCAAGAGGTCAGACAGCCAACATTTTAAGTGGATATAATCATAGCCCTGGCACATAATAAGGACCAAATATGTTTGCTGAAAGAAAAAAATAGATGAGATAATATAACCTAACAGTTCTAACAAGAGTCTGACACTAAAAATCACTTGTGCTCCAAATCTAAGATCAACAAATACTGCTTTTGAATATACAGTACATGTCTATCTGTAGCACACAGATGTACATTACACCAAAGGCGTAAGTAGTGTTTACTGAATTTCTAAGTCCCACACTTTAGACTATCATACAGAGAGAAACATCCCAGGGATAGAACTGAGAGGAAGCAAGAAAGTACTTTATTCTTAGAAATCTAATAGTTATATAAATCATGTACCAGAACCTCACAGTTCAAATCACTGTGGCTTAGTAAACCAAAGGTGATGGAACAGGGCAAGGAGAGGCTTATCACAAGATATTTACTTAAGGTACAGCATTCAGTCACAAGAGTATAAGGGACCCACATAATTCTCTTGGTCCTCAGACATAGTTATTCAAGATGGGGCCACACATCTGGGGAATTTGCTGTAGGGCTGTTATAGTTTGGATATAAGAGGTCTCCGGTACCACTAGCGGCACTGTTTTAGGAGGCTATGGAACCTCAGTGGTGAGGCCTAGGTATAGGAAGTAGGTCACTGGGGGCAGGCTTTGACGTTTATAGTCAGATCACAGTCCCTTTTCTCTCTGCTTCCTGGTCCTCAGAGATGAGCAAGCCTGATACCTCATGTTCCTACCTCCATAGATAAGCTGGCTCTAGCACCATGTCTTCCTAGCCATCATGGACTTAGATCACTTGAAACGATGAGCCAAAAGAAGCCCTTCCTTCCTTAAGTTGTTATTTTGTCACAGGAATGTGACAAATGACTAATATATAATTCAAGGACATTACTGATTAAAAGGATTTTTGCAAACTGCCATGCAGTGAATCCATATCAATAAAGGTGTAACTAACTCTAAATGTTACTATCATTTTGGGCCAATGAGACATCTACTAAGTTGGTAACCTCTCAATTTCCTTGCTTAGAGATACCTGGGGGAATATGGGCTGTTCTAAGTACTGTGATTAATCATAATAAAAATCATTTAGCAGGTAGTTCCTGAAAGGATTCCATATCTAGAAAATGTAAGCTTCTGGAGCCAATATGGATGCAACACAAGGGATTGCACCTTGATAAGTCAAATGGTTCAGAGTTAAGAACATCAAGAAGGGAAATAAGAGTAAGCATTTAATAAGAGCACACCAGCTGTTAAGTACTGTTTGGTATTTTCATATGTATTTTAACCTTCATAGCAAGACCGGCTGACCTATGTATAAGTGTTGTATTTTTACATAAAAGATAAAATAAGTTTAATTTAAATTTTAAAGAGACTAGTTTAGTTGCCAAAGACATAATATAGAACAGACATAATATGATCAACCAAGGCTATTTGTCTTCACAACCCAGAAAAGGCTTCTCATTTCCAGATATGATAAAGCTTGTACATCATTTCCTCATAAATGGGTTCAAATATATGTGTATACTCTGCCACCAGGCCCCAAATTATTAAGCTGAAAACTCTGAATTCATGGTAAAAATTGCTTCTCAATCTGGGAAAAGTAGTAAGTCTGGCCCACTTGGTGCTAGTGAATGGAAGATAGTCTATTAAATATGAGATGTCTTTTCAAGCTTAAATATCTTTGTCAACCAGAAATGACCATTTCCAGTATCCACCATCTGATAAATATTTTCTAGTTTAGGAATTCATAGATTGCTGATTAAGTAAGTATTCTTTCTAGAAATACCTACAGAAATGCCTAGTACCTTAGTTCATTGGGATTGCCACAATAAAATAACACAATGTAGCTACCTAATAAATAAGACAAATCGATTTCTCACAGTTCTGTACATTGTGAATTTGAAAATAAAGGCACCAGCGGAAAAGTTGCCTGGTAAGGTTCAGTTGCTCATAGACAGCAACTTCTCACTGTATTTTCACGTGACAGAAGAGATAAATAAGCATTCTGGCCTTCTTTCTATAAGGGCACTGTCCTACTCATGAATTTCACTTGAAAGAACTTCCAATCATCTCACAAGATCCTACTCCTTAATTCCATCAACTTGAAAATTTTTACGATTCAGTATACGAAGTTTGAGAGGAAATAAATATTTGTAAAATAGTGCTTGGTTAAGAGACCCTTTTTCTGCACAGGAACAGAATACCAAAGAAACTTTAATCAAAACAAAATAAAAGTGGACAGCAAGAAAATAGTCCCAGAGACAGAATGTTCTAAACAAAAGCCAGTTAAATCAAAGCATGGAAGGTCCAGAGCAGGGGAAAAAAAAGAATAAGTCATCAAACTTCAGAGCTAAAATTCTGCCATCAAAAGATAAGAGCAGGTGGGTAGAAAATATCTCTAAATTAGATCATAGTGTAAGGAAATAAAAATTATTAACAGAATCTTGGAAAACATGCATATAGTAGGACATTAAACAAATGTTCTTAAACAACAAATGGGTCACAGAAGAAATTCAAAAAGAAACAAAAATGCTTTAGTCAGAAGAAAATGGAAGCCAGGCATGGTGCCATAAACACCTACAATCCCAGCACCTAGAAGGCTGAGGTTGGAGGACTGCCATGAATTCAAGGACAGCCTAGACTCTATAGAAGACTCTAACTCCAGGAGAAGAAAATAGGCAAAAAGAAAGATAACATACCAAAATCACATTTAAAAAACCCTATTACTAAAGTTAATAGCTCTCAACCAATATATCAAAAAGAACAAAGATAACATATATATGACACATATACAATATATACTTCAAACATTTAGAAGAGTAGAACAAACTCCAACAAAACTTAGTAGAAGAACAAAGATCAGATCAGAAACAAAAAAATATTCTAAAAAATAAAATAAAATAGAGAATAAACGATGAAAAGATTTGTGTTTTGAAGAGATAATAGACAAACCCCTAGCTCAACTAATGAAGAAAGACTATTGAAATAAGACCAGGAATTAAAAACCTGGCACAACTTATATCACCAAAAACCAGAGGATCAAACAAGATTTCCATGGACAATTCTGTGTTAACAAACTGGATAGTGTACAAGAAACTTAATTCCTAGAGACATAAAACAAACCAAGAACAAATTGTGAAGGGAATAAAAAATCAGAACACATCAGTATTAAGTAAAAAGTTTAACACAATAATAAAAAATCCCCCACTGAAAAATAGTCAAAGATGGGTGTATATCACCATGACCCAAGAAACCTCAAGAAAATCATAAGGCAATAATTTCCATTAAATATAAGCTCAAAAATCTTTAGAAAAATATTGGCCAAACCAAATCCAGTAACACACTAAAAGAAGTAGGGCTGCAGAGATAGCTGAGCTGTTAAGAGCACAGGTTGCTCTTCCAGAGGTTGTGAACTTGATTCTCAGAGCCCACATAACGGCTCATAACCATCTGTATATTCAGTCCCAGGGGCTCTGACACCTTACCATCTTTTGACCTCTGCAGGCACCAGGCATGCATGTGGTCCACAGACATACATACAGGCAAAGTACACATATACACAAAAAATACAATAAAATAAAATTTTAAAGAAATTCTTAAAAGAAAACAGCCTCATTTTAATAGTAACAAAATTCAAAATATTTATGTACAAATTTAACCAAGGAGTAAAATGCTCTGTATTAGTTATAGTTCCTCTTGCTGTGAAAAGAGGTCCCCAACAAAAGTCTATTAAAGAGTTATTGTGACTCACAATTTGCTGGTGCAGCTTTCCTGGTAAGAAAAGCATGGTGGTGATGGCAGCTCTAGCTATCGGGGCAGATGGGTGAGGAACCTGGCCACATGTGTGTCTGCAGTCAGGAAGCAGAGCAATGGATGCTGGTGCTCAGCTCACGTTTTCCTTCTTATTCAGCCCAGTACCCCAGCCCATGGAATGATGTCCCCACATTTATGGTAGGTCTTCCATCCTCAGTTAGACTCTCTGCAATACACCTCTGAGTGATTCTAAATCCACTCACACATTTATTGTCAACTGGTTATTTGTTTATTTTACAAAGGGGCTACAAATACACAATGAGGAATGGATAGTATCCTTCCAAAACAGTTTAAAGAAAACTGGATATCCATGTGCAAAAGAATGAAATTTGACCTTCACTATATGCGACAAACAAAAATTCCCCTGACCAACATCCTAACTGTTCATCAATGGATGGGTGGATGAAGAAAATATGACACATACAAATGTTGGAATACCATTCAGCCTTTAAAAGGTGGTACAGAGCCTTGTCTTTTGCTATTATATAGATAAATCTGGAGGTCATGGTATATAAGATATATTTTCACAGAACTATAAACACCTCATAATCTCATCTCAAATGTGAAATCTAATATATAGATAGTTGAATTCATGCATGAAAAAAGTGTAACAATGATGGGTACTGGAGGCTGGAGGGGGGAGGGAATATAGACTTCTTGATCAAAGAGTACAAAGTAACATACAGATAGGAGAAATAGGTTCTGTTACTGTCCATCAGGGTGTCTGTCTATAGTCTATAATAATGTATTATATATTTCCCCATTACTAACAGAATAAATATCAGTTATTTAATGTAACTGGGAGTTACAAGGAGTCACTAAAGCAAAGGCTCTTTCCCCTCCAAAGCTAGCTCACTAAGAACTTTCAAGCAGTTCCAGTTTCTTCTCCAATCCTGAAAAGGATAGGCCACCTTGCTCCTATAGAAGGAAAGGACACCTGGCTATCAGTATTCCAGTCACAACAGTGACAGAAGCCAGTATGACTTATTCTAATTTCTACCTGAAGCAGTTGATTCCTTGTTGAATGAGGAATGTGAAGAAGGCCACTTACCCAATTTTCAAATTCAGGTAACTGAGGAAAGAGTGGATTACTAAGGAGGAAGTGTATTATATCCGAATTTATGTCTTTGAGCCATCAGAAACCACAAATCAATAGAGGAAAGGGAAAAAAGAAGGGTCAGAGCATTTAACATTTTTAGAAAATAGAGGGATTGATAGAATGGGCAATTTTCTTTCAATGAAGTGTCCACTCACACACTAGCATACATGCTGTCACATGTACTGGCTTAGTGGTAAAAAATAAAAAAAGGTATGTGAAACATCCAGTCAGGCACACATCATATTTTATGTTGTCATCCAGCAGCATTCATTTCTTTTGATTTAGCTTCCTTCATAAGTTACTCGAAAATTTTAGAGGTTGGTTTGTACGCTGTCAAGAATTGATAGAAAACTGCAGATCTGCAAAATATACCTGGCAGCAAATTACAAACCATGTTGTACAGGGGCTACAACAGTGTATGGCTGACCAAGCTCTCCAAACTCTCTACTTGTAAATGGCACAGCCCTTCTCTTTGGAAGAACAAAGCTAGCCTAACAGGAACCTCCAAATTATCACCCACATTATTCAATTAAATTCCAAATGATGCCCTTTCTTTCTTGTTCTATTATTTGCACCCATTTGGTTTGTTCTTCTCAAATCTAATTTCACAACTAAGTCTTATGTAGACCAGAGCCCTCTCTGGGCTGTACACTTCCAATGATCTCTTTAACAACGAGCTGGTTTTATATATGACTTTCCTGACTTTGATTCTACCATATAACTCACAGCATTCCCCCAGTAAGTCAGAAAACAAAGTTAACATTAATAAGCAAATGCTTTAATTTCAAGTCATTCCAATAAAAATACTGGAACTCACTTGATTCAAAAATGATCATACTGGATGGTGATGGCACATAGCTTTAATCATCCCACTCAGGAGGCAGAGGCAGGTGGATCTCTGTTGATTTTGAGGCCCCGGTCTATAGAGCAAGTTTCAGGTCAGCCAGGGATACACAGAGAAACCACTTGTCTCAAAAAAACAAAACAAAACCCCAAATTCTTAAATAACCTCATTACTCTATAGTTCTGAGAACTATAAACTAGTCATTCAGCCATGTCCATGATCCTCAATGACTGGAATGTCTAGTTATCATCCTCACAACAAAATTCTAATCACTATGATTTGAACCATAATCCAAATCCATCCTTCAATCCTTCCTCAACAAATAACTTCGTGAACTATAAAATGACCACACTGCCATTCCCATGGTCTATCAAGTTCACCATGTGACATTTCCCCTCTTTGAGTTTCCTACTTCTAGCACAATCCACTCCATTGAAAGCAATGGAGCAAGATTAAAAAGGTACACAAATGATGGAACAGGCCAAGAAAAGGAGGCAAGATCACAGTACTATGTAGCACTATTTACATAAGGGCCCCTCACAAAAATAAGGATAATAGCAAATGACAGTCCTTGCTCTCTATAATTAAATCCAAATTGTCATAATTAAATTTTACTTATACACATATGTATATATGGACAATCATAGATATATGTATGTGACATCAATTTTTACTAAAAATTGACACATTCCATAAAAGAGACAACGTGTTTTCATATACTCTGCTATAACACTAAATGGGTAAATTTGATGGATATGCCAAGTCCACAGACCAAGATCACTATAGGATATGTATGCATAAACACACACAGTCACAGCACAAATGTGCCTATCCTAGTCACTAGTATAAAAGCTTGTGACACAAAAAAGATACTGTTCTATTCTCAAAATACTGATTAGTCTGCAATAAGCTGTCAAATATATACATGGCAGACGAATGGTAGTTGACAGAATAATTCAAATTCAGGAGAAAATTAATGTTTAATCATAAAAATTCTCAAAAAACCCAGCAACCTGCATGTGAAAGCATTCTTATAATTATACTGAAAGTTATACTGTAATTTACTTAGTATAGCCAAGAATTTATAGAATCATGATTCAGAGTTGCACACAATCTGATTTTAGCACTAATGCTGAAAAATAAACCTACTGGCATCAACCCAACTTGCTGTATTTCCTGGAACACAGGTAAAAGTCCGTTATAATTAACAACGGTTAACAGAGCTTCTGTGAAACAATACTTAGTCTCACACTGAACACACAACTCTTTGTAGCTATGGTTCAAAGAAAACTGTTTACAGCAAATTATTAGGCAAAAGAAATGTTTTCTCTTTAATAATCATCCTTTATAATGGAAAATATTTATGTATGGCTAGCAAAGCATTTCTCACTTGATAATTCACTGAGATCATTACAAATGAAGAGCAATCTCTCTTCATAGCCTCTTTCAACACAACTTCTGCTACTATTCTCACTATTACACATCACTGCCCATTATAGATGCCAAGCAGTTCATTCCCTCATTTTAGGCTTACTTTTCAGAGTCAGGGCATTTTTACAATTATTGTTACCTATTTTAACTATTGCTACCTAGTATGTCACTTGCATAAGATATGCTGATCAGGCTGGACAGTCAATCTAATTTTATTTATTTACTAATATGAAGTTCATGCAGAAGATCTGCTTAACAAAACATTAGTTTCCATTCTTCCTTGTCTGTTCCTGTGATATGTTTTAATGAAATATTTAATATAAATTCATAAAACATTTCTAGTACTTAACAGTAATGATAATGAAAATGCATGTTCCTTCCAAAATCAATGGCAAAATTTAGAGCTGATAAAATTGGGCTTTTTGTTTTGTTTTGTTTTGTTTCAAGACAGGGTTTCTCTGTGGCTTTGGAGGCTTCCTGGAAACAGCTCTTGTAGACCAGGCTGGTCTCAAACTCAGAGACATCCGCCTGCCTCTGCCTCCCAAGTTCTGGGATTAAAGGCGTGCGCCACCAACACCCGGCCAAATTGGGGATTTTTATGGCACAAACTTTATGTACTATCTCAAAACCACACTTAACATAAGCATACAATGCATATAATAGATGTTAGGTTTGTTCTGAATAGAACTTGATATGCTTTCCTTGACCTATAATAATGTACAATTCTTTCACGTACATCAAGTTCTTAACACACCCTTGTGAAAAAGTATTTTCCTTCCAATTGTATAATATTCAGCGGAACCAAAACCCACCAACCTGCTTACAAACTCACAAGGAGTGCTGTTACTCTGGTTTTTCTTCCCAAAGCTATAATCCTCCATGCTTTTGAAACTGCAATACCCCATCATTAGCTTGTTGATTTCATAGCATACCCTTTTGCTCTCTTGCAAAAATAGTGTGTGTGGGTATTTTAATTCAAATAATTTGAGTTTTAAAATTTCAAAACACTTTCTTGAAGAATTGAGAAGCAGATTTAAAATTCACTGCTCATAGCTTACATGTCAACAAAAATTCTTTTAGCACCTTTATTTGAAAGGATGGGAGGGGAGGAGAGGGGAGCAGATGGGAAGGCACAGGAGGGGAGGGGAGGGGAGAGGGGGTAAGGGAGGGAAGAGGAGGGGAGGGGAAAGGAGGAGAGGGGAGCACATGGGAAGGCAGAGGAGGGGAAGAGAAAGGAAAGGGAGAGTTAAGGAGGTGAGGAGAGTTAAGGATGGGAGGGTTAAGGAGGAGAGGGAAGGGGAGGGGAGAGGAGAGTTAAGGCAGTGAGGATTAAAGAGGAAGGGGAAGGGGAGGAGAGGGAGGGGAGCGGAGGTGAGGAGACCAAAAATAAAGACATAAGGTCTCTGGTGTCAGAGAAGCTCACAATCCAATGGACAGACATGTACATAGTAGAAAATATACAACACCTGAAGTATAATTGAGGAAGATATATGTGCTAAGTCTTCAAAGTTTCAAACTGAAACACTAATACCATGTTGAAGAATTTCAAAGTATACTCCATTATCAGACTTGGGTTCTCAATACATCCCAGGAGTTATGCATATAGAGCTGCTAAATGTAATTGCTCTGCTTTTATTCTGCTTTTCAATAAATGTGCTTACAGGGCTATATATATTGAGGGCATTTTTTTTCTAACTGACATATGTTAGTAAGGCTGTGAATACATATTATGTATCCTGTTTCTTGACCTTCCTTGTGCCAGCCACATTACAATCTGAATGTACATCAATAGAGAACATAAACTATTATAACACATACTGGAATGTGGGCATGTTGAGGGTATTAAGATGAGAGACAGAGAGTGGAATAGTTAGATACTTACAATTAATACCTTGGCATTGATAATGCATTATAATTCTGTAAGATATCACCAATGATGGAAGCTGTGATGAATACATAGGACCTATTTACAAATTTTTAGTTTCTTCAGAGTCTCTAATTATTTCTAAATAAAAAGTAAAAGTAAACAGAGAAGAACTGAGCCTTTGCAAGTACACTGATGACATCAGTATGTACAAGATTTGGAGTAACTACAACTCTCTACTCATTACTGGCTGCAGGGGTGGGGAGATGGTCCAGCCAACTTTGGAAGAGTTTGGCTGTTGCTCATATCATAGGATCCAGCAATTATTGTCTTTGGTATTTATAAGAATAACTTGAAAGTGTGTATCTACATTAAAAAAAAAAACCCTTACACTGATATTTCAAAGTGGCTTTATGCCTAATTGCCCAAATCTGGAAACAGCTAAGAGGTCTTTCAACAGACAAATGGACAAATACAGTGTGTTACATTCAGATAATGAATATTCAGCATTTAATAAGAAATGAGCTATCAAGCCACAGAAAGACACAGGTGAAACTTAAATAAAAATTACTAAGTGAAAGAAGTCAATTTGTGTGATTGCAACTACATAAAAACATCAAAAAAAATCAGTGATTTCGGCGGGAGGGGAGATAGGTAAAGAATAGAGGAGTTTTAAGACAGAAACTATTTTATATGAGCCTATGATGGGAGACGTTCACACATGTTCAAGTCTGTAAGATTTACACCACCAAGTTGATCCCCACAATAACTGAATTTAAGGTGATGATGATTTTCCAATGCAAGGTCATCAATTTTTAAAAAATATATTCCTGATAATGGACTTTATGCATATTGGAAGAGAGAACAGGATATGTGGTGTCTCTCCACATGTCTATTTTTTCTGCTGTGAAATCAAACTACCCCCAAAATAAAACCTTGTAAAAATAACCTCCAAATCAACTCTTAAATGTTGAGAAGAATGCATAGAAGAGTATGTATATAATATGCTACTATTCATGTAAAAACAAAATAGTATATGTCCTATAAATAGAAACTCTGTAAAGTCACACAAGCAATTGGTAGTGATGGTTGCCTCTAGGTAACTGAGCTCTGGGGGCAGGGGGGTTGCAGTACATTCTCTTCTTACAATATCTGAATATACTATGGTACCATAATGAGCACATACTACTTGCTCAAAAGAGAATTCCTTTCTGTGGAGACACTTTTTTCCTGTTACAAACTTTTAAGTTATCCCTCCATCTGGCATATTGCCTTTTACCCAATGAGAAGGTCTGCAGATAAGAGGATGGGATGTGGGAATAGGTTTTTCCACTGATTAGGAATTCTGTGTTCTGCTACATCATGAGCTGCTCTAGTGTAATGGACCACTCACTGTATGAGCTGTTGCTGTCACAATGACTGACACAGTAACAGACACAGACCTTCACTAGTTAATTCAACCTATTAGCCTGATCGTTCCATTTGACTTACTCTTAGAACCCCAGATCCAGAAAAATTCCTTACCAATGGTGCTGTCCCTGGGATGACATTGTTAAGAACTTAAGTTCCCACTAGCGTAAGTCATTCTCCAGTCAACAACTGCCTAGCCTTAACTGTCAATACTAAAAACAGATGTAAGCTTATATAGTGAAGACAGAGTATTTCTTGTGGAAATCAGTTACTTATACATTTCTTTATGTTAACATTCTGTATGGCAGTGAAGCATGGCCATTTGTCACTTAGCTAAATCCCCTAAACTCTTGTTTGGCTCCATAAATGGGAGTCATTCATTTCCTGGGCTTATAACTTAGTTCTTGTACTAGAGAATAACCTTCTCAAGGGCAGTGGAGCTTCACTGTCTGTCACTGCCTTCCTCACAGCAACTATTATGAGGATAGTTCATTTACCGTTTCAAACTTTAAAAACTAAGTAACTTTAAAAGCAGAATTTAAAAGCAATCTAATTTGCTTAAAATAGAACAAAGGCAATGAAAATGATTCTATAAGTGTATTATAGAAAGAATGACGGGCTCGTAACTAACAAGGCTTTATCCCTTGTTAGAGGATGTTGTTTTGACTTCGTGGGTGGGAGACCAGCATTTTGTACATTAATGAAAACGGTTTCTCTTTTCCTGTCATTCACCATGCAGAGCTAGCTTCTCAGCTGAAACATTACTACAAAATTGCTAAACGACTCTCTTTAAACTTGGTAAACAAATGCTAAATAAGGAGACTAAGATCCCTGGAGGCAGATGGAAGTTGGTAGTCCCTTCTGAGAGGGAGCACAAGTTCAATAGCTTCCTACTAGCAAAGAATCTTGTTTTGTCTGCCCACATCCTAGATCCGAAAGACCCCCGAAGCATGCAGTCCTTATTTGGTGCTACTTGCAACCAATTCAAGACAACATTCAAAATTATTCTGTTTTTACTCATTTTGTTTGTCACAGTCCCCCGCTTAAGTAAAGAGAACTGAAACAAACCAAAGGAGCCTGGACTTTCATACCATAGGAACAAATCAACAGTATTATTATATAAACTATAATATTATTTATGATACAGAACTTTGTTCATATATTGTCTAATTAAGTTTTGTAAGTTTGTATAAGTTCCAAACAGGCAAAGATTAAATTCTCTTCAACAGAGCTTTATCTACTTCAAATTACAAGAATTCATAATTCACTTTAATATTCTGAGAATTAATGACTGTCAATTTTTAACTATTGTCTTAAAAGTTTATCATAAAGAAACAAAAGTATTCTGTTTAGGTGAAATATTTGTACCTAGTTATAAGAGATGAAATAAACTGTCAAAGCTTAATTTTGGAAATACCAATTATTATTTTACTCTCAGAATCTAGATTCTGAGCACATGACAAAGCATTGAGATTCTAATGCTAAATACCAATTAAGTCATTTTCTTAAGGGTTACTGTGGTTATGACAATATCTTAAATCCATCCATTTTAGATGAATACAAACAACATCAGCAATGTATAAAAACTCTTCCTCTGTATCTGCTCATCACCACCTCCTTTATTTGTACTAGCCTGCCATTCAGGCTCCTGTTTTTCTAAGACAGACTCCTAGGCTAGCTTGGAATTCACTATATAACCCAGATTATTTTGATCCCCTTGCCTGAGCCCCCCAAATGGTGGGATCACAGGTGTATATGTATAACTGACTTCAAACAGTGTATCTGTAAGTCATAATCACATCAACAGTTTTAAGAGCAATGTGTTATGCAGCTTCTGTCTTTTAAATCAGAGAAAGCAATTGTAATCAAAACAAAATACTTTTATCTTTAATTTTTACCTTTAGAGTTAATTTTACCCCTGTTCTTTCTTTGTGTGCACTTAAGTTTATATCTACAGATATAAACTTAGGTGGTGTTAACATCTGAATAAGCCCATCATAAATTAAAAATTAACGTAAGTCAAAAATATATTTCATACAACTAGCCTGCCCAAACATCACAGCTTAGCAACACAGAGCACTGTAGTCTCAGTTGTTTACCTTCAAAATCACATGGCTCAGTGGGAGCTGAGACTGACTATTACTGCTTGGTATCCTGAGACAGCACAGTACCTCATCACCTTAGCCCGTAAAAGTTACGAATTCAAAATTCAAACTATGGTTTCTACTAACTCTGCAGCACTTTGATATCAGCATAATGCCTAATTAAAAAAAAAACAAAAAGTAAAACTTAAGATGAACTCCCGTAGGAGGCCAGAGAGATGGCTCAGAGGTTAAGATCACATGGATGCTCTTCCAGAGGTCCTGAGTTCAATTCCCAGCAACCACATGGTGACTCACAACCATCCATTATGAGATCTGGAGCCCTCTTCTGGAGTGCAGATATACATGGAAGCAGAATGTTGTATACATAATAAATTTTTAAAAAAAGATGAACTCCTGTAAACTGAGGGATGCATGAATCTCCTTTCATTGCAATCTAAAGGACTCCTCCCTCCCCACTTCAATAGCAACAAATGCTCAATTTTTAGTAAGCTGAGAATATTGCTATTCTCTTATTTTTTAAATAAAAGACATTCTTATTAGACATAGAATTTCTGGTTTGAAGTCAGTTTCTTTCAAGGTTTGACTATTTTATCCCACTGCTCTTCTGAGTCAAAAATTCTGATGCAGTCATCTGCTAATCCCATTGAGAGGCCTCATCTACGATCGGTTTCTTTTCCTTTACAAGATTTATTTTTGCTTTTGTCTTTAAGAATCTGAATATGCTTTGGGGCTTATCTAATTTGAGTTCACTGAATTTCTTGGACACTGAAGATTTATATCTTCATCAAATTTGGGGAGTATTTATCTGCTATTCCTTCAAATACTCTTTCTGTCCTTATCCCCAGTTCAGGGACATTATGCATACATTGGTACTCATGTTATAACCAGGTCTCTTAGACTGGCCAATTTTCTTCATTCACTTTTTTGTTCCTTGAATATAATTATCTAAATTAACTTATTTTCAAATTTCTTGATTCTGCTTGGCATGATGGCTCATTCCTTTAATCCTAGCACTCTAGAGGCATTCTGGTCTATATAGTGAATCCCAGGCTAGCCAAGGTTACATAACAAAACTCAGCTCCAAAAAAAAAAAAACCTAAAAAGGGGTACTGGAGAGATAGTTCAGGAGTTAAGAGCACTGTCTGCTCTTCCAGAGGACCCAGGTTCAATTCCCAGCACCTACATGGCACCCACTGTCACTAACTCCAGTTCCAGGGGACCTGACACCCTCACACAGACATACATGCAGGCAAAATACCAATGCACATAAAAATAAATAAATCTTTTAAAAAGTAAAATAAAATGCATTGACTCTTCTTCCTATTACATAATTTTAGTGACATTTTCATTTCAGTTATTGTACTTTTAAAAGCACAGCTATTGTACTTTTTAAATCCATATACTTGTTTCTTCATGATTTATCTTTCTCTACTATATTTGTCAAGACATAATTCTTATATTTCTCTGGATATGGTTTCTTTTAAATGAGTTTGTTTATAATATCTAAATTAAAGTATTGTCTAATAAGCACAATATCTGGGCTTCCTCAGAGACAATTTGTTACTGGCTGTTTATTTACTTGTGTATGTGTCTTGCTTAGGAAAATTAGACATTTAATAATATGATGTAGAATGTTTCAAAATCAAATTCCCTCCCTCCTTTGTCATTGTTTTTTGTTTAGAGACTCTCCATCCAGGGGTCCTTTACAGGGATATACCTTCAATAGTGCCGGAGAGACAATCCTGTCTTAGCTTTTGCCTCCTGCTTACACAATGGTCTCAAAGTCAACAACTTCAGGAAGATTCAGGGTTAGAGTATTGTCCCCGATGGTTTTCAACAAGTGCCCTGGGCTTTTCCCAATGAGTGAGGATGAGGAAGATAAATGCAAGTCAGATGAAGACAGCCTTTTTCTGGAGCTACCATATAGGTCAAATAATGAAAATGATTTGGAGTCAGGGATATTATAGATGTCCCCTTGAGGTGACTATTTATTTCCAGTTTCCATGTTTGTAAGGTTGCTGGCTTTCAAGGCTATCATAGAAATGGAGACAGAAGACATAATTAAGAGAGATTAAAACACAACATGGGTTATTGTTCTAATAAAATATTAGCTGCTTTATAGAGTGAATGTTCTTTCATGCTACTGGAAGGATTTGATAAAAACTTTAATTACACTCTGTGTGTGTATGTGTTGGGGGGGAGAGAGAGAGTGAGAGTGTGTATGTGTGTGCACATGTGCTCCATGGAAAAAGGGAGAGATAGATAGATAGATAGAGAGAGAGAGAGAGAGAGAGAGAGAGAGAGAGAGAGAGAGAGAGAGAATGTGTGCTCCATGGAGTATGTGTGGAGGTCAGAGTATCCGTGGGAGTTGGTTCTCTCCTTCTGTAGGTCCCAAGGATCAAACTCAGGTCATGAGGCTTTGAAGCAAGCACCTGATAAGTCATCTTACTGACCAAAAAAGCTGTCCTTTATAAAGGAAAAAATTTTTAGGCTCTTTATTCCCTGAGTTTGAAAATCATACTGGTAATGGGATCTTTTAAAAATTACCTTCGGCTCTTAAAATTACACAGCAAAATATGTAGGGTCCCGGGTGATAACACCACCTAGGCTGCTATTTGAAGGTATTCTATGAATGTCCATATAAAACCAATAGAGGAAAAAATATGACCTGCCTTGTTTTCTGTTCTTTTTTGTACCTTTGGTGACTATAAAGAAATAAATGTGATATCCAGTAGAAGATACAGTAAAAAAAAAAAAAAAGGTATTTGTTATTATCACCATTCTGCTATGGTTTTAAAGACTCGAGTGTTAATTTTATATAAAAAAATAACTGATGCTATGCTAGCCAGTCAGACTAATTATACAATACTTAGTTCAGTGCCTACACTGTAACTCAACAGATGAAAGGTTTCTAAAAGGAATCAATGCATTTCTTTGATGAAATAAAGAACACAGTAATTATAAGCTCTAAGTCTTGATTTTCATAAATAATCAAAAATCTTTAAAAATTTACTTCAAAACAGAAGTTACTGTTTTATCCACCACAACAATTCAAGATATTGCCCAAACATATTAGACTATGAAAGTTTGACAACAGTAATATTATCTTAATACTAGATGAGGAGATATAAAAGTGACTCTCCACTTGGAGATTCTTAAGGTATGATTAGTAAATTAAATATAATAATGTGTGTGCATTTATATGTGAAGAGAAGGAGGGATGGGGAGGGTAAGTAGGTAAGAGAGGTGGGGATGGTGAGAGGCAGGAAGAAGGAAGAAATGATTGGACAGGAAGACAGGCAAATATGCAACATTTTTCTACCCTTATTAAAATAGCATCTGGAATTATACATGAGATTAGTTTGGGAACTCATGTGGAAGTGTGCAGATTTCTGCTCCAGGAAGGAACATATTGAAAATCAGTGGCAATGTGTAAGTGATTATTACAAAGTCCAAGACCTTTTCTTGGAAGACAATTTAAAAGAACAGATACTGAATATAAATCACTCATAAAATCAGCAAAAGCAGTCTTGATAATTATGATGCTGTCACCTTTTCGGTGCTTCATCGTTGCATTCCATATGGACTTTACAAAAATAGCAATGGACATACAATGCATGACATACAACATACACTAAGCCTTGAGAATCTATGGAATTAAAATAAGCAATTCCAAACACTTATGAGCAAAAACCATTTATGGACAGCCATTAAGGTCCTTGATTAAATAATTTTTCACTTAACTGGGGCATTAATTTGAAGTATGCAAATCTTATGTTTTAAGTCTAATATGTGTGAATTAGTTGTCGTATCATCTGGCCAGGCTTGAATGCTTTCTCTGCCTTGTAAATTATATAATAATTCATGATGTGATAAAATTTTCTTTTTAAAACCACTCTTCCCAAATACCTAGTGCTGGCCATTAACATCAGCAATGGTTTAAAAGTTGTAAATTATTGCTGGTTCTCAGCCAAAAGATTAATTTTGGATAAGTAACAGACTAATGCATTGAATTCAGTTTTGACTCAGACCTATAAAATAAACAAGTCAGCCATAAAACATTTTTGAGAGAGATTACATAGAAAATAGTATTTGTGCTTTCAAAGATACCTTATAATCCCTTGGATCAGGCTTCCTCAAATCTGTTTTTCTACATTTTATTAATGTGAGTACAGACACATCAAGACTTTTTATGTAAACCATGCTGGGCAATGTTTAGGTAAAGAGCTTGCTTTGAAAGAATGGGTGCCCAGAACCCTGCAAAAACAAACAAACAAACAAAAACCAGAACAGTGGTACATGCCTGTAATTCCGGAGATGGTGAGATGGAAGGCAGAAACAAGATCCTTGGGAGCTTGCTGGCTAGTTAGCCTGGCACAGTTGGCAAAACTCCATGTCAATGACAGACCTTTTCTCAAAACAAAAGGTGGAGAGAGCCAAAGAAATAACGCCCAAGGCTGTCTGCTGACCTCCACATGCGCGTGTATGCGCACGCACTTGCGCACACATACACACATACACACACACACACACACACACACACACACACACACACACACACACACACACACACAAATAATAATAATTTCCACAAAACCAAAAGCATTATCTTTTAAAATATTCAATTAAAAATATGGTATAAACCTGATATAGCAACTCACACCTTTAATTCCAGCACTCATGAGGCAGAGGCAGATGGAACTCTGTGAGTTAAAGGGCAGCTTAGTCTACATAGCAAGTTCCAGGATAGCCATGGCTACCTAGAATTTGCCTCAAAAATATAGTATATATTCATGGCATACAGTGACTACTTACGTATATGTTATATAATGGCTATGATAATCAAATTAATATATCCATCACCACCCGTGCTATACATCAGATCCCTAAAACTTGATTCAGCTTATAGCTAAGTTTATATTCTTCAATCAACATTCCTCTCATCCCCCCACCCCTGACATTCTACTCTATATCCACGTTTTACTATATGTTTGATTCGACATATTAAGGGCATAATATGGCACTTTTTTGTGTATCTGGTTCATTTCACTTAGCATAATCTTCTGCAGGTTCATCTATGTTGCTAAAGATTTTAGTCAATAGTCTTCTGCTTCTGTTGTTCTAGGCCTGTGGCAGCATAGTATATTGTGGTGGGGGACACATGGAGCAAAGCTACTCACCTGATGGCAGCCAGGAAGCAGAGAAAAGAAATAAAAGGGCCATGATTCCAATATCCCCTTTTTAAGGGCCTGTCCTAAACAACCTAATTTCTTCCTCCAAGGATCTGTCTTCAAGGTTCCAACACCTCTTAATATCACCAAGATGAGAATAAATTGCCTTTGAGAAAAATTCCATGTCCTAACAATAAATAGTGGTCCATTACAATGGCAATTTTCTTTATATTCTCATGCTTTATTTTTGTGAAGTATGTGCTATACTTACATTTGTGTTTGTTTTAATATCAGATTTTTGTTCTAAATTTTAATTCTAGAAGGCTATGTCTTCATTTATCTTCTGGCGTGTGTTGTTTATCTCCTAGTGGGTAGTTATGGGTATCAATATGTTCAGGCAAATGCTTGTGCCTTAAGGTTTCTAGAATCAAGAATGCATAATCTAGAATCCAAACTTAGAGAGTAGGTATTCATGTTTAGATAAATGCTTCATTCTTTCCTAATATGTCTATATTCAGGTAACCTTAGTGTCTAAGAGTGGATTGCAGAGGTTTGCCAAACATAATGAAAGTTTATGCAATACAGGACATCTCACTCATTCTCTGCTTTAAATACTATCTAGAAAAAAGCTACAAACTTTTCAGAATTATAGTACCACAAATTCAAAATCAATCCCAGTAAACAGTGTATACACAGTGTGTGTGTGTGTGTGTGTGTGTGTGTGTGTATTCAAATCCAATGTTTGAAATTGACAGTAATAACTTTATAGTTCCTTCCACTCATTACTTCTCTAGGTTCCACAAATGGAAGAAACAGTAATCCCATTAAATATCTTTCCATACGATATAAAGTGGGGCAAATATTGCTGCGGTAGAATATTATTTTAAAGTATGTGACCTTCGTTCATGTTGCATATGTTTAACTCTGGGAAGCTGTGTTACTGTGCCTGTCTAAAACACCTGATTGGGAAAAAAAAAAACACCTGATGGTTTAATAAAGAGCTGAAAGGCCAATAGGGAGGTAGGAGCAAGAATAGGTATAGCTGGCAGGCAGAGAGGATAAATAGAAGGAGAAACACAGAAAAGTGAGAAGCAATGAGAGAACAAAGAGAGGAGGACATCAGGGGCCAGCCACTCAGACAGCCACGGAGTAAGAAGGAAAGAAAGATATACAGAAAAAAAGATAAAAAGCTCAGAGGGGAAAAAGTAGATAATTTAAGAAAAGCTGGCTAGAAACAAGCCAAGCTAAGGCCAGGCACTCATAACTACGGATAAGCCTTGGTGTCTGAGTTATTTGGGGGCTGGGTGGTGGATCCCACAAAAAGGGCAAAAAAACCAAAAGATTAAAGGACGAAAGCATTTCGAACAAACCCTGCTAGAGTTAAAGTCATAAAAACTGTATAATGCAGGTGTTAGGAGGTCTTTAGACATTAAGACTACCTCACTTAGCCAGGCAATGGTGGCTCACGCCTTTAATTCCAGCACTCGGGAGGCAGAGGCAGGCGGATCTCTGTGAATTTGAGACTAGCCTGGTCTACAGAGCCAGGACAGGCTCCAAAGCTACACAGAGAAACCCTGTCTAGAAAAACCAAACCAAACAAACAAATAAAAAAGACTAGTACTTTTGAAGTTGGTGAAACAACAGAGAGGAATTATTCAGTGGAAGGGGAAAAGGCTCTTCCTAAATTTATATATCAAATTTAAGTGAGACAGACTGGGAGAGCAAAGTATTCACATTAACATAGCAAGTCTGAGTACATGAAGTCCACAGAGGCCATCCTGGATTGGTGAAAAATTATTAAGTTAGCAAACGGCTATAACTCTTCATGAATTTGAAAGGAAGCTTCAAGATTAAACAACTCTTCTATAAGAGCTGACATGCATGTTGCTATACTGAATTGCAATAAACGTGAGTCATGGTTTTAGGAGCAGCTCAGTCAAAACTAGACTGGAGACCCACGGGACCCAAGCCCAATTTTCCACTTTAATATAGAATTTACTTGTTTTACTGCCATACCCAAAATGACACTTTCTTCACTATTATGTCTACCATATGGAGGCCACTGACAAATAAAAATGCACATTCTTTGAAAACTGGGAAAAATAAAGTTAGCCCGTATGTGATTTAACCCTATACAAACAATATTACCTCCCACTCTCCTGGGCTGGGGATGCAGTTTAGATGACAGAGTTCTTACCTAGCATGCCCTAAGCCCTAGGTTTGATCTCCAGTGCCACATAAACCAATGACGATGGCACATATTTAAAACCCAACATTTGGAAGGTAGAGACAGAAAAATCAGGAATTCAAGGCTGTCTTCCACTTCATAGCTAGAAAAAAGCCCAAAATACATAAGGTAGCTCAAAAAAGCACAAAGGAATAAAGCTCTCATTTAACAGTGATCAATTTCTGTGTCTTGAAGGCAAGGATGTAATTATATCACTAGACCCAAGATAAATGATAAACGGGTGTTTATTGGGGACAATTACACAGAAAAAAAACAAAGAAGCGCCAGAGTGTTTACTCCTGCTCTTCCTACTAGATCTGCTGACCCACCAGAAAGAGGTACAAAGGAAAACCACACCTCAAGCTCCTCTCTTTCCAGTTCCTTCCACCTGAAGCCACACCCAAAGGGGTGTGGCCTGTTTCAGGTCCACAGACCAAATGCCTACAGTGTCTGAAGTTTATGTCTTAAAATAATTAAAGATAAACCATTAGCTAATAGATGAAAAGTTCTGCTTTCTTTCCCTCAAAGAGTAAACATTATTCAATATGAAATAGAGTGTTGTTCTAATTTAAGAAACAATTCTAAAATTCTCTTATAAAATAGTAGTATAGAGGCCTTTATAAAGTTTGCTTATATGGACTGTCTCAGGATTGAAACATTTTAAATAGAGTATGTTAAGAACTACAATGAGCAAAAAATGATATTACTCAATAATTAGTATACAATCCTCCTACAATTGATATAAATTCTCAATCCCTTCATTATATTAAATAAATTTTGAGTATCCAAGCAAAATTTCATTAATTGGGGTGGTTTGAACTATTCAATTCTATAACAACTGGAGTGTTTTTTTAATTATATAATCTTTGTAGCAAGTCAGTTTTTCCAACTTCATATTTAAGACATGGATATTTAAAAGAAAAGGATACTGGACACAGAAAGCACTCAATCAAAGTATGATGTAACCAATGTTCCAACTGACTTATGCTGAATATGTACTGATGAATGAAAACAGTTTGTCTACACAGCAGACTCCTGCTTGTGTGATTCCCCAGTCTCTTATCCAGGCTTCATGATATTCATGGTATTAAAAGAGCTACTGAAGCATAATTAACAGAACAAAAGGGAAGCTTTAGCAAGAAAGGGGGAATTCATAGGGCCATTACTAGCTTAAAATTGTCAACTGGTAGACCATCATTTCCCAATGCCTGAATTACAACTAACTCTTGTCAGATCTCCTTTCTTGCTAGGTTCTCCATCACTTAAATCTACCCTTGATTGGTATCCAATGACGACTTCATAATGTTCATTCTGACCTGTTTCTTTGTTTCTCCACCTAGAATGCTTTTTCTGTCTATGAAATTCTACCCAGATTTAATTCCACTTTGTAAAGTCCTCCTATACAATCCCAGCCCACATTAGTCAGTCCAAATTCCTATGAACCTCATTTATTCAGTGACTGAAGGATATGTAACTTCATTATGCATTTCATAAACCTCAACTACGCAATATGACTACAAGTTTTGTTTAAGGACAGCAATGCCTCTCACATCCACAAAAAACCCGCTAGCACAATTTTCTGCCCACAGCAGCTATACTGTCTGAACTGAATGTAGTATTACAACTAACCGTAATATAAAGAATATGCTACCCTAAAATAACACTGGCCAATACATCTTAAGCTTTGAAAAATACTTATTTTTAAAAGTCTGTTAGAAAAAAGGATAATCATGGTGGGAATTCTATTTTTTAATTTAGAATTAAAAATCCATCATGAAATGGAAGAAAAAAATGTTTCCATATTCAAACTGACACTTTATAATTCAATGGTAATGTGTTGAAATATCTGCATATCCCCACTAATGATAACCTAATGTTGGCTGGGTAGCAACAACGGGGGAAAATAAAATTTTCAAGATCCATGGCTTCACCACATCTATTATTTCGCAGGTGCTACACCCACATCTAAATGACATTTTTCATTAGAAACAAGTGTGTATAGTGTAAGAAACAATCTCAAGAAATGCCTTAACTTAAAGTGGCCTACAGCACACATATGGACTTAAAGGCCCTACTTATAATACCCATTATGCAATTTATCTTCCAATTTTCCATCTCTCTAGAAAGCACATTTCCTCAGACAGATTTCTTAGAAACTGTCAAAAATAATTTTCTCCTTTAATGCCTTAGTCCTTGTACCTTTGAAAGTGGGTGAACAAAGGCAAAGCTTCTACCTGTCAAAGGCATTTCTGTATATTATTATTAGCAGATTCATCATAAAACTCTAAAGGACAGAGAGGAGAAAAATAATCTAAAAAGCAAACTAGAAAATCAAGTTCTTCTCAAATACAAGCACTTAGAATTAAGTATAGTAATAAAGCACATGATAATTATGAAACCAATTTGGAAATTCAGTAGTTTAAAACATTTCAAATATCTATTTGTGGTTACTATACTTTTAGCCTAGTTTAGTCATAATTATCAGTAAGTTTAGAAAAATATCTTAAACCCTAAATTGAGCTATAATGTAAATAGCTCTGGACTATATATATGTAAGTTTAATTTTTAAAGTATTCCCAAAATTCCTATGAAAAAGATGAGTTGCTTCAAGGTGGAGCCACTATCATGTATTATTGGGCAATAAGTACTCTTCAATATTTGTTAGAGATCAATCTTGTTATATGCTTTTACTACAACAAAACATTTGAAGTAGCCAGGCATGGTGGTTCACATCCATACATTTCATCTTGAGAGTCTGACATAGGAGGATCACCATGACTTTGAAGGCAACCTTGGCCGACAGAGTCAGTTTGGGCTAGAGTTAAGACTCTGTGTCCAAAAGAAAACAAAAAGTAGGCTAGATGGACAGCTCAGCAAGTGTGAGGGTTGGAGTTTGGACTCCCCAAACAATGGAAATGTGTGTGGTGGCCTACCTGTTTGGAAAGCAGAGATACAGGATCACTGAAGCCAGCTGGCTAGCTACACTAGCCAGAATTAGGAAATGATAGTTCAATTCAGAGCTTTTGCCTCAATGAATAAGGGAGAGAACAACCAAGAAAGTCTCCCAACATCAGCATTGGGCCTTCACAGGCACACATATGCATGCACACACAGACAAAGACATCACATACACATATGCATACACACAAATGTTAAAAATGAAAAAAAATTATAAAAAAAAACAGAAAATAGGTACCTCCTTGCCACAGTAGACAGAGTTTCGGCCTCATATATGTAAAATAAACTAAAATCAGCAACATGTTTATGATTAAAGATGGTGGACACTGTGGGAATGTTATGTGAAAATTAGGTTATGGGTCATAGAAGATAAAAATGTAGAAAATATAGGGATGAATCTTCACATAGCTGTATTATCCAGCTATACAATCAGAAATTATAATATAGAGGTAGGGATGTCCTGCATTCAATCCCCAGTACTATGAAAAGGAGGGAGGGATAAAAGAGAAAATTATAGTTGGGTGTATCCTTTAATATTACCTGTCCTAAAATCTCTGCTATAAATAATAAGTGGAGCAAACTAAATAAAAGAAACATCACACATCTAGGAGAAGCTATTACTATATAAATGTATAGGCATAAAAATAAGATATAGCTGAATACCCAAGAATCTATAACTATATTCACAGCAGTATAAGAAAATAAGGGTAGCCAGACAGTAGTGGTGACTGCCCTTAATCCCAGCACTCGGGAGGTAGAAACAGGCAGATCTCTGTGAGTTTGGGGCCATCCTGGTTTACAGAGTGAGCTCCAGGACAGGCTGGAAAGCTACACAGAGAAGACCTGTCTGGGGGAAAAAAAGGAAACAAAATAAGGGTAATGATTAGAGACATTGTAGGACTATGTAATTGTATCTAGTTACAATGATTGTAACTAGAGTGAAGTTATTTGTCTCATAGCTTTCAAATATTTGCAAAGGCCTCAGTCTGATGAATTCATGTTAATGGTTTTCACTGTGTTCTACTAAAAATACATAAGAGGACCTATATAGTAAGTACTCTTGTATTTGTTTCAGGAATAATTATTTTTTAACAGCGATATCATGGTGGGTGGTGGTGCACTCCTTTAATCTCAACATTCAGGAGGCAGATATCTGAATTTGAGGACAGCCTGGTCTACAGAGTGAGTTCCGGGACAGCCAGGGCTATTCATTACACAGAGAACCCCTGCCTCAAAACACAGAACAACAACAAAAATGCTTTCTTGGAGCTCTCCTCTCCAGACAATGTGCTCAGAGTCCTCTTTTGGCCCTAAATCCAGGTTATCTTGCTTACTACAATTCATTTTCACCCTCTTTGATTCCCATGAGCCCTCTATTCCTGCCTGCAGATCTGTAAGACTGACTCTCTTTCTGCAGATAACCAATGTTTTCAATGTGGGAGAGAGAAAAAGTGAGACAGGGCCATAGATGGTTGGTACAAGATGCTAGTGCTTCTAGTCTTTCAAATTTTTCCTTTAATTGAAGTTCTGAAACTATTAAATTCCTTGGAAAGTCCTCCATGAGACAATTTTGCTGAAGACTGTATTATGATACATACAAAAAAATAAGAATCACTGCTTTACAAATTGGCAAACCTCAAGACTGAATGTAAAAATATACAATAGGGAAATGCAAGTTTTGGGCAGTTATTTTTACTAGCAGTACAAAGCTGAAAACTATCTCAGATATCTCCCCATCCTAGCAGTTCAAAATGACTATGTGGCTGGAGGAGCAGAAGTGATGCCAAAAGACTAACCAAAATATCACAAGAGCTCTGTGGCTGCTCTGTGGTTTTGGTAATTCAAAAAGAAATGGCTTGGGGTAAAGGTGCTTGCCATGCAAGCCTGGTCACCCAAGTTCAATCACCAGAGCCCACGTAAAGGTAGAAGGAGAGAACCAACTCAACAGAATGAAATGATATTTAATAAGTGCCAGCATGTGGAAACTATACATACCAAGAAATACGATTTCACCTGTTGGGCCATTCCTTTCTTCCCATTTTCTCTGGTGTCTCCTGTCATAGGCTTCAGCCTTACAAGCTCTGAATCATGTTCAAACCCCCCCCCACACACACACTTCCTTTCATTCTCCTAGCCCAGGACTGCAATTCTGAAGAGTGCATTGTTTTTTAGATTCGTTTACTCACAAAAAGTCCCTAGCTTAGGACCTTATCCCAAAAACTATCCTATCTTTTTACTCAATCCAAATTCTATAAACCGATGTCTTCTTTCTCTTAAGACATACTCATGAGCAAATTCACAGCCACTCCAACAGAGTTGCTTAACAAACTTTTTTGAGCACAAGAATAGCTAGGCAATGATGGGAGCCGAAAAACAGGTGAGCTGCAATCTTCCCACTCCTACACAAAACCTGGCCCTAGAGCAGGAATGTCTGAAAATGCTGACACTGTCTTCTAATTCTTCATTTTGCAACATTCCCGAAACCACAATCTCTGCTCAGTGTCAACTTCCCCACTTTCCAACACCACTTTCCTACTACAAGGTCATCTTAACTCTAGCTGGTCTGTCCCATCTGAAGACTTATCCTCCGATTCCTCTTAACTACTAGAAGAAATATTCATATGTTCCTTATCTCTAACACCAAGAAATTATCATCTAATTCAAACCTCTTATCCCTACTTCCCTGGGAACTTCCAACACAAAGTATCACTTCTTTGAAGTTTTATGAATTAAAGAGACCACAGCAAAGTGGAAGGGTGGAAGAATGCTGAGAGTGCAGCTGACTGAAGACAGCTGCTGGGAATCCCCGAGTACTGTGGAAAGGGTGTGGTGGTAACAGCAACCGGTTTGAGAACGCCCAAGTTAGAGTTCAAAATCTGTTGGTAATAAAAGGTCTTCACCAGTAATAGGCTTTCTCCATGTAAAAACCTGACTATTTGGGAAGTCATTCCTTCCCACATATCTTGTTCCTTATCACTCTTTTATGTCATGCCTCTTAATTTTCCCTTATCTTATTGGCCGAGCATGTATGCACTCTGTTGAAAAAATATTAAGCAACTTTCTTATATGTATCATTGTATGAATAAGATAGGAAGCTTTGAGGGGATGGGACCACTTCTTCCATTTCACTGGTATCTAACCATAGACCCCAGTATAATGTATATTGCTTAAACACACACACACACACACACACACACACACACACACACACACACACACACACACACACTTACTTACTTTCCCCAGTGAAACAGAATTTCCAGTCAGCTATTCAATACTAACATATTTTAAGGTTGAGCAAGTTTTTAAAGTATGATATATTAAGAAATGTAGAGCCGGGCATTGGTGGTGCACGCCCAGCACTCGGGAGGCAGAGACAGGCAGATCTTTGAGGTCAAGGCCAGTCTGGTCTACAGAGTGAGTGCCAGGAAAGACTCCAAAGCTACACAGAGAAACCCTGTCTCAAAAAAACGAACAAAAAAAAACTGTAGAAAATATACCCACATTTGATACAAAAGATGCCACTTATAGTTGGACTGAACATAATTTTCCTCCACTCAACCAACAATATACTATTACACCATATACAACTCTGGTTCATTTTTGCTCTTAGCAACAATAACTACAGAAGCTCAATTCTAAATAAGTTTACTGTTGGGAATCTAGTCTTCCCACCTACACAACCACTGGCTTCCCACAGACTCCAGTGTCTTGTGAGCAACCGCCCAATTACTGAATGTGGAAAGACAGCTTACACATTGAAGGTCCATTCTTGGCAGCCACTGGTTTTTACTGCTAGTCCTCACTTAGCTTAATTGATTCAGAACAGTATAAAAAGAGACATTATTACACAAGTTTGAAAAAGAGACTACTTACAAAATGTAAATGTAAAAGCTCTGGTCATTGTGCCACTTTAAAACAGGCAAGGATGTGTGACATGGAAAGCCCAGAATAATGCCTATTGAAATCAAGGAAACCTGGGAACTCTGACTAATCTCATTACACAAGTTTAGTGTTCCATGCATATACATTCTCAAAAGGTGAATTTATCCATAGAAAGGGGAAACACAACTGACTTCAAAATACAATCCATTGTAGCAAAAGGGTTTGTGTCAGACACAACTTCAGTCTCAAAGTGTACTGTTTTTAAAAGAGAGAAACATACTTAGAAAAGCAACCCATGCATGTGTTAACAAAGTACCTTTCACTTTACCGTTTATGATCTTCACATCAAATTGAAAGATCCTAGCAGAGACTCCTCCTGGCCTGCCATGAATTAGCTGGAATCTGAACTCAAGCACAGTTTCTAAGTAAGAAAAAATTACAGGCTAGATTATCACTCCTTTCAGTCATGTGGGGAAGAATGGAAAATAAACACAGCTCCACTTTTTTAAAATAAATATACTTGGCTATACATACACCTGCATGTACATATATAAACTAATTTGTAATTATGTTTATACATCTTTCTGTGTCAATCATTGATGGATTTGTGGTACAAGTAATAACTGACAACATGCCTATCCTCTCTATTAGTAAGAAAAGACACTAAGTAGTTCTCCAATGTAAATCCTAATTGGTGAAAAGAACCATATTATACCTTCAAAAGGCTCAATGACTATCAGAAATATTATTCTTTTACAGGAAAAACTATACAATATGGTCAAAGAAAGGAAGTTAGTACCGTTTTGTTAGCATGGATAAGGAAATAGGTCATGGTCCAGTTGTTTCATCTGCAATAGAGATATACTTTCTACTTATTTTAGTCACTGTTCATTCAAAAAAAGACAATAGGAATGCAATAGCTTGTGTTTAAATTGCTAATTCACCATCATTTGAACCTGAATTGCATTATCAAATCAATTATCTTTTGATTGCTCAATAAACAGGATTGCTGCTACTCTGGTAGAACAAAATGCTTACGTCTCTAACATAATCCACTGCCTCCCAAACATGATGAAAGCAGTAATTTTTTTATTCTGGTAGGATAAGAGTTAAAACTCAATCCTCTGACTTGAACCTTACAAGACCTGCATGTCCAAGAGTGGATTTTATTTTTTTAAAGGTTTTCTTCCTTGCAATAGGAAATCACATTTATTGATATTTAAGAGCAAAATATCCATGTGCAATTGTCAACATGAATTCTAGTATTATACTAATTTTCCAGATGGTAAGATAATTAACAGGTTCATGAGACATAATACATACCACGGCATTAAAAATCTAAGATTATACTGTAGAAATACATAGATTAATAGTTATGGGTTAGTAATTAAGAGAAAGCTAGCCAGTAAGAAACCTAAGACATCGGCCAAACAGTTTATAATTAATGTCCCTGTGTGTTTATTTGGGGCTAAACGGCTGTGGGACCAGGCAGAACAGAAACTCCATCTTCACTATACAATCTTAAAGTGTTTTAACCAGGACCTTTTTCATGTTTCTTTACTAATGAGGTAGATACTTTAAATGAGTTTCAGCAAACAAATATAAATAAGGTCTCTGAAAAATCTTATCACATTCTGTTATTTAGGGAGCCAATTATAATAGTATTTTTCATGAAAACAAATGGGGTCTTTATTAAAAAAAAAAAAAAAAAAAAAACCTCATGTTAAGATATTCTACTTTTGCTGCTTTTAACTCCTGAAATACACCCTTCACATGAAACAATTTCTTTTAAAAGCCTAAAACCATATAACAAGTTTCCTAGAGTAATCCCATCCCCAGACTCTGATTCTTGCTCTTGGTAGCACTCAATTTCCCTAGTGTTATGTGAGAATGCTAAAGAACAGAAAAACAGAATGAGGATCATGCCACTCCAAACTGCCTCTGACAGTCACTCAAGCATCCATCGAGGCCCTTGTTTCTCTCTAGCCCACAGTTACTCTGTGTGTGACCCTGGGAACTGTAGCATCAGCATCACCAGGGAGCTTGTTAGAAATGCAAATGTACAGCTTCACCCCAGAGCAACTGGATCAAACTCTGGGAAAGTGCCCAGCAACTTAGAGTTTTAACAAGCACAACAGAAAACTACAATGTGTGCTAAAGTCAGAGAACAAGTCCACCATGAACTTTAATATGCATGAGAATCACCTGGGGAGCTTGTTAAAATGCAAATTCTAATTCCGGGGGCTGAGGTGGGGCTTGGGAGCCTACATTTCTAATAAGTTCCCAGGTGATGTCTTTTATGGCCCATATTACAAGTGTTTCCTAAATCAGTTCTTTGCCAAAATTACCCAAGATTCTCATAAAATATGGAGTCCATGGCACTACCCCAGATCAACTTAATCCAAATCTCAAGAGAAAAAGCTAGAAAATATCCAGCAGTTCTCCATTCCAACTACACAATAAAATTACCTCAGGAGATTTGAATAACTCTGATTTCCAGGTCCCATCCTTGATCGACTAAATCAAGATCTCTGGGGATAGAGTTGCAGCTTTCCACATTTTGAATAACTTCCCAATGATTCTGATGTGCAGCCATAGCTGAGAAGGAATGTTTTAGAGTCTAACTGGTTCAACACCTGTCAAAGTGGAACCTTAACAGTAGCCAACCGGTTCTTCTAAAATGGCCCATGTGAGCTTCCTCACCTATAAGTGCTTTGGTTGTTGAACAGGAAAATGTACCTAAAATTATGGTTTCCTTGTGTCTTGAACCTTATTTTTGGAGGGAAAAATGTGCTCTCTGCAAAGGTTAGGTATGCAAAAACAGGAGCAACCTTGAAGTATTTGTGTCTAGTGACCTTTCATACAATGACCTCTTTCTTTCCCCACCCTGAAACACATAAATAACTGAAATTTCTGGTGACCTGTCAGAGTGGCAGGGTAACAGATATATCTGTAACTTCTAAACCTACAAAACTCAGATTCCACCAGTTATAGGCATTCTGACTGAAAGGTCTTGGAGATGACAATCCTGTGCTTTTACATAGGACAATTTGAAATTGTCAAAAGTACGCCTTCTGGTAGACAGGAAAATTAAAAATAAGATCTTAAATATAATGTCCATGACATGATATGCATAAGTGGTGGTGGGGTATAAAATGCCACACTAATAAGCACACAATATCATCAAATAGGTAAAATGGAGAAATGTGTGGCGGTTACTAAGACACTGTAAAATAATCAGTTATTTTCCTCTCACAATCAGATTTTCTTGAATTTGACATTGTATACTTTTAAAATTAGTTTAAATGAAAATGAGACTCGGTCCTTCATCCTCTGGTTGCTCAGGTTCAGTGCCTTCTATAAACTAGTTGGTCTATAGAAGCATGACAAACTGAAAGCCAGTTCTAAGCTACAATTCTTCTCCCACAATCTCAACACATTCACAGTGGTCAGATAGGTAGGTGTCTTACTTATCTGCTTAATAACTTGAGAGGCAGAATTCAGCAACTAGGGTATTAAGAGAAAAACAACCTAAGTATTTGTGCAAAGTGGCCACTGTTTAAAACACTTTTAAAGCAGTTCCTTTATGAACTGGTCAAGCTTATTTTCCTCTTAACTGTTGTTATAGTAATTGAGTTAACCCAAACTCACTTTAAAATGTGCGAAAATAGCACCTCTTGGAAGTGTGTTCTCATATGCTTTGGAGCAATGGAGTGTGAGTGCTAAAACAGCCTTTGCCAAACTCAAGTAACAGCTCAAGAATTGAACAGGAGTAAATTTTTACAGTCCCATGACTTTACAGAGACAAGCTAAGAATTACCCCAAGTCTAGCTTTTCCTACATCACAGCCATCCAAGAGATGGCAAAAATGAAAAAGTCACAAATAAGTGACTCGAACTAGTGAGTATGAGATTGTTTTTAACATGGCCATCTTTTTAAAATGGATTCTACTTCTTAATGAAAGAATATATAGGCCAAATAAAGGTGTAGACTTAGCACTTAAGCTCCTAGAATTAGCACTAGGAAATTTAAAAAAGTACTTAATTTACTTGACAGTGTCCACCGGGATGCTGTTTCATACATTTCTCATGAACTGATGCCCAAAGATGAACCAAATCTAAAGAAATGCACAGAGTACAGCAGAGTCATACAAAATTAAAGACATTTAAAGAATGAAAGCAAAGAAAACAAACAATACAAATGCACAATTTCCAGGACACTTTATTGTAATTTCCACTTTACATATTAATTTAATATTTTAGTAGAGTCAGACGTGTTTATAATTATCCAGCAGTAGTTCATTCCTCTAAGCTCACAAAATGAAAAGCAGCAAGTTAAAAAGAACATCAATTCAGGTATTTACGCTATGGGAAACAAGGGGCCCCTAGGCAGAAGGGAGGGGGGGTTGACGGTTTTCAGTTTGAGTGTACTGAATTTTTTTTTTCTGTATTTTTCTTGTGGATGCTAGTAGTCATAACAAAAGCAATCATCCTTTTTCCCATTCTGCCTACTTTTGGACTTTACATTCTGTCTAGCATTTAACTCAGAAAGTCAGTTTACACTCAGTTTACACATTTTTAAAGAAAAGCCATATGCCCCATCTCCCACACAGCCAAATGGACAGAGATTAGAAGTAACCTGGCTTTTAGCTGGTAACATGCTATTTGAAACAATTTCAACCATATACTTGAAGGGTAAAATAATGTAAAGTACAAAACCAAAGGAAATCGTAAAAGTGCCTACACATTTACCGGATTGTTTAACCATTCCTCAAATCACTGAGTTTAACATAGGTTGCTTAAATTGAAATCTACACAAAAGCAAATTCACCCTTAGTACAAACTGACAGTGCCTTCGGGGGGGGGGGGGGCAAACGTTCTTTGAATGTGCTATACCCAGACACTGGAATGAAGGGAGAAAAAAAAAGGTCTCACTCCTCAAATGTGAGGAAGCTGGTGGTGCGCTGGCTTCACTAGAAACACATTTTTAATGGGTATGTTCAGTTAAAAATAGGTAGTAAGTCAAAAGGTGTTTTAAGAAACCTATCCCCTCCCCAAGGAACAGGGAAACCCGGAGGAAAAGATGGGCAACCTCCCTGGAGCTCAAGAACTAAGTTCCATCACTAGCAGAAAAGAAGTTAGATCACTGCTATTTTTCACCCTGCAATGGGATAGTAGCTCTCCATGTGCAAGGTACGCGGGGCGGGAATACTGGCGGGGCTTTCACGTGGGGTAATGGCGAGCAAAGTGAGGAGAGATCGGTACCAACAGTGATCCAGATCTCCAAAAACGCCGGTGGGGTGAAGGGTGAGGGGTAGAAAGGATCGAAGGAAAGGGTCAAAACTCCTGGAAGTTAGCGCAAAGAGGAAGCGGAGAAGTCTGGAAGCCAAGGGGGGGGGTGCCCTGTCTGGCAAGCAGCCCCCTGCTCCAAGTGTGGGGTGCCCGCCTCCTGGAGCAGAGGAGCACCAAGTGCCCCTTGGGGTCGGGCGACTCTGGGGACCCGGACGGCGAGAGGGGCTGAGGGGCACCCGCGAGCAGGAGGTGGAGGACTTGCACTTTGCCTCAACTCTGAGCCCCATCCCGAGCCCGGGGGAAGAGGGCGACGGGGAGCGCGGTACTCACTAGGGCTCGTTGGTGAAGCGGGGGGTCCGGGGCTGCTGGTATCCATACAGGTGACAGTAGAGCACATCGAAGCAAAAGCAGCACATCTCCGCTGACACCACCATCTTCCGGGAGCCCGGGGATGAGGACGAGGAGGACGGCGAGGAGGCGGTGGCGGCGGCCGGAGTAGAAAGTAGGGTTCCCACTCCGCAGCTCAGAGGTGGAGACAGCGACATGCGCCCCGCTGCCGCCGCCGCGCGCCGCCGCCGCCGCCGCCGCCGCCGCCGCGCCGCCGCAGCCCTGGGGGGGAGAGAGGGTACAGCCGCCGCCCGCCGCCGCCGCCGCTCAGCCCGCCCAGCCCGTTGAGCCGCGTCCCGGCGCCTCCTAGTCCCAGCTCCCCGGCTCGGCACTGGCTCTCCCCGCTGCAGTGGGAGGAGGAGGAGGCGCCACCACCGCCGCCCGAGCCGGAGGGGGGCGAACTGGACAGTTTCTGCTTCTTCACCCCACAGCAACCCGCCGCCATCTTGGAACAGTCTCCCCCACGCAGCGCTTCCGACCCATAAGTGAGGCGAGCTGGCGGCGGGGGCGAGCACGCTGCGGCCCCGGCCGCCGGGGGCGCGCCGGGGGCCTCGCAGTCGGCGCGTGCACGCGGCCGCGGCCGGCCGGCCCGGCTGGCCGCGGTTCAGGCGTGCGCGCGCCCCCGCCTGCGGCGCGCGCCACGAGCTTTCGTGGCTTGGCGCCTAGAGTGGGTCCCGCCCGCCTCGCGCCTCCTGGGAGCAGGGCTCCTGGAGGAGGATGGAAGACGGAAAAGCGAAGGGGAAGGAAAAAAAAAAGAGAGAGAGAGAGAGAGAGAACAAGGCAGGGAGGAGTGGGAGGAAAGAGAGAAGGTGGGCAAGCTCCAAGAGGAAGCAGGGAGAGAGAAACTAGTGGGGGGGGGAGGAAGAAAGTCTGAAATAAGCATCCAAGTTCTAAAGCACACCTTGGTGATATCCCCATTGCACTGTAGGGTTAGCGACACTCGAGCCCAGTTAGGTGGAACCTGAGCCACCGGCCTCAAATACACTGGTTCTGAACTGTTAGGAGTGTGAGCAAGCAGGTGCTCCCTGGAGCTCCACACCTGAGACAGCCACTGTGAAGAATGTACAAAGCAGTCCGGGAAATGGCCACGCTGCGGTGTTTTTAATGCTAACCTGACCACACACCGCGGCTGTTCTGAGATTCTGCTGGAAATGCAGTACTTTTCTCTTTTCCTAATTGACAACTATTAGAGATCAATCAATCATCATATCGTGTACTTGTTCCCTCCATCTTCTCCTCGGAGTCCAGGGAGAACATTTAAAAGCAAAAATAAATATATAAATGAGTGCCCCACAAACACCTCACAGGTTCGAAGATGTTTGTTGAGTGTTCAGACTCGCAGCTGTGGGCTTTTCAGGCTTGGCGTTTAGGACATGAAAATAAGGATATTCGAAATATATCTGAAATATATCTGTAATGTCCAGACTTTACAGTAGTGTACTTAGTTATAAGTTAGAAGATTTTGTTCAGAGATGTATAATGAGATAGTTCTCCTCATTCTTAAAAATTGTCTCAAAACTGCTTGAATGAATGAGGAGGTGTATTATTGAGTCAGTCCCATTCTGGGCGCTTAAGAAGGGACTGTAAAATGACAATATTCAGATATAAATATTCATTTAAAAAACGAACCTGATAGGAAAGAAGTGATCTCTATTGTGTCTACACCATGTCAAAATAGCCCCACAAAGTCAGGACTCTGTCTATCTGTAAACAGTAGAAGATTGGTTTTGGTGCCTTTGATCTAAATGTGTGGGACCTTACAAACAGCAGAGAACATTTCATTCCAGTCGCGGGGGCGGGGGAGGAGGGGAGAGCCTTCTTCACATACTAACCATTGAGCCTCTATGTACATCCTTGTGCACTTCTGTTAAAAACTGACATGTGCAGAAAATATGTATGTTTCCCACTCATACTTATAAATTAAGTCAGATCTGTCTATATGAGCAGAAAAATTGCATTTATTTATTAAACACTGTTTAGGTAAAATAGGTGTAATACCTATCTTACACCGTGATTCTAGAAAGTAATGTAGCACCTCATTTGATCTTTGAGGGAAGAATCTGAAATTAACATAAGAGTTAAAACTCTTAAGTAGCTTGCCCAACGTTAGTTAGCCACCTAGAAAGGAACAAAATCAGGATATAAATGCAATCATGTCCTATTCTAAAACCCATTTCACAGGGCTGGAGGTGTAAAAGGTAGATTGCTTGCCTGTCATTTTCAAGGACCTGGGTTTGATCCCCAACATCAGGAAATAAACAACTATAAAACTATGATGTTATGCTACACTACTGCTCAGCCACAGTATGTAATAAAAAAGTAAGAAAATAAAGTGAAATTAAGCTCTAGTAGAGTAGTACCAGGGTTAAACAGAAAGAACTTTGTTTATGGATCGAAAGTTTGAAAAACACTGAAATATGTTACCAAGAAGGAAACGCATTCCAAAAATATTGTGTGAAATGGACAGACAGGCAACTAGAATGGTTAAATAGTGTCTATACACACACACACACACACACACACACACACACACACACACACACACACTGTTTAAATTGGGTAGAATGGCACATACTGGTAATCCCAGTACTCAGAAGACTAAAACAAGAAAATCCCAAGTTCAAGGTCAACCCAAGCAACATAGCAAAGACACTGTGTCAAAAAATTGGATGAGGGGGAAGAGAAAGGGGTAGTAGAGGATGAGGAAGGAGAGAAAGAGGATGAAGATTTAACTGGTTTGTGATAAAGAAGGCAAATAATTATTGCCAGCTACTATTGGAGTAAAAGTGTGTCAATTTTTTGACTTATTGAAAAAGAGAAAACAAAGTACTTGAAAAATTTAAAGTACTATAACTGATACACTATATCTTTGGTTTGCTTTGGACCTGATTCTAGTTTTTGGAAATGAACATCATTATGCCTTAAATACATGTACTGAATAATAATACTGCATCCCTTAAATAAGTAGAAATATACTTCAATTAAACATAAATTATTTTCAAAAGAGAGAAAAATAAAAGCATACTGGTGTGAGATAATGACTATGTTACCTGGCTCAGTTATGATGATCATTTCATAATATATACATATATTAGGAGACATCAAGTTTCAAACCTGAAATAAATACACTTTGTTTGTCAACTATACATAAATAAAGATGGGGGGAGACTAGATTAAATACAATATTATACTATGGGTGTCAATTTACTCCCCACACCCCCCCAAAGGAGAGCACTTGTGGAGTAGAAAACCTGAACCATTTAGTAGCATCACAGTACAAAGTAGGGTACCATGGGTGCTGCTTCTGCTGAGGGAATTTAAGAAAGCAGAATGTAATCTCCCGATTTAGAATTTGGCCAGTAGACAAGAGTCTAACGCCCCTACTCTAGTGAAAATAGCAAGGAATCTTTAATAAGCACCAGTAGTCATGTCCTTAGATCCACATTTCATCTAAAAGATAAAACACTATCGTGGCTATCTTGCCAGGCTAAAAGACTGACTGATGCAATGGGAAACCCAACAACAAGGATACTCCAGCTGAATTACAAAAATAGCTTTTCCCCCAAGGATTTTTCATTCCAACTCTGAGCTTCACTATCACAAGGCAAATAGACAAACACAAATGTGATCACTGCAGAAAATACATCATTACCTGACCACCTAGGGCTTACTCATCAGGAGTCCTTTGTTGTACTGGTTTGCTGAAATGAGGGGGAGTAAGTAGTAAACTTTTCCTGTGTGTTAACCTCTAACTTAGCTCATGGTCCATACTAACCTTGCAAAGTCACTAGCACAGAAACAAATACATATAGACAGACTCAGGTATATACATGGATTCCATTCAAACATACAAAATCTATAAAATAAATTCTATCTCGCTATATAAATTGCATATTGGATAGGAAACTAACCATGAACAGGGTTCTCTTGACTCAAAGTACAAATGGCAAACTAAGATAGTGTGGCATTTCTACCCTCTGCTGACCCTGGAGTGCAGTGATAATACTTTTCAGAGGAGACTTTGAGGCGCCTTTTGCTCTTTGTAACTCACTGTTGAGCTGGGAGCTAAAGATTCCACATTTCTCTTAAGTAATAAAAGGAGAGTAAATAAGCCTCTGGCTCTCTATCACCATTCAAATTGGCCATTCAAATTGAAACCATCTCTGCTTCTGCATCTGTCTCCAAATTGCTATTAACCAACTTGTCAATTATTTTGTTTTACAACAGTGGAAAAACTACTCAAACAGAGACTATGTACACCTTTTTACTATGTGGTAAATTAACTTGAGTTAAACCCAATGACGACTGATTATTTTATCATTGCCTCAATTTATTCTCATATTTATAAGGGGTTTTTGCATTTTAGAAAACAATAGTAACTGTAATTTGATGTGATAGTGAACTTCATAATGTTGCAAAAATTATTCTTAGGTTTCTGGAGTTTGTGGTAAGATGAGAAGCACTCACGTTGTTGAATTAAAAACAAAACACCATTTATGCCCAAACAAGTGTTATTTTTATCCTCTGCTATCCAACTTTCTCAACTGTCATCCTTGAACAACTGCAGAATGAAATATTCTTAGCTGGCACTTTGATCTAATCTTGAACACATGTAACCCATGGATGTGGTGGTAAAACTGGAGACTAGTTCCCATTTCATGTTTAATGAATATGTGAGATAATACTAAAATTTTTACCTGGTTTCAGATTCATATAGATGAATCTGTTTTTGTTTTCCTGGCTTCAAAACATATTCCTGCCTCTTAAATCTCTGCTTTATCTAAAGAACATGTTTATAGGTAGAAGCACCATCATCTTTCTACCTTGGACTATTTTTCCAGTTACTCCATTTGCATTTCCTATAGTACACTGGAGTACACACTAATTGAATGGGCTTTTGCTACCTATTTCCTTGAGACAGAGTTACAATAACTCTTTAATGAGACTTAGATATGCTAACGTGAATACTATGTGTAGGATAAAGAATAGAGCTAGCTCTTTGTTGATTAAAAAGGAAAACTTTGCAGGGAGGAGATGATGAAAGAGTATTATATGGGGGCTAGTTACAGTAAGCAAAACATGCTATATCAAATGCAGTTTGCACAATCTTAATTTTTTCTCTTTTAAAGGAATTTATCTATACTTCCATTAGGGTGTAAGTGTGTATATATAATACCCAGCCTCCAAGTTTAATTATTAATATATAGTTGTTTTCTATGGCTAATCCCATCACTTTCTGGAAAACCTACTTCAGTATATTAGAGGCACAGGTCAGGCAATGAGAGGATTAACTTTGTTAATTAAAAAGTAAAAGTGTATTGTGAGTTAAATCTCTCTTTTGTGCAAATACACAATTTAAAGTTCAAACTCGCTTGTGGAGCTGAGGAGTAGAAATCTGAGCCCCATAATTTCTACAGAATCTTGATTGAAGTGCAATTTATTTTATTTTGCTATATCCCTTGTTTAAAGGTCCATAATTTATGTCTTATTCTCTCAGCATGGGCAATGCACCATGATGATGGTGTTTGGAAGGCTGCTCTCTCAGGGTGCTTATTCTCCTGGATTCCCACCCCCAACTCCTAGTGGTGCCATTAAGTCAATTTCTGTGCAGCTACAGACTCTTCTTTTGAACAGTTCACCCCCATGCCACAAAAACTGCTTGGCAAGTCAGCTGCTATTAAATCCCCAGCTGTCTTCGGCATCCACAAGGAATTCTCCACAGAATTCCACCAGGAGTTTTGGATTTCTTTCATGGGCTTCTCTAACTAAAACCCAAGCTGCCGTTTCTACTACAAATGCTTGAAATTTCTCATGCTCTACCCTGTTCTGGATTTCTCTTTCATGTTGTTTCCTCTTTTAATTGAGATACAACCCACAATGCATACAAACCACACATTTAAGGTTTAGAATTCACCATGTTTTAGAATGTCCATGTAGCTGTACAAGTATCAATTTTGAAACAAATTTACCCCAAATAAATCCCTGTGCCAATTACCAGTTATTGCCCATATCTTCTCACTGCTTCCTGCCTTGAACAACCACTAACATACTTCCTATCTCTATGGATTTACTTTCTCATTCTCATAAATGGAATCACACAGTGTTTGACCCCTTATGTCTGGTTTATTTCATTTAGCACAATATTCTCAAGATTTCTCCGTGTGGCAGCATCTACCAGTAATTTATTCCTTTTTTTGTTTTGTTTTTGTTTTTTCAAGACAGGGTTTCTCTGTGTAGCTTTGGAGTCTATCCTGGCACTCGCTCTGGAGACCAGGCTGGCCTCGAACTCACAGAGATCTGCCTGCCTCTGCCTCCCGAGTGCTGGGATTAAAGGCGCGCGCCACCAACGCCTGGCAATTTATTCCTTTTTATAACTAAACAGTATTCCATTATATGGGTGGGCCAAATTTTGTTTGCCAGTTCATGCATCCCTTGATATTTGGGAGTTTGCACATATTGTCATGAATAATGTTGCCATTAAGATCTATATATACAACATTTTAAATGTATTCTTCGAAAATTTTATACATGCATACAACGTATTTTTATTATATGTCCCTCTCCTCTTCCCTTTCAATTCCCCCTGCACCCTTTCTCAACATATCTCCTCCCCACCTTCATGTCCTCTTCTCTTTTTACTTTTTAAAAATAACCAACTGAATCCAACTAACGCTGCCAGTGTGCTCACTGATGTGGGGTCATCCATCCACTAAGTGTAAGCAACCTGTGAGGGGCCACGCCCCTGAAAGCAACCATCTCTCCCTCCCTTCCCTAACAGTAACCAGCTGCCAGTAGCTCTCAGCTGGGGGTGGGGCCTTCTGAGCCTATCCCCTATCATGACTGGAATGTTGACTGGCTCGATCTTGTGCTGGTAACCACAACGCTGTGAGTTCCTAAGTATATCCTCCTTGTCACAGCAAGAAGACAGTGTTTGCAGGACTACTTCCCAGCGTCTAGCTTTCATAAACTTTCTTTGATATTTCTATGACATTTTCTGGGCCTTGCGGGTATACACGTGATATAGATATCCCATTAAGGGCTATGCATTCCACAGTCCCTTACTCTTTGCATTCTGACTTGTTGTGAGTCTGGATTAACCAGCATCCACTGCAAAGAAAAAAAATAGAAGCTTCTCTTATGAGGGCTGAAAGCTGCACTGATGTATGGGTGTGGAGAAAAACATTTAGAATGTAGTGTGATAATATGTCCATTTAGCAAATTAATGGCAGATTGGGGAGATTTTTTTCCAAACTGGCTACAGCATTTTACAACCCTATTTGAAAATATATCAGGATTCCATTTTCCACATCTTTATGACCCCTTATTATTGTTATTATTTTTCCAAAGTTCAATTTACTGTTTTCTTTTATCAATACAACTAATCCCTGTTTGCTATTATTGCCTATACTCTTGATATTACATATAATAAACTGTAGCCAAATACAAGATCATGAAGATTTACACCCATACCTGCTTCTCAAGATTTGTATAATATGGAGAGATAACTTGCTCAGCCTAGACACAGGGGTGTGGGGGTGGAGAGGTGCCTTGATCTTGCCTCAAAGAGATGATGGGACAGACTTAGTAGACTTCTTAGGGGAGGCCTTACCCTCTCCATGGAGCAGATGGGAGGTTGGGGTAAAGTAGAGGGAGTGGGAAGAGAGAAGGGAGGGGGAGCTGGGATTGGAATGTAAAAATAAATTAATTTTAAAAATCCAAAAGAAGATTTGTATAGTTTTAGCGCTTATATTTGGATTATTTATTTATCAATGTTGAGTTTAAATAAAAATAGAAGAGTATGGAGAGATCACTGAGTGGGTAAAGGGCTTGCCCCACTTGTGTTAGGTCCACAATTTGCATTCCTAAAACCCGAAGAAAAAGTTAGGTGTGCTTCATGGCCTACATATAATGCCAGTGTGCAGGAAGCAGAAACAGGGAATGACTGCCTGGAGGAGCAAGCTTGCCAGCCAGGCTAGCCAAATAAGTGAAATCTGGTTTAGCAAAAGAACTTTTCTCAACATACAAGGCAGAGAGTGAGCAATGAAGACCCTATATCCACCTCATGTTTCCACTAGCGTGCAAATACATAAAATACACACACACACACACACACACACACACACACACACACACACACACACACCAATATAAGACTAGGATTGAACACATTTAATTAATAATTTTAAGTGAGGGAAAAAAGATTCACCAGTGACAAAGGAGGAAAACTAGCAGATTATTATATTGTGGTGTCTCCTGCCCCAAGCAAATATTTTAAGAAGCATGGAATGGTTAACCATGTAAAATACCACGAGGAATTCAAACAAAACAAAATAGAGGAGAATCTATTGGATTTGGCAAGATAGAGGTTGCTTGCTGTAATAACATGAATAGTTTCTGTAAGTGCTGGGGCCAGAAGCCTGACTTGAGTGGATTGAAAAGGGGTGATGAGGAACACATAGACAATTCTGTCAAAAATATTTGGTTCTGAAGTGAAACAGAGACATGAGACAGTAGTTAGAGAGGAATGATGGATCAAAGAAGGGCTGTTATTTCATTAGGGATACTTTTTAGAGCTCTTATTACTAGTTATGATTATCTTTATTAGAATTCTGCCTTTGATGGCCATCATTAAAGTCTTCTGTGAAGTTTATCTACAAGCAGTTGATGAACAGAAACACTTCTCTCCTGAAAATCACAAATACTTAGATCTTAAAATTATCTATTATTCTTTTCCAGGCTGGTAAATAGGGACATCAATAAAACATAACAATCCAAGTAAAATAAAGACTGATTTAGATGAGCTGACTGTAGTCTGAAAAGTTCATAATTGAAAACAAAAAGGATGTGCGAGATACCATTGTATTCCTACTGGTTCAGCTAACTTTTGTTCCCCAGAATCCCAACAGAGCCTAGTGGTTGCTTTGCACAAAGCTTGACTGAGGCTACAGGAAGCTTCTATTCTTAGGCCTTTCCCACATTTGTTCATTTACAGAACAACTTCAAACATGTTATTTAACCTCCTCCTCTTTATATCTTCAGCTGTACATTAGTATATGCTTCATAAAATGGTTGTTAAGATTGAAATAAAAGAATGCCATACATGTGTTGTATACACTTGCATGTATGAAAACAAACACTAGCACACATAAGATGTACATAAATCTTCTTTGAAAAAAATAGAATGTCTAAATTGCTCAGCATGGTGTTTGTATTGATTAAGATAGACTACGTGCTCTAACAAGCAAATTAAAAGATGTAGCAGTTCAATAAGTGACTTCTGTTTCTTACCCAACAATCTGAGAATTCCTCTCAGTAAATGGCTCTCTTTAATAGGGTCATTCAAAGACCCAGTCTAATTCCAATTTGTAGTTCTGTTATCCTATGAGCCTTGTCTAACTGGTAGAAGCAAATTCAAAATGTAGGAAGATATTTACTCTTTTAAAAAGCCTTAGCTAAAAGAGTTCACACACAATAAAAAAAATCATTCACTTCCATTGTCCAAAATGTAGTCATGTAGCCTCATATAACTTTAAGAGAGACTAGGAAATGCAATCTAGTGTTAGCTTAGTCAAAGAAAAGAATAACAGAACAGGAGAATCGAGAGTTGGGGAGGTCATGAAGCAATGTTTGCTACCACTGTGTATTTCAGTTTCCTTATCTGCTAAATTTAAATCATGTTATTTTCTATGGTTATCTTTTGTTATTGCATTTGATTGATCGATTGACTGTTTGGTTGATTTTATACATGGTCTCATGTAGCAAGGCTTGTTTCAGACTTGCTGTATAGTTGAGGAAGAGCTTGAGTTCTTAATCCCGCTTCTCCCTTCAAGGTGTTGGGATTACAAGAGTGAGCCACTACACCTAGTTTCCTATACAGTTATCTTGAGGCCTAAGTGAAGTCCTGTTTATCACATCTGATACAAAGTAGGCATTCAGAACATGTTAGCTCCCGTTATTATTAATGATACATTTAGATCTGGACAATTTCCCCAAGAAATGGAGCCTTAATGAAGCAGCATTTGAAATAAAACATAATGCTAACCATTATTTGGTGTTTGCGATGTGTTAGAAAGCACTGTGCTCATTGGAATAGACTGTCATTTAGGTCTCAAGACAGCTCTCTGATATTGGGGTCATTATCATCATTATAGTTCTGCAGATAAGAAAAGCCAAGGCTTACATAGTCTAACTTACCCTGACCCATATTATTGAGAACTTGGTTGCTGACTGATGGCCTTGTGGGAAATGACTGGATCCTTAGAGATTTAGCTGAGTCGATGGATGAATCTCTTGGTAGACTCACATTAAGATGACTTTAGTGAAAGACAGAGAAAACAAGAAAGTGGGGTCTTGTTGAAGGAACTAGATTGCTGATACCATGTTTTCTGGAGCTATGTCTCTCCAAGGACTCTTACTATATTCCCTTCCTTTACTTTCTATCTTCCAAGAGGTGAGTAGCTTCTTCTGCATGTTTCTTGCTGCCATGAAATTTTGCTTTCCCATGGGCCTAGAATCAGCAGTTCTAAGGAATATGGATTGAAACCTCCGAAGCTGTGAGTCAAAACAAACACTACTTCATTGCATCATTTCTCTCCCGTGTTCAGTCACAATGAAATAAAAAACAACCACACAATTTGGCATAATCTCATAGTACACCATGAAGAGCCCAAAGGGTTTCCAAGATAAGGACAATGCTGCCGGTCTCTCCTTCTGCCCCCACAACCAAACACTGGGCAAAGCTCAGGGAATCCCACAAAAGAGGGGAGGAAGGATTGTAGGAGCCAGAGGGGATGATGACACCAAGAGATCACAGCCCACCGAATCAACTAAGCAGTGCTCATAGGGGCTCACAGAGACTGAAAGAACTCTGTATGGGTCTGTGCTAGGTCCTCTGCATATATGTTATGGATGTGTTGCTTAGAGTTCTTGTGGGACTCCTAACAGTGGGGAGGTGTCTGACTCTTTTGCTTGCTCTTGGGACCCTTTTCCTCCTACTGGGTTGCCTTGTACAGCATTGATATGAGAATATATGCCCAGTCTTGTTGTAACTTGTTATGCCACATTCAGTTGATATCTCTGTGAGGCCTGCTCTTTTCTGAATGGAAATGGAAGAGTGGATTTGACCGGGAAGGGAGGTGGGAGGGGTTTGACAGGAGTGGGGGTGGGAAACTGCAGTGTAATGTATAAGAGAAGAAGCTTCTGTTGAGGAAGGTTATTAGATAATCATACTTGTCAAGAGAGAAACTGATTCTATGAGGATAGAATTGAAGCTGATTAGAACATTTTGCAGAACAAGCAAACCCGGCTCTATACAGTCCTGGGAGAGTTAGGCTCTAATGTGATTTCTTCCTTGAACCATGGTTTATTTAAAAGTATGTTTTTTTATCATTTTTTATTTTAAAACAATCTTTTCTCATTTTACATACCAATCCCAGTTCCCACCCCCTGCCTTCCTCCTGCCCCCACCCTCTCCCCACACTCTCCCCACCCCACCCCACCCCATCCACTCCTCAGAGAGGGGTAAGTCTTTTTTTTTTTTTTTTTGGTTTTTTGAGACAGGGATTCTCTGTGTAGCTTTGGAGCCTATCCTGGCACTCACTCTGGAGACCAGGCTGGCCTCGAATTCACAGAGTTCACCTGCCTCTGCCTCCCAAGTGCTGGGATTAAAGGCGTGTGCCACCAACGCCCTGCTTGAGGGGTAAGTCTTTTGAACATTCTGATGTCTTTCTCATTTATGAGTTTTGTGTTGATTTCTGGCTTCATTGTACTGTGATCAGAGTGTCATTTTTACTATATGAGTCCTTTGTTTTATGAACCTTCATGGTTAGTTTGGGTGGCTGTTGTTTGCATATTTAAAAAGAATAGTTCCATATGCTGTTAGATGGGTTTCACTAATGTGTTATTGAAATCTTATTTACACTTATTGATTTTGTTTGGTCTATTTCTTCTGGAAATTACTGAGAGAATTCAAAATTTCTTATGATTATGAACTTGTCTATTTCTCCTTTTAGTTTCGTTAATCTTTCATTTTGTTTTGAAGTTTAAGGCCAGCCTGAACTACACAGTGAAACTCAATCTCAAATAAGCAGCCCATAAAATTGCACTTATTAATGATCTACCCTGTGATGTTTTTAGTACTTACACATGTTGCATATCTATGTCAAAATTATCATCTTTTAAAACAATAATAAAAATCATTTTAGCATACTGTATATGCTTGTACTTACACATACATATGTGTGTATATGTTTCCACCCACCCATATATATATATATATATATATATATATGTATATCTGTAGTCATTCTCCCACACAGTAACATGTCAGAACATCAACTAGAAAGTAATTAATACAGACCATTAAATTGTTCCTAATTCTTTGCTATTGTGAATAGCATTGTAATAAGCATAGGAGCTTAGATGACTATCTTTTTAACATAAGCATTTAGTCTACTTGTATTTAAATATAATTACTTATTTGTACCCAAATGTATGTTATTTTGACCTGACTATTTAATTATGGTATCTTTCTTCCCCATTGTATGTTTGGTGAGTTTTAAATAAGTAAGATCTCATTTCTTTGGGAACTTATTTGTGAGGATATTTAGAATTCTAGGATAAGAGTAAGTTCCAGCAGTGAATATTTCCATTCTGGCAGGTGTCTGATGATACTACAGTCTGGGCTTGTTTTTTTTATTTTAATTCATGGCTTGAGGGACTTGGAAGTACCTAGCAAATATAAATGCATGTTATACATCTATATTGGATGAGATTATGTAAACTCTCTGAAGTAGGTGACTCCTCCTCTCCACTTAATAGCAAGTCTACTTTCTTCTTCAAAGTCCCCATGTATGTATGAGTGTGTAACATTATTTCCAGTTCACCAATACTCTGGTCATTTCAATTCTTGTCATTGCAGTTTTACCTGGGAAGGAATCTCATTTAACCCCTCCTCTTAGATAGGTCTTGTCTTTGTTTTTATGTCCCTTAGAGCTCATTCCCTGAAGCTAGAAATTAGTATCAGTGAATGTCCTAAAAAGTAACCTCCTACCTCTGTCTTCCCCTAGGTCTGGGTTTAGAGATATTGCTATCTTTTGACTTTTTGACATCTTTCAAGAGGTGCTTGTTTCACTTTATCTGGCATTTTTGATTGTTTTCTGTGGGGGAGTAAGTTTGCATAGTACATTGCCAGAACACCACTATCTGTTTTCCCCACTCCTACTCTGGGGCTGCAAAGTCACAAAATTGAAATGATTGGCTCCATAACAAGTTTACCATTTGCCGTCTAAGCTGCACCTTCTATAGGATGAGTTGTTTTCCACCTCTTTGATTTCCCTTACCTCTACTCCATATCTTCTTTCTGACAACAGCTGTTTTAGCCAATAACTCCACTCCTGCAGGGCTCCCGCCCCCACCCCTTCCTCTTTACTCAGTTCAGAAAATCAAACTTCAAGTTTTAGAATACCCCAACCCTCCACATGCTATTCCAAAGTTCTTTCCCTTTTCCCATCCTTCCTTGCGTGCCTCCTTTCTTACAGGATTCTCTTTCTGCTTTTCCAGGGCCCACTACTAAAAGTTCTAGGATAGTGCTCCTCAGAGTGTGACGTTAGATCCCTTCCCAACTCATCCTGTTTTGTTTTTGTTTGTTTGTTTGGTTGGTTGGTTGGTTGGTTGGGTTCTTGGTTTTTGTTTTTGTTTTTTTCAAGACAGGGTTTCTCTGTATTGCTTTGGAGCCTGTCCTGGTACTCACTCTGTAGACCAGGCTAGTCTCGAACTCACAGAGATCCACCTGCCTCTGCCTCCTGAGTGCTGGGACTAAAGGCATGCGCCACCAACGCCCGGCTCAACCTGTTTTATATGGCTCCACAACATCACAAGCACCGAAACTGAGAGCAAGAATTTAGAGGCATTTACAGTAATTTGGTAACTGTCATTATTGGATCTTGTAATGAAAATCTGGAGCTCATAGTCTAAACATCTTTGTTTTTGCACTGACTATTTTCTAGCAATTAATTTGTATTGTATTTCACAAAAGTACAAATACAAAACAGATTGGAAATTGCAAGGTACTGACCCTTTATCAAAGATAAATTTAGGAGAACTGCAATAAAACCCATTCTCTCTCTTTTTATTTTTTAAAATTTATTTTTATTTACCAGATCTATCTTTCTTGTATACATTTTTAATTAAAATAAAATTACAACACTTTCCCCTTTCCTTTTCTCCCTACAGCCCCTCCTAAGTTCCCTCCCTACAACTCCCTCCATGTACCTTCATCATCTAATTGATAGCCCCTTTTTCTTTGATTATTGTTACATATGCATATATGTATCAATATATAAGTACAACCCGCTGAGTGTGTCTTCGCTGTTTGTATGTATATGGTTTCAGGGCTGGCGTATTTGCATAGACTAACCAATTAGGGGCTCATCATCCTCTCTCAATTTGTCTGAGACTCAGCTGCTTTAATTAGCTCTTGCCTCTTTTGTGCCTCAGACTGCACAGACATTCTGCCATATTAAACAATCTTTTAACTTTGAAAGAACAATTCTCAGTACTGTTTCCTTGTTTTCAATTTAGCACCAAATCACACTAATCTGTCTTGCACCTTCGCTACATTGCCAACAGAAGGGACCAATATGCCAGGTGTTCCAGTCCATATTGGCCCTTCCAGGCCTTGAAGTGCCCAACTTCACTTTGAATTTGCTGTTTGTGGCCAGACTGCCCGCCTAGGACATCTGTTTTGTTTTGTTTTGTTTTGTTTTTCTGCTAGCTTTCATCTGATTCTGCTTCTCTGTGTCTTGTAGTGTTTTCCCTTACCCCAGTTACCTGGCGTTAAGTCCCCAGGCCTCAGCTGTATTGATGTCAGTTTACTCAACTTTTATATGCTGTGATGAACTTTAAATCTCTTAACTCTGGTCTTGACTTTGATAGTTAATCTGCATGCTATTTTTTTTTCAATTAGATTATGGATAGTTTCCCTAAGATATCTCAAAGACACCGAAAATCATCATAATCAAAAAGAATTTCCTTAAACACACAACTTTGGTTGGTCAGTGGTGGCACACACCTTTAATCCTAGCACTCAGGAGGCAGAGGAAGGTGGATCTCTGTGAGTTCAAGGTAGCCTGGTCTACAGAGTGAGTTCCAGGACAGCCAGAGCTGTTACACAGAGAAACCCTGTCTCAAAAACAACAAAACAAAACAAAAAACCTCAAACAAAAAACAAAACAAAACAAAACAAAAACCACACAAAACTTTGGCTCCATTTTGGTTTTCCATATTTTGTTTAACATCTACCAATGGTCACCTGTCTACTTTCCCCATATCCATTATTGCTCTCCTCTCACCCACCCTTGGCCCATCTGTTGGGGAAAAAATTCAAAACTGTACTTGTCAGTGTCTTGCCTAAGAACATTCATTAATTTCGTGTTGCCCGGAAGAATTTCAATCTCTTTAGGTTGTGAATATTGACAAAATACATGGACATATTTATGAAGAGAAAGTTACCAGAAAAAACGAGTGTCAAGGGTCAGTGTGTCGATTTGTTTTGTTTGTTTTTTGAGACAGGGTTTCTCTGGATAGCTCTGGCTGTCCTGGAACTCACTCTGTAGACCAAAGTGGCCTTGACCTCAGAGATCCACATGCCTCTGCCTCTCGAGTGCTGGGATTAAAGGTGTGCACTACCACTGCCCTGCTTTTATTAATTATTGTTATTGCCATACTCTTTTCTTTCCCATTCCCTTCCTGTTTTCCTTTCTTTTTCATCTTTCCTTTCTCTGTCCTTCCTTTAATTTTTTCTATTAGTTAGTTCTTTGAGAGTTTTGTACAATATGTTTTGATGATATTCAACCCCCCTACAACTTCTCTCCAATTCAGCTCCCCTTCCCTATCCACCCAACTTTACATTGTTAAAAAAAAATCCTTCAAGTCACTGAACTGAACTGGAATCCAGTTGCAGAGAGGGAGGAGTGAAGAGCAAAGGGGTCCAGACCAGGCTTGTGAAACCCACAGAAACAGCTGACCTGCACATTGGGGAGCTCTTGGTCCCTAGACTGATAGCTGGGATACCAGCATGGGACTGATCCAGACCCCAGGAACATGGGTTTCAGTGAGGAGACCTCAGAAATCTACAGGACCTCCTGTAGTAGTTCAGTCCTTATCCCTAGCATAGGTGTGGACTTTAGGAGTGCATTCCACATAGAGGGATACACCCTGAGCCAAGACACACGGGTGTGGGCCTAGGCCCTATCCCAAAGGATATGACAGACTCTGATGACATCCCCTATGGAAGGCCTCACCATCCAGGGGGAGTAGAAAGGATATGTGATAGGTAGGGTTTTAGCTGGGGTTGGGAGGGGAGGAGGGGAGGGAGAGGGAACTGGGATTGTCATGTAAAAAGTTCTTGTTTCTTATTCAAATAAAGAAATCTGCAGAAAAAGAAGAAAACTTCTTCAAGACTAAATTGTGCTGCCCCAATATTTTTAGATGATGTGGTCTGCCACTGGAAGCTACAAGAAAGTATATTTGGATAGTTATAACCTTAGAGGAAACTGTCTCTCCCTGTCCCAGCATCTAACAATTGTGTGCTCATTTCCCCTTTCCACAGCGGGATTTGTTTTGACATGGGCTTGCACAGGTGTTGTACATGCTGTCACAACTGCTGTGAGTTCTTATGTGTAGTTTGCCCTGGTGTCTCGAGAAGACAATGTCTCCTTATTTCCATCTACCACCTCTGTCTCTTACATTGTTCGCACTCCCTTTACTGATCCCTAAGCCTTGAAAGTGTGGAATGTTTTTCAGGAGTGGACATTCTGCAGTCTCTTACTCTATGCTTTGGGCCTTCTTTGTTGACGTGGGGTTTTCATAGTGGAAGCTGGCTTTGAATAGTTTCTGAAGCCCAGGCTAGCTTTGAACTCATAATTCTCCTGCCTGAGTTTCCCAACTTCTGGGAATACACACAGGTGCTATTATGCTAGGTTTGCCACGCTTTTCTTTTTTCTTTTGGCCCAGTGAAGGGATGTTTGGATTTGAAAAAAGAGACAGAAGTTGTCAGGTAGCTATATCTCCTGAACCCAAAGCTTTTGATTGCAAAATTCTAGGCATGCTGTGGGAAATTATGCTGACTGGTTCCACAGGGCTAACAGGTAAGGACTTGAGAAGTAGCAGAGGTGGAGGAATCTCTAGATTATAGAGGAGATGGGGAAAGTAGCAAGTTCATTGAGCAATTGTCCCCCAAGGTGTAAAGTGACGCAGGGAATGGATGGTTTGCCTACCTTGTAAGGGGACCTCTGAATGTGGACAAAAGAGCCAAGGACTTACCCTGAAAGTTATGATTCTCTGTTTTTTCTCTATGCTACTAATAACTATGAGTGAGACTGATTTTTTATTCAGCTGCCAAGGTGAAGGGCTCACTCAGATGAAATCTGTTGTTATGATATAAAGAAATGCGACACTTTTGGAGCCTGGTGGTGTGGACCAGGTTTTACTGCCAAAATTGTAATTTCTTGGTAAATTACTTGCGCACTTTAGCTTGAATTTCTGCTTTTGTAAACAAAGATAATACTTTTCCCTTTCCTTCCTTCAAGATTCTGAGACAAAAATGAAAAATATTAAGAAAAATTGGTTTGAAAAAGCAATAAATAGGTTCCGTAAAATTCAGAATAAGAACAGAACATTGTATAGCTTTGAGTTCTACATTGAACCTAGAAGATATATTGTGATAAAACTGATAGCACAATATATTTGTTATCATAATTTGGGTTGCCTTATTGAGATATGGTTTTAATATTTCTCTACAAACACACTAGCTGTTTTCCTCAGCTTCTAATTGCTTTGTGTTTAATCATTTTCAAGTGAAAAAGTACAAATGTATACTGTTTTCTTTTTAAAGTATATCTTCAATACAGTAGGATGTCTTTTTTCTGAAATTTCACTTTCCATAATTTCAGTTATTTGAGGTCACTATAGTCTGAAAGTATTAAATGGAAAAATTCCAGAAATAACTAATAAAAAGTTTTAGATTCTTGGATGTTCTAAATAACATAATGAAATTTTATAAGATCATTCTAGAAATCTGAATCATCCTTTTGTCCAGTCTACCCAGGCTGTATATACTACCTTCCCATTAGTCACTTATTATCTATCTTAGTTATCATATCCATATCACATTTGTGTTCAAATAACTCTTAATTTACTTACTATGGTAACTGATATAACTGTTCCATAACATTAGTCTACTGGTGCATCGTGTTCTGGACCATGCAGGAATGCTTCTGCCTACTTCATTGCCAGCTCCTCTGACTAACCTATAACCTGAGAGCGTCTGAGCTGCCAGTGTTGGCAGAGTCCTATTTCTTAATCAAAGGCAGAGCATATGTAATGCGTAAGAGACGCCATTGCATATTCTTCCACAAGAAAGAAGTACACGGTATTGGGCAATCCATTTGATCTCAGTGAGCTCTTCTTTTCTTTCTCTGGAAAATGGGGGCAATAATGGTATCTTCATGAAGTTATTGGGAAGAGTTACTTACTCTTATTGAAGGGCAACAATGGTGTCCCGATTATTGCTATATCCCAGGAAAGGACAATGCTTGTCCTGCAGTCACTCAAGTAAACATGAATAAAATGAATGAAACTGGAGGTTACCAATGAACATGGCTCCAGAGCTCAATGACAAGCAGTTTGCAAATGAACAGCTTAACATAATGCCCTGAATACAGTGATTGCTCAAGAAAGAGTGGTGTTATATACCCCAGTTATGTCCTTTCCATATTTGTATCCATTTTACCTTATTTGGATGGGGTGCACTATCCAATGTTCAGCTTTCCTTGAGTTGACTCTGTTTTATCAGCTATATGTCTCTATTAAATAACTACATGTTAGGCATTGTGCTTAGGTTCCAGGAGTTTTGAGGGACTCATCATCCAGCAGAAAGATTAGCAGCATACCAATAAACAAACACAATGATTTAAACTAGTGAGAAGCGAGTGCTATGAGAAAAGTAAAAGATGATAACATTGTCGGGGGTGGGGGAGGGGGAGAGTTACTTTAGGTTGAGTGGTCACACAAAGTTTCCCCAAGGATGTGGCACCTGAACCTAAGTTTTTAAGATCAGTAATTGTGGAAATAGAAACAGCTTGATGTATGGAAGTGAGTGGCCAATTTCTTCTGAAAAGCTGTGAGGGTTTTTTGTTTGTTTGTTTGTTTTGTTTGTTTTTTGAGAAAATGAAGAGTTAAGCAGACACTAGAGATGGTACAAGGGGAAAATGGAAAAGGACTGGTAAATTGTCACCCTGCCAAAACCAGTCTCATTGTTTACTGTAAGACTGTTTTCCGGGTTCTTTTGTTGACTGTCAAGGTCAGAAAGTCACAGGCAGATCACCCAGATCAGTGCTTGTTAGATGTGGTATATTCGCAACTGTAGGGGACCATGAGGAGATCTTTATTGCGCAAAGATGAACCATTTTTAAAATGCTTTGAAAACTGTATCTAGAGTGGAGCATGATGGCACACACCGGCATTTCCAGTACTCATACTCATAAAGGAGTTTCAGGTCAGCTTCAGCTACACAATGAGACCCTGCCTCAAAAAACTAAAGTCATAATAATAGTAGCAACTATATCTAATATACAATGTATATTTCAGTGAAATTTTTTCTTGAAATGAGAATAACATGAGGCATTGGAGTTTACTTTTCAGAAGCTAACGTGGCTAGATAGGAATGGATATTAGAAAGATGGAATGTGCACCCTTCCCCCAGGGAGGGAAAGAAAGAATGCCTAAACATTCTGTCTCTGATTAACACTGTCCTTGGACTTACCAAAATTTGTGCAGTTTCTGCACATATGAAAACATTTAGGAAGATGCCACTTTTCTTTTCCTTTATAAATGTTTTTAACATTTTTGAGAACTTCATATGTGAGTACTGCATATATCTATATTACTTACAGTCTTTCTGTCCTGCTCCCATTTCTTTAATGTCTCCTCCACACTTCCTCCCAAATTCATGACCTCTTTAATTATTCTCTCTCTCTCTCTCTCTCTCTCTCTCTCTCTCTCTCTCTCTCTCTCTCTCTCTCTCTCTCTTTCTCTCTCTCTCTCTCTCACACACACACACACACACATACACACATATATACATATGTATATACACATATACAGTCTTTGACTCAGTGTTGCTCATAGGTATATGTGTTTAGGGCTTGTCTCTTGGGATTGGCTAACCTATCTGGGAGCTGGCTCCCCCTCTCAGCAGCCATTAATTGGCTGTAGATCTTTATATAGGGGTGGGACCTTTTGAGATTTCCCTCACCCATGTTGACATGTTAACTAGTGTTGTGATTCTGCAGGTCTTGTTTAGAAAATCGTGCTGCTAAGGTTTCATGGATGTGCTGGGCAGAGGTAGTGCACACTTTTAATCCCAGCACTTGGGAGGCAGAAGCAGGTGGGTCTCCGAGCTTGAGGCCAACCTGGTCTACGCAGAGAAACTCTTGAACTCTGCCGAGAGAGAGAGAGAGAGAGAGAGAGAGAGAGAGAGAGAGAGAGAGAGAGAGAGAGAGATTTAGTGGGTGCAGTTCACTGTCATATACAGAACACAGTACTTGGCAGCATACAGTAACCGTCTTTTCATTCCTATTCCACGATGTTTCTTGAGCCTTAAATGTAGGGATTGTGTTGTAGATTTATCAGTTGATATGGGTACCCTAGAGTCAATTGTTCTCTGCATTTTGACTAGTTATGGATTTCTGTAATGGTCCCCATCTACTTCAAAAATAAGCTTCTTTATGAGTGATGAAAGTTCCACTTATCTGTGAGTAGAAGAATATGTATTTAGAATATAATTATACAGTATACTGGTTTAGGAAAGTGGTAATTGTAGGTTCTCCTCTAGAGTCCATGTCCTCACCAGACACAGGTATCTGGCTGTGTTTGCAGTACCAGGCAAGACTTTCCTTCTATTGAGTGGGCCTTAGGTCCGTTTTGGCAGCTATTGGTTGCCCCCAAGATGTAACTACCACTATTGCATCCTTGGAACTATCTTGCCATGCTAATCATTGTTGTGGTTCATAGGGTTCACAGCTTCATAGGCCTATTGATTGCTTTTATTCCTTGACAGCATGTACAGCACCTTCAGATACTATGAGAGATAGTCCTCATGGAGGAGGCTTCCAGGTCAGTTCCAACTTGATTCCTCTAAGGTGAATAACACCTGTATATGCCAAGTAAATAAACATCTTAAAGTACAGGACCTATTGGTGATAATAGGGTCTCATTGTTAGGTAGACATGGATTTGAAACCCAGATCTGCAATTTCATGCTCTGTGGCCTTGAGGAAAAGTCTAAAACTCTGTTCACACTAGCTTTCTTATCTATAGACATGGGGATTCTTATCTATAGACATGAGACATCCAGGTCCTCTTAGGGTTGTTGAAAAGATTAAGTGAGATAATATACATGAGAAGTACTTCTTCCAGTGCTTGTATTTTTTCCAGTGCTTGTTATATAGTAAGTGCTCCAAATATATTATAGCTATAATTATCCAGGTTTTCTGGGGCAGTCCTAATTTTAAAATATTCTGTTACATTTTCATTTCAGTCTATTTGTTATCATGTGAATGTCCAAAATTTGATCACTGAATTTTTCTTCAGAGTTTAAAGGAAGCTTTGTGGTTTTTTTTTTCAAGTAGCAAGATGTAAAACTGCTTCTGTCTGTACTTGATTTCAAACCCTCCACAAATAAGAGTTATCTTATTAAGATCCAAAGCATACAACAGCTATTATCAACAAACAGAAAATAACAAGTGTTGGGAAGGGTGTGGAGAAATTGGGATACTTGCACTCCTGGTGTGAATAGGAAATGGTACAGCTGCAGTGGAACACAGTATGGTGGCTCCTTGGAGACTTAAAAATAGATTTACCATATGATCCAGCAATTCCACTCCTGGATGTGCACCACAGAGAACTGAAATGAAGATCTTGCAGTGAAAGCTGCACTCGAATACTTACCACTGCATTATCCACAGTAGCTAAAATGTCAAAGAAACTCAAGTACTCATTGACATACGAACAGAGAAAATGTGGTGTGTTAACGTACAATGTATTATTTGACCTTTACAAAGCAGTGAAATATGCAACAACACGGGTTAACTTGGAGGACACAGAACTGAAAAAGCTGGTCACATACAAACAAAGATCTATATCCGAGGGCTGGGAACATGGGGCGTATCATCCAGGCAGTCCAGACAATCAGTGAAAGACCTTATCTCACAAAATAAAGCAGAGAAGAAATTGAAGGACATTCCCCATTAACCCCTGGACTCTGCATGTGTGCAGACACACCCACACAAACACATGCATACACTACATACATATACACATGACACCTCAAGAAAAACAAACAAACACTTTATGATTTTATTTTTATGGGGTACTTAGAATGATCAAATTCACAGAGAACAGAAAATGTTTTGAGTAGACTGTTAGTTGTCAGGGACTTGGGGTGCGATGGTAGAAGGAATAGAGGTTATTGTTGAATAACCACTATTGTTTCAATTCTTAAACATGAAGAGTTCTGGAGGTGGGTGGTATAATAGCTGCACACCAGTGTAGATGCAGTTAATACCCATGAGCTGTACGCTTAAAAGCAGTTAAGATGATAAATTGTATGTTGTGCTCATTTCAGTGCAATAAATACATAGATAAGAAGGCCTACTGGGGAGTTGTACTTATGAAAATGGGGTAAAGAAAAATTGTGATCTTGATTCTAGAAGAATTCAAGAAGTAAAGTTTTGGGTTTTTCTTAGAAGTATGTACATGTTCCTTGTGCAGACTTAGAAACCTGTGTGAGAGAGTCCTGTTACAGGATAATGCTGTTCATTTTCAATTTGATTTAAGGTTTTGTTTAATTTAATACATAGGTGAAACTCAGATTATATATGGCCTTACATTGTTCACGATCATCTTTCTTAATTACCTAAAGCTCATTATAATTATACAAACAAAATGTCCTATATTAAAATTACATTGTAATTGAATAGTTGTCAACATCAGTATTTGATCAGCATGCTACAGCTGCCCTTTAACTATCATTACAATTAAATTTTACCTGTTCATAAATGGCAGCATGAAGAAACACTACAGAATAAATTTTGTTCAGCAATCTATATGACCATCAGAGTCAGCCGAGAGGTATAGAAAATTATTAAAATATGTATATATTCAAATTATAATCTCAATATTCATCAACTCATGAGTTCTGGTTACTGTTATAAAATTTATTAGACCCATCTACTCTGTAGCATTCCTGGGATAGCTAAGAACACTCAACAATGGGTCAGCAATGGAGTTTCTTGGGATGACAATGTAAAATGGGTATTTAGGGGACTTAGGCAGGAGGATAGAAAGTTGAAAGCCTGCTTGGGATACCAGTGAGATCTTGTCTCAAAATCAATCAATTAATTAAAGAGAAAATATGTGTTTAAGCCACAAATAAATCATTAAAATGGTGTCAACTATCTTGTTTACATAAGTACTTCCCAAAGTAATAAGTGATGCAGTAGCTGACAACATTGGGAAATGGTAGTAAGATGATCAGAAGTTCAAGGTCATTCTTAACTACACAAAGAGCTCAAAGCTAACCTAGGCTACATGAGACCCTGTTTCAAAAAACAGTCTCGCAAACAAACATGGAGTTTAAAAAGAAGAAGAAGAAAAGAAAAGGTTAAGAGTCTGAACCCCTTAAGTCAACCCTGGGAGCTGCTTAAAGAAAGAAACTCTTCACAGTGCTGTGCATCAGGAATTTGGGGTTTCTATTTTTATTACATCTTGTATCTTCTAATACACTTTCCTATGAGTTGCCTGGTTTATAAAACTGAAGACAAAATACCAGTTACCAAGAAGTGGAAAAATGGTTTGTTGTCAAGCAAACAAAACAAAATAGGGAGAGGGTTAAATGTAATTTTATAAACTATGTTCTCATAATTTGACTCATACTAAAATTATATCCCTGTAGTACTATCACATTTAAAGGGACAAAATAAATGAAGTAAGAAATCAGTAAGTTGAAATGTCATTTTAGGATTTTTCTGTATTTGAAGGCAGTTAAACATAGTGTTCATGCCCATGGATTCACGTGTCAGCACCCAAAAGCTTAAATCTTGGTTCTTCCACTTACTAGTTATGTGATAATGTCTGACTCATCTTGACCTTCGGGGCTTCCTATGTTAAAGAGAGGAAAGAAAAAGGAGGGTGGAGGAGAAAGAAGGGCAGAAGGAAGAGGAGGCACAACCTCCAATGGTGAAAGGACAGAAGGCATGTAAGGTGGTTAGTGCATGTGGAAACCACTTAATACATGGTGAATGTTACTGTTGTTAGTGCAGGTGGTACATTATCTGTTTTGATTATAAATAGGTATACATGTTCATTAGCGGTTCTGTCTTTGTCTACTTTCATTAAATGAAATTTGAACAAATATTTTCAAGGGAAGAGACATTGGAATACAAGTCCTAAGTCACTTTAGGGAATCCACATCCCTTATGTGCTGTGTTTGGAGACTGAGACACAATTGAAAGAATAATTGGATCAGTAAGATGGCTCAGTGAGTAAAGGTACTTGCTGCACATATTTGGAGACCCGAGTTCCATCCCTGGAACCCATGTAAAAGCAGAAGGAGAGAAACCTCTCCACAGAATTTGCCTCTAGTCTCAACATATATGTTTTGGGGAATGCACTGTCCCCCAAGTCATGGGTGCACTTGCGCGCGCGCGTGCACGCACACACACACACACACACACACACACACACACACACACCCCAATGAATAGTAATAAATAAATAAAAATTTTTATATTTTAGAAGAACAGTAGATGGTTAGAGTAGAAAAATCTGTCTTTGAGTCCCATCTCTGCTACATAATGACTACTGATGTTGTCATGTGTGTGCGACTGTGAAAAAAAAATCATGTAACTTCTTTGAGTTACAATTTCCTGATGGAAAGGAGGATACCTATGTCATAGATTGGTGCTTAATATTGGGAGAAAGATTGCCTGTTAAAGCATCTGGCATATATTAGGTATGCAGTGACTATTTGTTAACTCTGAGTCACAAGGAGAGAACAATTCTGCAGAGATGTTAATACTTTATTATTAGAGTGAGGGCCCAAGTTGCTGTGCAGCACTGGTATTGCCGCAAATTAGCTTCTGCCATTTCTTGTGAAAAGGTCAGTATTGCTGTCATATCCACAAGGTTCCAGGACCTAATTGTGTATGCCTGCAAGGATTTTTTTTTAAAGCAAATGATAAAGTTTGGCTTAGATGTCAGAATAGAACTTTCTCAAGAAAAAGGTCTGAAATAGTCCAAAGATGATACTATTAATACTACCACCAAGAACAATGGAAAAGAATAATGGAAAGCTTGAGGCAACCATAAACATCTTCTAAGGGCTTTTTATATTTTTTGTTTTATATCAAAATTTATAGTCCAGTTTCTTCTCTATTGATTATTGAACAATATCGCTGTTCATATTCTCCCAGAATATGCTTGACAGAAGTCTAACCTGGTTTAGTGTACATAAAATAAGATCTAATGCAAAAGCAGGGCATGCGGATGGCGTGAAAATAAGATTGACATGCACATAGACCTTATTAGATTTGCTTTGTATTAACTGATATGTTTTATATTAACACTGTGACAGGTATGAAGCAAATTTTTCTATTTCTAGAAGCTCCTTCTCAAATGTAGCAATTCCACATAAATGACACAATACTGTATAAAGAACCAGTGCAGATGAGAACAAACAGGAAAAATAGAAGAAGAATGTATACAGATTATTCTAACTAGAATTACAAATAATCAGATAGCCAATGAACCCATGCAGAAGTATTCAGTCTTATTAGTCTAGTCTTGAAGGAAATAATAATGTATAATAAGAAACAATTTTTCACCAATATGGGGTTTCCAAAGGTACTCTTAATATGCTATTATAAACGTCCAGGAAAACCTGCACTCTTTTTTATTAATAATTTTTATTTAAATTAAAAGCAATCTTATTTTACATATCAATCCCAGTTCCCTCTCCTTCCTATCCTCCCACGCCCCCCCCATTTCACCTCCCATCCACTCCCAGGGAGGGAGAGTCCTCCCATGGAGGATCATCAAAGTCTGACACATCATTTGGGCAGGACCTAGGCCCTCCCCCATGTATCTAGGTTGAGAGAGTATCCCTCCATATGGAATGGGATCCCAAAGCACTTCATGAACTAGGGATAAATACTGGTTCCACTGCCAGAGGCCCTATGGCCCAGGCCCCCCAACTGACACCCACGTTCAGGGGCCCTGGTTTGGTCCTATGCTGGTTCCCCAGCTGTCACACTGGGGTTTGGGAGCTCCCACTTGCTCAGGTTAGCTGTTTCTGTGGGTTTCCCCAGCATGGAAGATCTGCACTCTTAAACATTGTTGATACATATATTTTCACATGCATTGTGTGTATTGATACATACAATATAATGTGCTAGCGATTTGTATTTATTCAATGAGTGAACAATTTTGTTGAAGCCTTTTGAATACATTTGAGACATCCAGAAAATTCTTTTTTTTTCCTGCCTCTGGTGATTATTTCTTTTTCTTTTTTCCATTTTTTAAAATTTAAATTAGAAACAAGATTGTTTTACATGTCAATCCCAGTTCCCTCTCCCTCCCCTCCTCCCCTGCCCCCCACCTAACACCCTACCTATTCCATACAGAAAATTCTTAATGACAAAATATATTCAAAACTTGAAGACAGAATTCAGAGACTACTATTTTTTTGTGAAATGCACAGAAAATTCATTCAATTGATTACTGCCAGTTTTAAATTTATTTTAGTAACTTTTTGGTGACTTTTTTGGTACAGGGTTCTGAATTCATTAAAAAAAAACTACCAGTGAATCTATATAATCTGCCAGTCTTATTATTACTGGTTCCCAACCTTCTGGAAGATTATAATACCCTGCTATTATAATACATAAAATGCTTTTATGTCATTTCTTCTTTTCTTTCAAATTGTGTATGGTATATATTTTTTAAACATTCAAGGACCTCATATTTAATTTTGTTTTGAGAAGTGTTCAGAAAGATCATGGTGCTCCTTAGGATAATTGTACCCACTGCAGGGGGAGGCAAATTTAAATGCCTCCTTTGAAGCATCCGTATGATATTTCTCAATAGCTTTTCACTGTAATACATTCTTTTCACAATGTGAACAGATCTTCTCCATCAATAAGGAAAGTGTAATTTTGTTAATGATAGGTAAGCACCTTATTATCTGTATTTGGCAGGCTTAGACATATTGCTGTCTTTTGGAGAAAGACAGCTGTTTCCAGATGTCATTAAGGCAGGCATCACTACTGACAAAGCTTTCTCACAAAGTATCTGACAACAGCTCTGTCCGCTGTCAGAGCTGCTTGTACCAAAAATTCTGTGGGAGTTGGGGCCCTGTGCTTTTTAATTGCTGACTGCTTTGATTACAACCTCCTGCTCAGAAACTACAGTGAGTGACATTTCCATCTAGGCACACATGATTCCATTCATTCATTTTCTCCTCTTATACCCACTTTGCTTCAGCATTCTCTTACTTATGAACTTTGTGAATGCATGCCTGAAAGTATGACACCCCTATCAGTAGCACACTGATAGTCCAGGCCTGTTGAAAAGGAACACAATCTATTTTGTTTATTCTTGAATTATGAACCTTAAATGGTCCTCTGTGGGTTTCTTTATGTAAATGTAATCATTTTGAATGCATGATTATCATATTTTGGCATTTCTCAAATATGTGGGCCAATTTCTCATCCAACAGAGTGATTTTATTGTAACTTTTCAGCATAAAAAGTTATTATAGTAGTTTCTTGATACAAAAGATCAGTTGCTATAGTGACTTAAAGTGTTTTGTTCCTGGATTGAGTTACTTCTGTACTTTCTTGAACTTTTTATTTCCACTCCAGCCCTCTTTTTTATTTAGTCTCGCAATAGGGGAACTTACCAGGAAAAAATGTAAATGCTAGTAGTAATTTGGGTAACTTGTTTAGATTTCTTTTGTAACCCCACACCATAGAATTCGATAAACTATGCATCATCTATGCAAATTATGAGCCTATCTCAAACTGCATGTCAATACACTATATTGTTAAATACCAGCTTGGGAAGTAAAGAGCACTATAATTGGCATTTTATAATCCTACTCATGCTACTATTCTGAGAATGACGATTGCATATTTTTGAAAAGCATACCATGGGTATGTCTATTTTATGGATTGCTGAATAGCTGGTAAGGATAAAAGGATCAATTTTTTATAGACTCAAATGCAAAGGTGTTAGATACACTATTGTGGCAGAACTACAAAAAACCACAGAAAATTGTATGCTAAGGTATAATTTATATATGAAAATACAAACGTATATGTTCTTATGTATAAATTCACATGCAAAGAAAAAGGTCTAGGTATATATAATACAAACTAGCTTGTATTGCTGTTATCCTTGGTAAAGAAAGGGACAAAGGGTCAGGAGTGGATATGTAAAGAGTTTTGCCTTTCACTATATTGCTCTATAAAACTTGGATTTTCTGAGTACGTATTAATTTTATAAGTGTGGAAATAATCTTCTCTAACTAAAGTTCCTTATGAATTTGTCCTTTACATACCCACCCCAAGGCCAGAATGAGGAATTCCAGTGATCAAGAACTTATTGGTTTCAAGATAAGGGCATGAGCAACAGCATTAGCACTTGCTATTCCTTCAGGTTTTGCATAGAAGTTATGTAATTGATTACTTAGAAGTAACCTTGTAAAGTAGGTTCTGCTCCATATTTACAATGTGAAGGCTAATGGTCCGAGAGATTAGTTTGGTGGAGACCATATAGTTGGTTTGTTAGTCTGATCAGGATGTTGTAGAAAGACTACAATGAACTGAGCTGTATAAAAGCCACATTTATTTCTCACACTTCCAGAAGCTGAGTTTAAGATAGAAGTCAAGTTGCCTATGTGGTTAGTTTCTAATAGAAATCTTTCCCCTTATTTCCTCTCTTAGAAAGTCCAATTACCTCCAAAAACCCAGATACCTTCTAAAAGGCTCACCTCTGTGTTTGAATGTAACCATATTGGAAATTACAACTTCAGTATGAACTTTTGGAAGATATAAATCCTGAGTCCATACCAGTTAAATAGAGTTTTCAACCTGATTTATCTGGCTGGCTTTTATACCATGTTTTGTTATTGAACATCACACCATAGCCTAGTAGTAAGTACCTAAATACAGTTTACTATGGTACCAGAGATTGTCTCGTATTGTGATAGTTAATTTTGGTATCACCTTGATTGGCTTGAGAAGCACCTAAGAGATGAGCAAAGTGTACCTCTACTTGTGTCTATGAGTTAATCTAGAAATGGTTAACTGAGGGAGGAAATCCTACTGTTAATATGGGTGGTATGACCCCAAAGGTTGGAGGCCCAAAGGAAGCAAAAATATCATCCTAGTGTAGACATATTCTTGCCTGCTTCCTGGCTACCATACTGTCATCTTTCCTGCTCCATTACATTCCCTATATCCTTTTCAGCCATAGTATTCATTGTTTTTTTTTTTCGGTTTTTCTTGACAGGGTTTCTCTGTGTAGCTTTGGAGCCCATCCTGGCGCTTACTCTGGAGACCAGGCTGGCCTTGAACTCACAGCGATCCGCCTGCCTCTGCCTCCCGAGTGCTGGGATTAAAGGCATGAGCCACCAATGCCCGGCTTCATTGTTTATTTTTAAAATAACATTTTATTTTTATTGTATTGACCCCTTCCCCAACAGTAGAAGAGGGGGTGGAAAAATTATACCTTGTTTTAAGGAGACAGCAAGTGAGAGCAGGAGAAACAGAAAAAGTCAGAGAAAACTGTGACAGCAGCCAGAATAAAAGGAAGACTGTCTATCTTTTATAGAGAAGGGCAGAGATCTGGGGTGTGTGGGAGGGTTGGAGGAATATAGTCTCAGTATGCAGTGCAGGCTGGCTTTCTATTTGTGATCCTTCTGCCTCTACTTTCCAATGCATTTGGGAAATGTGGTGTTTTGAATGTAATTGACCCCCCATAAACTCATAGGGAGTGGCACTATCAGGAGGTGTGGCTTTGTTGGAGTAGGTATGATCTTGTGAAGGAAGTGTGTCACTGTGTAGGTGGACTTTGAGGTCTTTTTTGCTCAAGCTCACTGTGACAGTTCACTTCCTGTTGCCTACCAATCAAGATGAAGGACTCTCAACTACAGCACCAGGTCTGCCTACACACTGCTAGGTCCTACCATGATGCTAATGGACTAAACCTCTGAAATTGTAAGCCACTCAATTAAATGTTTTCCTTTATAAAAGTTGCTGTGGTCACGGTGTCTCTTCACAGCAATAGAAACTCTGAGATAGGAAACACATTTCCAATAAGAACCTAAAATATATGATAAATTTTTAAAACAACTCAATCATAAGAAAACAAATAATCCAACAAGATAGACAAATGATCCAAACAGATATTTTTCAAGAAATATGAAAAAATCCAATGCTACCAGTCATCATGGAAAAGCAAACTAATCCTACAATGACACACTACCTACACCTGTTATAACAGCTACTGTTAAAGATAGCAACTATTGAGAATGTTCAGAAATAGAAACCTCTGCACACCGTTGGTAGGAATATAAACTGTAGTCACTACAGAAAATAGTATAGATAGACCCTTTTAATTAAAAAAATGAAACTGCCATATAATATACCCTTCTTCTGTGTGTATGTATATATAGCATATGATATATACATATATTTATGTATCTGTGTATACATACACATATGCATGTGCATATGTATATGTAAAACAAAGAAATTGAAATCTATATATCAAAGAGATATGTGTAAACTCATTTTCATCTCAGCGTTATTGCTAAAATATGTGCAAAATCTAAATGATCATAAATGGATGAATAGATAAAGAAAATGTGGTACATATACACAATGGTATACTATGCTGTAGCCTTAAGAATGGTGAAATTCTTTCATTTGCGACAATGTGAGTGGGACTGGAGTACATTATGCTGTGTGAAATAAGTTGACACAGAAAGACAAATATTGCATGGTCTCACTTACATGTGAGATCTAAAAGAAACCAATCTCATAAAAACACAGAGTTGAAAGATATTACCCATTCTTGTGGGGACAGTGGAACATAGAGAAAGAAATCAGAAGGAAAAATCAAATCAGTTCTACTTGAAGTTTGAGTCTGTACATCCCATTTATACATTAAAAGTTTGCACAAAATGTTAAATTCAGGGTATCATGTCTTTTAAAGACTGTTTTATCAAAAGTGTTATTTCCTTGGCTAGGAAGTATTTTGAAAATAGGAAAATGAGAACTTGATATGTATCTGTTAATTGTCTGTGTAAGCTACCTATTGTCGTAGCTTACACAGATATGAAAAAGTTCTACCTTTAAAAGATTTAAATAAAAATTTACTTAAACATTTGAGACATTCTCAGGAGGTAGAAGCATGCGGATTTGTGTGAGTTAGAGGGGAGCCTGGTCTACATAGTGAGTTCCAGGACAGTCAAAACTACACAGAGAGACCTATCTAGAAAAAAATAGATATAGTACAGAGGAAAACAACCTATGGTTTTGGTGGACCATTAAAGTAGGCGTGTTTAAGCTATTTTACATGTGTACACATGGGTGGGGGGAGTAGTGCCTTTATAAATTATGGGGTTTGCACTCTTTGTTTTCCACTGTTCTTTACAAATTTGTTTTTATTTGATTTGGTTAGGGACATTTGAGAGATGGATTCTTTGATGTGAAATATAAGAACATTCATTAATGATGATAACTACAGCCAGTTTTTGCCTGCAAACAATTAGCTTTGAGAACAAACGTGGTAAGCCAAAAATAATCAAATTATTTGGTAAACATTCTTCCTTTCTTCAGACTTAAATAGTAATTGATCCAGTCATGAAATATAGTTGGATTTTCAAAGAATGGAAACATTTTCATCTTACTGAGAGCAATTCTCCAATTGTTATGTCTATGCAACCGTAGGAGAGAAGCCTTCCATGATTGATACATGGGGGAGAAACACCATGTGTTAGTATTCAGGCATCGGTATGGTAATGGCCTGTCCTTGGGGTTCTGACAGGATACGCCCTCAGCTGCAGCCACTAAGAGCACCACCTATGCACATTCACTACATTCCCTTTTAAAAGGGCCCTGCCCACCTCCCATCTCTCTCTCTCTTTCTGCTTCTCTGTCTATCTCTCTGTCTCTCCCCTCTCTCCCTCCCGCCTTCCCTCTCTCTCTCCTCTTCTGTCACTCCTGTCCCCAGAGGCTGTTCTCCCCTCTCCCCTCCCCCTTTCCCATTCAGTTTCACCCCATTTAAAACCCTCCACCCAAGCTCTGTCACATGGTGTCTTTCTCTCACGTGCTGCTTTTTAACGTTACAACACTATGTTCTCGTCTGGTGATCCTAGGTGTGTTTACATACATTGACTTTGTGCTTCTGGAGTTCTTGAACCAGGATCCTAACTTCATCCTCCAAGTTCAATTTCCAGTCCCTCTCATACTACCTTGGTGCTTCTCAGACTCACTTTGATAAGCTATAGAAAATGTAGTTGCCTAGCCTTCAGTCTCAACACTGGAAATTTATTTCAATTGGAGGGCCAATTTAGGAAAAATGTAAGCATGTGCACTTTGAAAAAATTCATTTCTTTGACCTTTTATAAAAGCTATATTTTGTGTGTTGAAAAGCCATTTATTTTTAAATTTTTTATTAAATTCAAATTTACATGATGAGAACTAATGAAAGATGAAAGGCATCAAAATCAGGATGAAATGCATTGGAAATTGTTAAATGTGGAGAAATGTGCAAAAACAGAATTCTATTTAATGGCAAATACATGATTTGATGTTTACCCTAGCCTTAGTGCACCCTGCTGTCTTTAAGGCATTAGCAGACATACTGAAATCTGTGGTCTACTAAGAGCTGCTGGTTTTTTTCATGTTTTTTAAACATGGCCATAAACATCAAATGGAGTATAAAATGTAGAGTGTTCTCAATTTACTGGCCCCAGGAATATTTTTACACCTGTTAAGGTTAGAAAGGGCAAATTGAGAAAACAGGGGAATAGTGGATGGGCACTGTAGCTGACAAAATCAAGCCCATAATCATGGCAGTCATTAACGATAAGTGCTAACATTTTTTAAAGTGCTTACCATGTGCAAGGTCCTAAGGAAAATGCCTTACATCCATTTCCTCCTTTGATCTTGCCTGACAACTACTGTGGGGTCTCATTTTACAGACCAGAGGAGGGTTTTTCTGTGGTCACCCAGTTGCTCTTTGACTTTCAAACTCCCTCTCGCTTGATTCTAGAGGCGTTGCTTTTAAGTATAAGGGCATACTGCCTGTGTTTGTTTTCAGAGATTTTGGGATTTATTACTGCCCGTCCTTACAATGCACTCTACTGAGCACTGAAAAAGGCTAAAGAATGGGATAGACATTTTGTAGTCTGGAAGCCCTAGTGTCTTTGAGACATAGGCTAGGCCTCTGGAACTTGGATAGTTGTCACCACTAGGGAGCAACTCAGTGCTTATGTGGCTCAAGGAGGAAGTGACAGTCAAGGTGGTGGAATGATTAACACCTTTTGATCTTGTAACAACTCCCTGGAAATTGGTACTGCTGTTATCCTTATAAACCATATGATATAACTGAAGTTCAGAGGTGTTAATTTACACGTCTGAGTTTGTACATCTGGTAAGCAACAGAGTGAGGCTTTGAATCTATGCAGTCAGGATATTGTGGGTCTGTTATACTGCCTCTCAGGACAGAAGCTTGAATTTCTTTTCTCTTGCGCTTTTCCCTCTCAATGCACTGTGTACTTAGCAAGTGTACTGTGCTAGGAAATCTCCCCAACCCCCTCAGCTTTTATGTCATTAGTGACTTCCCATTTGGTTTCTTCAGTGTTCTGGTGTTCCTTTGTCCAATCTTTCATCCTGGCTCATTTGAAATTACATATGACAAACACAATGTTTTCACATTATTCCAATTTAACTTGGATGTGTCCTTGTCGTCAATATTCTATCGCTGTGAAGAGACACCATGACCATGGCAACTCCTATAAAGGAAAACATTTAATGGAGCTAGCTTACAGTTGCAGATGTTTAGTTCATTATCATCATGGTGGGAAGCATGATAGCATTCAGGCAGACATGGTGCTGGAGAAGGAGCTGAAATTTGTACATCCAGATCAGCAAGCAGCAGGAAGAGAGACTGAGTTACACTGGCCCTGGCTTGAGCATCTGGGAACTCAACGCCTACCCCCAGTGACACAATTCTTCCAACAAAGGCACACCTCCTAATATTTTTCAAGTAGTTCTAATCCCTAATGACCAAGCATTCAAACATATGAGCGTATGGGGCCATATCTATTCATATGAATGAGATCCTGGATTGGGATATTAACTGTGAAAATGGAAAGGAAATACTGGATTAAGATGTATTATGAGGAAAGACTTGACATGATTTTGTCTTGGAATGACTAAAGAGTTGCAAGATAGTCTCTGGGATCCACAATTCTCTTCTGTTCTTTTAAGCATCCATCCTCATGGTTTAAAATGCTCTTGCATGCTAATGATGAATTCCAGAGTTGCATTTCTAGGTTGTACTTAGGCCACACTTTCATGTCCAATTACCTGCCTTTTATGCACATATAAACTTGGATGCATGATAAGCATCTAACATCCCATGTCCAAAATTGAATGCGTGATTTCTTGACTCCAGTATCCAAGTCTGATCCTCAGTCTTCTCACTGAATACTGAGTTTATCCTTCCAGTTGCTCAGGCAGAAGACCCGGGAATTATCCTTAATTTTCTTTTTCTTTTTCATCCTACATTTATTCTATTGGCAAATCTTGGTTTTGCCTTAGACTGCATCTAGAATGTTATCATTTTCATAATTTCCATTGCTATTATCCCTAATTCATGTGATATGATCTATCTCTTAGAGTGTATTATACTAGCCTCCCATGGGCATTTCATATTTCTGTCTTTGCTACTCTCATCAAAGTCTATTATTTCTTTATTAGCTTTAGGAACCAGATGGATTTTGTTATATGAAAGTCAGACCATGTCACTCTTCTCATAGTGATAACTCACATACACATAGAGTGATAACACATCTCCTTGCAATGATCCATATATATATATGTGTGTGTGTGTGTGTGTGTGTGTGTGTGTGTATGTGATAACTCATTTGTTTACATCCTTTAGGAGTTAGATGAAATGTCCCCAACTGTCATATTTGAATTGGCAAATGCTTCCTACCCCATTGTCTAATCACCTTTCTGTTTTATTTCTTTATGTTTTATATAATTTTTCTATTCTTTGGTCTCACTCAGCTTCTGCTGGAAGTAGGACCACCAAGTGTTTTGTTTTGTTTTTGTAAAGGAATGGATAGTATATGTTTCAGGCTTTGTGAGCATCCTGTCTCTAACTTAACTGTTTACCTTTGTCATTGATACACAAACACATCTACAAATAATGTATGTGAGGATGATATGTCTGTGTTTCAATAAAACTGCATTTACTATAAAAGATAGCAGACCAGATTCAAATGTTGGGAGCTAGTGGATTAACTCTTGCTACACTATAAATTCCAGGAAGGCCAAAGTGTTTGTTTAGTGTCACATCTCCAACAAATGTTAATAACAGTGCCATCACATAGTATGCACCTGATATATTTTTGAAATTAGCAAATTAGTGGGAGACTGGAAACCTGGAGAATCAAAAGAATGATAATAGCACAGCATCTTGAGCAAGAATGGGCTTTGCTTAGATTTACATCATATCAATTCCCCTTCTTCCCAACTTCTCTCAGCTCTACACTGCCAGTTAAGCATGTACTGTGAAGTAAATGAAAGCTGTTTTCATTGCCTATGCAACTCTCCTGGTGTGTGAAATTTCATTTGACTTTGTTTAATATTGTCATTTGTCTACTCGAACTCAGAATCTCTAATAACAATAATAACTCAAATAGTCTGCAGTAAAACCCGAATGCTGAAATCATTTTAAAAATTAATTTAAAGCTAGTGTTAGCAATAGCTCCTATTGATGACTCTACAGTTTTTGGCAGTTTGGCACATTCCAAAGGACTTTCATAAATTAAGCAACTGTTACTACTATGATATCAGGTGTTGTTTTCCTTCCATGCACTTGATGTGAATGGTTTGTTCTGATAAACTTTAGCTTTCAAGTACTGCCAATAGTTGGGAACATGTGGTAAGAAACATGTCCAATTAAGTATTTATTGGTTATTGTTAAGTACTTTCTCATGTTTCCCTAGATCTCTCATAAGCGCTAAAGGCTTCTTGAGGTTATTTATGCCTTCCTGTTGAAAAGTCACATCCGCTCATTCACTGTATCATACAGTCTTTCACATGTTGCGAGCATCTCCTGAGCACTCACTATGTATGTGGTAGTGTGCTGAGGGCTTCCGTTTAATTCTTATTAAGCATTTGTGGGGAAGGGCCCATTATTTACAATTATTTTATTGATGAGTGCTGTGAGGTGCCAAAAACGGAAATAATTTGTTTTATCTCGTACAGCCAGCCAACTAAGGAATTTTCTACTTACAAACAAATTGGTGAGAAAGTGCCCATAGCACTCTGAATTGTCCTGAGAAATAAAATGGCAACTATGGACTAGAGACTTAAAAGGAAATGACCCTTAATTCCAGACTTAATGGCAACAAGTAGGCAGGTGCATTTCACTCTAAAGGACTTCGGATGATTATAAAAAAACAACAAAAAAAACTTCCCCCATAGAAATGAGATAAGTTGCCCACAGAACAATGTTTACTGACTAGAAACTTCCCTAAACAACATTGCCTTATGTAATCAGTGGAAAACACCAATGTAGCTTTGGAAGGGCTCTGGCTTAAAAGCCCATAGAAAGCTAAGAAAGAGGTCAGATTCATGACATGTACAAACAAGTTAGTTGGCCCTTGTAGAAACAAACATAAAAATAATTAGAGGGAGAAGTTGTCTTTCTGCATTTGTGCCCTGACTTGCTGGCACATTTACCACCTTTTTGATAGGGGGATGGATAGTCGTGTCAGACTACATAAACTGTATGACTCATCTTTTCAGATCATTTCACACCCTATACCATCTCTTCAGGCTTCGGTAACAACAGCCACCATGTAATGAGAACCTACTCTGAGACAAGCAATTTATATGAATTATCTTAGTTCACCATCACAGCTAGCCTCTGATTTCATAGGCGTTTATTATGAGCCCCATTTTCTGATGAGTGAACTGAAGCTCAGAGAAGTTAGGTGAGCCACCCAAGCGACTAAAATGACATGGGAGTTATATGAGTTTTCTGTGACTGCTATAACAAAGGACTCCAAACATAATGGCTGAAAACAATAGCAATTTAGTCCCCCATAGCTCGAGGCTAGAAATCTAAGATCAAGGTGATGGTGGTGGCATCCAGTCTCTAAAACAGCAGTTCTCAACTGTGGGTCATGAACAAAGCGTTCATGGGGGTCGCATATCAGGTATCCACATTACGATTCATAGCAATAGCAAAATTACAGTTTTGACCTAGAGTAGGATTTAAGGCCTACTCTAATTCAGGATAGTATCAATACAGATTCTTATCGTAACTGCATTTGCAAAGATGCCTATTCCAAATATCACCACATCCACATTTTGAAGCTCAAATTGGGCATATCTTTTGGGAAACACCCTTCAAACCAATACAAGTCACCTAGACAATACTTATTTGTCTGGAGATTTTGGGCCTTTCACTAGGATAGACTGCCTCTACCAAACAGCCTTTTGAGATTATTTAGTTTCCTTAGTAGATTTCCTACAGTGAAGACTTACATGAGTGAGCTTTATGGTTAATCATCAAGATGAATTAATAAGCTGATATTTTGGCTTCTAGAATACTGCTGCAAATATTTTTTTTCTTATTCTGCTTGTCCTCCATACTCTAATCATTTCCTGGCTAAAACTGACAAAATTTAATTTGGAACCTGCAAAATTGAGGATTGGTTCCTGTATAAAGACCAATGTCCCTTTGAGGTATGGACATCCAAAAGACCCCCAGCCTTGTCCATGTCTTTAGTATGTAAATAGCTATGAACTGGTGAGATATCACGAATTCTTGAGGATATTTCTAATCATTCAAGGATTACAGGACTTTCATGCCCATCTCTGTATTGTATATCAGAAAGATTCCTCCTAGCACCTACGCTGTGTACTTCCAGACCTAGATAGCTACATCAAGTTACAGAAAAGATTTCTCCAAGCGTGAATTATCACCATCAGATGAAGATTCTATAGAAAAAGATGGAAATATAGAAACAGGATCACCTATGCCTTTAAGTTGGTGTGGATGCTGAGCAATTGCACCCTGACCATTTGAAACTGCTCGCCCAATACCTTGACTATGAAGAGAATATCCTTAGAGATGGGTTTCTCCAAATATAATCAGTTCCACAGGGAACTTGTTCAAACTGTTAACTCCCTGATCTTAATATCAGATTCGTCTAATTAGTTATTTCTGAAGATGGGGTCTAAGATTCTGCTCCTCTTTAGAGCACGTGCTTCAAGTAATTCTGATATATATATATATATATATATATATATATATATATATATATATATATATATATATGAGTTTGAGAACCTTTGCATTCTAGTGAAATCAGGCTTCTAGGACATTGAAACACAGATACAATTCTAAATGTTCATTTACAATCTTAGTCAATAACCAATGATAGTATGATATCACTGCATCATGAAGTGTAGGCTTTATGTATTATCATTTATGTAGTTTTATTTAAATCAAGGCAAAAGCAGTTGTGGCAAGATTTCTTAATCCCACTCTCCTAAAACAATGTGTGTAATAGCTATTGAGGAAACTCAATAACAACTTTCTAATATCTTGAAATAATCTCTAAAGGCTCTTTCCACTCCAACATTCTGATCATAGAAACATTCCTGGGGCTTCAACTATGCTTGTAACAAACATGTTTCTTGTTGCAGAAGAGATGTATTCCCCTTCTGCTTCTGGGTAATGAGGTTCTTAAAAGGAGAATGTTTTCTCATAACATATTCCTTCTTCAGGACTTTGAAGAGTGAGACAATATATGCACTATGCCAAACACTGTGTGCCCAATACAAGGATGTGGTTAATAAATGTTCATGCTGCTTCTGCTACACTGCTACAAGGCTACCTCTTGAATTATTGAAAATATAAAATTGGAGAACTGCCTCTGAATGAAAACTAGGGAATCAGCTGCATCGACAATGTTGTGTTTATCTGACTTTAGGCAAACAAGATAGAACCCAAATCTCTGTATTCTGGCTCAGCAACAGAATACTGAGTTAGTCTGGGAAAGGCATGAGTTGCTGACACACATTTGCTTTACAAAAAAGCAGTGGTGACTCCGACTGAGCAAATTTCTTGTCCTAACACTGTGTCTAATCCCCAAAGTGCTTTGCAAGTTAGCATTTCTCAGAGTGCGTTTCATGGACTACTAGTCTCTGGAAATAGACTTTGATAGTTTTAACAGAAAAGAGCTCTGTGAACAAGCAATGTTGTCAACCATTGCATGAATCAATATGTTTTCCCAGCTGCCAGAATATTTGGAGTCCTCACTATGTTAACAGGTAATGTGAACCTTCTGGAAGTGGCTGGAGCACACAGGGGTTTTAAGTTTTGCTTTTTCCTTCAGTTCCAAGGAGAGCGGTCAAGGGAAAGTTTGAGAAACACAGTGATGAGCAAAGTGCTGTAAGTGACTCCTATTTGCTGAGGAATATGGATGTTTTTCAGCCATAAATAATGAAAGTTAACAAGAAATGAATTGCCTCCTGGACTCTAAAGTACTGTCCTTCTGTCTCCTGTAGCACAGCTCAGATTCCTTGTCCATCAGTATAGTCACTTTTGTATCCCCCTTAGACCACCGTGGCCTCCCTGCCTTCATATGAGAGTGACATTGCTTTCTGTTTCACTGGGAAAACAGAATCAGTCAGAAAAGAATTATCACCATCTTATCGACCACTGGCCTTGTATCTGTACTGCAAACTCTGCCTCTTCTCTGGTTGCCATGCTTGATCCCTCTATTCATATACTCATCCCATCTCCTTTCTTATCTAGTCACTTTGCTGCCAATAATATCAACCAATTTTCTTTTAATCGACATCTTAACAGATAACATGAAACAAGATTTAGAAACTGTTCTCAAAGAAACCCCATTTCTCTTCTCAGAGAAAACAAAACAAAACAAAACAAAACAAAACAAAAAACTGGAAGAAGGTTTCTCAGCTTATCAATCCCAAGTTCTCTTGATTTCTTCTCTTGAACTCTAGCCAATCAGACCTATGTTATCATCAGTTTACACCAAGAGTTCATACTCAGGATAACGATAAAATTGTTAAATCCAGTAGTCATTTTACTACTTTTATTTTACTTGATCCAGTCATAGCACTTAAATACCACTGATTACCCACCCTTCCTTGAAACACTGATTTTCCCTTCCCCACTTGATTTCTGGAACACTACACATTTTAGCCTCTTCTCCCACCTCAGTAACTAGTCTGATTTAGCATACTGTACAAGCTAAATAAATAGCAAATGTCTAAGAGGAAAGATATGCTTTACTTGATTCAAACATCATACTATATATAATGATACTCTATTAGTCTGGTAGATTGTCCCACATCCATGCACATAGGAACAGCTCTAACTAGACTTGGGGGGTTACCAAAAAATAAAGATATAAAATTGAGAGGGATACATATTGGGGGAGGATATGGGAGGAGTAGGAGGGAGAAATAGTGTGTAGATATAATAATATTTCACTGGATACCTGAATGAAATCCTCAACAAAATAGTTTTTCAACCTCAATTTAAAATCTTTTCTTGTGTTATTTTTTTTGAGACAGGGTTTCTCTGCCCTCCCTGTCCTGGAACTTGCTCTGTAGAGCAGGCTGGCCTTGAACCCACAGAGACTGGCCTTCCTCTGTCTCCTGAGTGCTGGAATTAAGGGCATGTATTACCACTGCCCAACACAATTTAAAATCTCTTAAAGGATGGTTTCTTCAAGACAACATGACTATATTCCTTTATATCTGTATCATCAAGTCACTTTTTATTCATCCTTCTAGCTGTTCAGGCCAAATCCTCAGAGTATTTCTCATTTCCTCTACCTATCAACACTTAGTTTGTGCCACATCTTAACAAGAATATTTCGATTTGGACAGCTTGTTGCCACACTCACCGCTGTCATTTTAGTGGAAGCCAGTATCACATTCTTACTTGGGTCATCAGAAATTCATTGACTATGTGAGTCAGGTCATATTTGGCTTCTGTTCAGCTTGGATATGGCTTTTTTATTGTCTGCAGTCAAAGTCTTTAGGATGATCAGCAGATGGTACATGATGTGTCTTCTTTTCCAGTTGTCTCCCTGACATTATTGCCTACTACTTTCTCCCTTGATTACTCTAACCTATTTGGTGCTTCTCCGAAACACACACACACACACACACACACACACACACACACACACACACACACACACACACACGCTCACTCACTCACAAATTCTCAGAGTGCCTTCATTGTTCCCTGTAAAGGGAATGTTGTTGTACCATAGAGCCATAGGCTTACTGAGTACTCTTAGCTCTCTGTGCAAATGATGCCTCATCAATGAGACCTCCTTGACCACTGTAACATAAGGTCACCATCCTCTACATATTCCCTACCCATTAATCATCTTTAGTTTTTCTGAGACAGTTATTATCAGATATATTCAATTTTACTCATATTCTTACTGTCTGTCTCCACCACCACACTCCAGGAAAGGCAGGCGTTTTAGGTTGTCACTACTATATCCCCAGCACCTAGCACAGTACCAAAACACAATAGGGGCTGGGTGAAAATCTGTTACATTGACAAAGAATGATTGTAAGTACAGTGGGGGTTCTAATATCCCTGGCATCTTTGGGGGACATGTGTGTTCCTTGTCATACACTGAGACCTTATTATAAGAACTGACCCCAAAACGGGAATAGCACAGGACTCTAGCACAGTAAATATGAAGCTGCACGTAAAGCTACTTCTCCAACCCACTGTTAAAACTGTCTTGGGAGAGTTCTCAGAGATACCATTTCTGCAGAGAAAAAGATCACATGCAAAACTGATAAAGCTTACGAGGAAGCACACTGGAATAAGAGTTAGTTGCTGCGTGTGTCACATGAAAGAATTTAGTTTCAATGAACATCAGGTGATATAGTAATAGGAAAAGAAGTTAAGATATTTTGTCTTTAAAGACATGAACTGCCCTGGGAGGGCCTATGGGCCATAACAACCAGTTGACCAATCAACACAGGGCAAGTCCTCCAAGCCTGGAGGCACACCAATCCTGAGCCTGTGTGTACCCCTAGACACTCCCCTTAAGCTGCCCTATAAGATTTCTGTCCAGTGGCTTCTCAGGGTCTTTCCCGGCCATCTGCCATGGTGGGTGGATGAAAGGCCTGAGCTAATAGGGTTAGCTTGTTAAACAACTGCAATAAAGCCTCTTGCTATTTGCAACAACAACAAAAACAACAACAACAAAAAAGACATGAACTGGAACACAGTACCTAAGGCACTGACAAAGCTCATGTTTGTGTGAATGTTTACCACAGAACTATTGTAAAAATGAGGAATATGTGTGAAGCATGATAAGCACATGAAGACCTTCGCATGGATACAATTGAAATGATTTTAAATTTTCAAAACTGTCAGTTGTCAGGTTAGACTACAAATATGACCCAAGTTAGGAGAGAATGAGTAAAATCCTGAACAGAGCTGAGATGATCATAGAACACAGCATAGCATTGTTAACCATTAAATGTTAATGAAAACACGGATAACACATATAAACTCCATGAAATCTAAAGGATGAAACAGGAAGAGGTAATGTTCCCAGAGAAATGGCTACCAGTTTTCTAGAATGGTTAAGAGCATGCATCAGGTCCTAATTAGAATAGATGAAGACAAATCAATACCCTGTGCATGTATCATGTGTAACTGCAGAGAAAAGGAAATTACTGAAGCCTGTTAGAGACAAGCAATGATGCAAAGTATTGTAGGGCTGATTATTTAAAATGGAATTTCTGGAACAAGGGTTACAAACATCAATGCAATGAATGTGTTTAAAATGTGAATCAAGGGGTTTAATAGTGTTTATCTCAGTCTAAAAATATACTTGTTTTTGTACAGTGTAGGATGGCACTCCTAGCTATCCATTTATTTATATGTTTGCAACTGCATTACCACTATTGATTCATATTGAGCATGAGGCCAATTAAAATCCCCAGGCCTCTTTCAAGTGAAAGGCTGTCAAATGAGGTCCTCTTCAGTATGGACCTAGGCAATTAAAGTTTAAAATACAAATACAGGACTACCCGGATATTGGTGTGATCCTTGAAAGCTGAAGTTATGTTTTAAAAAGTTCCCTAAAGAAAATAGGACATAGGCTTCATCAGAGTTATCGTAAGATGGGGATACAAAGTATTGCTTCTACATTTGTGGGGTGGAGGCTAGTGGTGTGACAAGGTGTGTGAATCAGTCAGGACAGCAGAGGAGCACAGAGCAAATATGAGGAGGGTAGAGCTATGTAAAGGCATAGAGATATCAGTTCAAGAGCAGGGTGAGACCTCAAGGAGCAAAGAGAAAGCAAGGCAGGCTACTAGTCCCCCCCACTTCTGGGGTACTGGACAAGTTGTACAGCTAAGTAGTGCAGCTCAGCTAATAGCTCAGGGGTCCTGGAGTGATTTGATGTATCACCTGTCCAACAAATACTATGTATAATATAACTTGAACTGGAAACTAAAAGTGGTGTTCTAACAGTGTATTCTGATAGCAAATTCAAGATTATTTACTATTTGTTTCTCTCTTTTTCTTTCTTTTCTTTCAGGCAAAAAATTCTTTAAACCTAATTGGAAAGTATATGAAAGGAAGATATTAAATACAGGGCAACTAAAGACAGATTGAGAGAGTGGATTCTACATCATAGTGAGCATAGAAAACCTTAGCTCTAGTCCTAGCTCTACCTCCTACAAACCATTCAACTTTGTTACAGCTTCCTCATCTGTGAAATACTGGAAAATAAGCCCTCAAGGGTTAGAACTAGATCTGTTTTTTTTTCTTCTTCTTCTTTTACAGTACTGTATCCTTAGTTCCAATTATAAGGTCTAGCATACAGTTGGGGCTCAGCAAATATTCATTAAATACATAAATGAATGAATGAACTGATGGCAGGTCTGTCTCATGCAGAAAGTTACAGTGACATTTACATGAAATTAGACATGAGAAAATATTATAGGAAATGAAAACACTTAGCAACCCTTCACTAAAGTACTGCATGTACTACTGAGAATTATTTTTTCAAGTTAAATTATGAGGTAATTTGCAATCCTTTAAGGATGAAATGGTAAGTGGAACAATACTTTCAAGTCTTTTTTAGCATGGAAAATAACAAAAATGCTGAAATTTTAAGACACTTCAAGTGAGGTAAGAAACACATCAGGAAATGTTCTTCCATTGTTACCCACGGATCTAATGTTAGGGCTCACAACGATTTTAATTCTAGAGTTACCACACATTGACCACACAAAATGTGTTAGGTCTCTCTGCTGCTAAAAAATGTTTTAGCTGGGAATGGTGGTGCATGCCTTTAATCCCAGGACTTGGGAGGCAGAGGCAGGTGAATCTCTGGAGTTTGAGGCCAGCTTGGTCTACACAGCAAGATCCAGGACAGGCAGAGCTACACAGTGAAACCCTATCTCAGGGAAGGGAGTCTTGCAAAGAAGGTAATAGTGTGCCCTTTTGGAGGCTAGAAAATGAAGATTCAGAGAAGTTAAATGACTTGCTTAAAACCAAGATGAGTTTGCAAAGATAGACTTTTCTCAGGCTAGCTTGCCTCCCAAGTCAGTGGGAAGAAAATGTAGAAAAACAGGCTTCTACACACCATAAAGATGCCCTCATTAAGAGACAGTGTAGTCCGGGCTTTAGTGGTACATGCTTTTAATCCCAGCACTTGGGAGGCAGAGGCAGGCGGATCTCTGTGAGTTCGAGGCCAGCCTGGTTGGTCTATAGAGCGAGTGCCAGGATAGGCTCTAAAGCTATACAAAGAAACCCTGTCTTGAAAGCCCCCCCCCAAAAAGAGACAGTGTAACCCAAATGTGGAATGGTTTGGCTTAATGAGCTCCTTATCACTGAGGCAGGGCTACTACGTAGTTTACAGAGCTCAGTGCAAAATGAAATGTCCCCATGGACACGAAATCAGGTTTGACTTGATTTTTGTGACAAGTTCCCCAGCTTCTGAAAAGGGATGCTAGACAGGAGTCAGTATGAGTTGACATAAAGGCATGGGCAGCTTTAAACTGAGATTTTGTGGTTCTACTCCACCAATTAAACTAATGGGTTAAGGGAATTTCCTAAGAGGGTTGACATGACACCTCAGAGATAGAAAATCAGATGAGCGAAAATTCTGCAAGAGAGGTCAAGGGTGCTACAAATGGACCACATAAGAACCAAGCAGAAAGCATCAATATACACTTTTAGTTGCATGGAAGTGTAATGTATAGTCAGACAGGTGCGGGTTTGAATTCTAACTCTGAGAATTACTAGCTCACCTTTGAAGAAATCATAGAAAGCTGCCCCCACCTGTTCTCTCACTTAGAATATGATCACAGTCCCTGCCTTACAATGTTGGGATGAAGGCATCAATGAGAAAATGCAAGTTGGCATTAACCAGTGTTGTTTTTAAAACATCGCTGGGAAGAAAGCATTGATTTGCATTTGTCATTTGTTTCTTTTTGAGCTCTTACTGGCTATTGTTGTTGCATTAAGTTTTCCAAGCATGATATAAAGAAGTATCTATTCACCTTAGATGGGAAGGGCAACCACAGAGGTATCTGTTTGAAGAGCTTGTGTTCATTTGTTAGCATTGAAGATGAAACCTGTATGACATTTAGCCCATCCTCACTAGAAAAGCATTCAACTGTTCATAACAACTCTCCCCATCACCCAAACAGCTGTCCCAAGGACTCATCCCAGACACTGCTATGGCAATCACTTATCAACATGAGTTAGGGAGGGAGCAAGTCATATTCAAAACATAGCAATGACAAAGAAGTCAAGTCAGCCAACCCACCTAGAGGGCACAGAGAGACCTTTATAATCTAGTACTGCACAATGCTAGTACTTGACTATAAATTAAAGGGAAGGGAGTCTTTCCAGTGGGTACTAATAACAAACCTTCAGGGAGAATGGAGTTGACAAGGAGTTCCCCTCATCCTAAAGATACTCCCTCACTGGAGATAACAGTTTAAATCCTATCTTGGAATTCTTCCAGGGAAGTGTTTTTCTTACATTGCTTTTTCACAGACTGAGAACTAAGAATAAAAATCCACTCCTGGCCCAGCATAGCTATATGTGGTAGGTACTTGAAATAGAATAATCTTAACACCTTTGTCTGAAAGACCCCTCCCACCTCCTCACAATTCTGTGGACTGACCTGTATAGTAGAGCACAGATACCCACAGTTTTCCAAGAACTGCATTGTCCTTTACGTAGTACAGAGAGAATGTAGAGGATCTAAAGGAACATTGCAGTAAATCACCGAGCAGCCTGGCTCATGTCTACTTTTAATAATAATAAAACACACCTACATCAGCCGGGTGTTGGTGGCTCACGCCTTTAATCCCAGCACTCGGGAGGCAGAGGCAGGCGGATCTCTGTGAGTTCGAGACCAACCTGGTCTACAAGGGCTAGTTCCGGGACAGCCTCCAAAGCTACAGAGAAACCCTGTCTCGAAAAACAAAACAAAACAAAACAAAAACACCTACATCAAATCATGAATTAGCTGAGCAGAAAGGCCATATCTACTTTGTACTAAGCTTCCTACCTTCTAATGTCCACATGCCGTATTGCAGTCTCTTACTCAGGATGAGTGGAACATGTCTTTTGCTTTTCTTTGAAAAAAAATACTTGTTATTTGCTCTCATAATTTCTCTTTTCACTAGGTTACATCAGCCATACATCTTCACACATGGTTTTCAATTTTGCACAGGGACTTTGAATTTTTAATATATATTCCCACTTCCCATATCTCCCCGTTTCTGCCTTTATACCAACATCTTTCTTTCTTTGTGTACATGGTGCTTAAGCTCTTACATATTTATTCAGTTCAGTGTTTGGGTCCACAAGACCCAGTTTTGGTATCATAAAGATGAAATCTTTTCATTATTACCTGCTTTATATGGGGGAGATTTAAATTGGAGGGAGAAACAAAGTAGATGATGGAAGTTCATTGCCTAATTGCTAATTTTCATAGCTGTTCATCTTCTTTCACATATTCTGTCTTCTCTATCCCTGTGTTACTATACTAGTTCAATTCTTCATTTCTTCTTTCCTGGACTGTTGTTATAGCCTGCTCACAAGTTGCTCCATGGCTTAGTATCCTTCCCTTCAAATTATCCTAAACAGAGCTATTAATCATCTCTCTAAACCACATCTCTTGACTAAAGATTCTTAATGGGTAATATACAAACTTCACGTTGGCATTCAAGGCTCCTCTTGGTTATGTAATCACCAGTCTTTCTTGTTGTCTCTCTGTATATGGAGTTGAACCAAATTTGACTATTCCTCATTTCCAGAGGAAACTGCTCCAGTGTTTTATTTTTTTTTCCAATTTGAATCAATTCCACTCAAGAGACAATTTGTTCACCTCCCTCCCTCCCTCCCTCCCTCCCTCCTCCCTCCCTCCCTCCCTCCCTCCCTCCCTCCCTCCTTCCCTCCCTCCCTCCCTCCATGCTTCTCTCCCTTCCTCTTTCTTTTTGGCTCCCTCCTCCTCTGGCCATTCTTGTTTTCTACTTTACCCAATTGCTGTAACAGACAGAGTCTAAACCCCACCACAGCTGCTTGCCAGGCAAGTGCTTTGCCACAGAGTCCCATTCCCCATCCCATTTTACTCATTCCTTAATATACAAGTCAAATGCCAACTACTTCACAGAGCCTTTCCAGGACACCTCAGGGATACTAACTTTCTTTTCTGCGAATTTCTATGGCATTAACATTTAGCATTTTCGTTATGAAGCTTGTCATTTGGAGACAATTATGCTTATATATACAATAGTATATATTGCACATATTTGTGACTTACTACATGCCAGCCAGGAATTAGGTATATCATAGTTACTCAAATGTTTTGGCCTCAAGTTCTTTACACGTTTACATCTTTACAAAATAATTTAAGACCATTCGAGTGTTTATTTATCTATCAAAATTTATCATTATATATCGACTTAAAATGTCTATTAATGCACTAAGTAATATTAAACCCATTGTATGTATGAATAAGCACATTTTAATGTAAACTAGCTTAATTTTCATCTCCAATATAATGAGAACAGTATTTTTTTATTTTCACACATCTCTTCAGTATAAGGATTTAGAGATGTTATCTAGATTTTAATATCTGCTTCTGCATTCAGGCTATTGCAATATCACACCCCGTAAAACCTCTGGGAAATTCTACTGTCCAATTGTGAGAGAGGAAGAGGTGTAAACAAAAGAAATAGCTCTTAGTGTATTTACTTTTACTTACATATCTTTTTTTTTTTTTTGATTTTTCGAGACAGGGTTTCTCCATGTAGCTTTGGAGCCCATCCGGGCACTCGCTCTGGAGACCAGACTGGCCTCGAACTCAGAGAGATCCGCCTGCCTCTGCCTCCCAAGTGCTGATTAAAGGTGTGAGCCATCAAGGCCCGGCTACACATCATTTTTTATCTGTGGGTGTGCATGCGCACATGCATGAGCCAGCCACAATATGTGTGTGGAGGCACAGTATGTGTGTGGAGGTTCAGAGGTCAACTAGTAGGCATTAGTTCACTTCTTCTATTCCCTGGAGCCTGGGGAATGAACTCAGGTCACAAGGCTTGGCAGCAGATGCCTTTATTCACTAAGTCATCTCACCTGCCCAGCTCTTACTGTTTTTATGGAAACAATTTTTATTCCACAGCTCTACAAGGATTTCTGAACCATTCTTTGGGAGCTTCTAGCCTGGGTTAGAGACAGAGCATATATGATGTACTTAGAAGAGGGTCTGTCCCATAATAAGCAGTACATAAGTACTTGTTATCAATAGCTTTCTCAGTCCTTACAGTCTCTAGGGAAACTAAGTCAGGGAGAACTTAGATAACATGTTCTAGAATGCATGGATCATAGTGGATTGATAAACATCTGAGGTTGGAAGTACTTGGTCATTTCTCAATACCTGCCTCAGCTCTTAAGCACAATGTAACAATGACTTTCTACTTAGTGGATAGGTTAAGGAAAAGGCTGTGCCTTAGCATCTCTATATCCCTAGGGTCTGACTTTGAACTTATTAGTCTTTAAAGTAAATAATACTGGCATTCATGAAGCTGACAATAAGGTCTGTGGAAGGTTAAAATGTTAAGAGAAATCCATAAACTTATGGATGAGACGGATGAACAGTTTCTAATGTCAGTTTCTCCACTACCTAGCTGTGTACTCTTGGTTTTGTTTTTAGTCTTTTTGATAACTTTATCTCTTCTGTGAAATGGTAACAATGACTTTTTGCACAGGTTACTGTTGTGAAGATTAAATGTGATCCTGTATCTGATATAGAAGAGATTCTCAGTAGTGGCCAGCTTGCTTTCTTCGTTGGCCTCATTAGTACAGCAACTCCATAGGGACAGGCATTTCTGTACAAAGCTGCTTGATACTCAGTGAGTGCTTCGTAAATGAATGAATGACCATGTGTGTCTAATCACAATGCTGGGTACATATCATGTAGATCCGTATTGTGTGGAATTTACCAGATTGTATAGTAGCACTATTGGGAAAAATAGCTCCAGGCAATCTCATTTATGTCAATAATGATAACTTAATGAACACACCATGGGGGGTACAACTAGCCTAAAAGTACCAGTCAGGTGCCAATTGGGTGATCACCAGGAGCTACCCTCCTCCTTCCTATGAAATGTTTGGAGCAGAAGACATACTGAATGGTCATGAGAGTCACAGAAATGGCAGCTGTTGTCCCCCTCTGGTGGCTTTGACAGTCTAGTAGAGCACAGACCTCTTCAAACTGCAAACATACCCTCCCAAGGGACCCTTCTCACTTTGGATCACTGTTCCCATCATTTTTTCTCATTACTCAGATGAAGTTTGGAAGCCCCTCCCTGGTTTTTCTTTAACAACAGCCTTGCTCTTTCACAATACCATACTCCACCTCATACCACCCCAAGTCCCTTTCATTGTACCTTTGAATTGCTCTCTAGTGTTCCAGTCTTGATTGCTTTCCACCTCTATGATAGCTTCTCGAGAGAGAGCCTTTCCTTGGCCTACTTTCTTAGTAAACGCTTCAGTAGAATTTTGATTTTTATCTAATATTAACTCTTTCTCTATGAAGGTCAGAAAAAGAAGGGGAAAGAATGCTGCTTTCAACTGTTCTTTTAAATTGTAAGTCACAGAGGGCTTCTGTCAGGTTGTCACCTTTATTTCAAGCTATTTTATTCAGTGATGAGTTGCAACTTCAAACCTAGAGAAGACTGCAGTCCCTTGTGGCTTTCTATACAGCACCCTTCTCCAACCCAAATGTTTCTTCCCCTGGGTCTTCTTTAGAATGACCCCACTTAACGTGCACTTTATTTTACTTACTTGGAAAATATCACTTGTTTTCTTGACTCCATTTGAAATGTAGTCATGAAAGTAAATACCCACCGCCCTTCTTCAGCACAAACACGCACATTACCACATACACAGGCAATTATAAAATACTTTTGGAGGATGAGGAAAGCAATGGTAAGTGAGGACATGAACATTGTTTTTCAGATAGATGGATTTTCCCAATAGCAATGAAATAAAAATCCAGGACTTTGCCTTTTGAAATGTCCAGATAACCTGTGGGTGGTTTGCATTCTCCTGAAATTTATCCATTAATTTATTAAACATCTACTGCATGGTGGGGACCGTGTTATTATTTCTGTAGATGTAACATAATTATTTTTTCTGTATGTTCTTGAGAAGAGATCATTTCGAGCTTCATTGACAGCTGAGAACATTGACAGATGAATCTCATCCAGAAGAAGTGACTTGCCCAACTTTGCTCAGTCAGTAAGAGACAATATGTGTGACTTGTTATCACCATTATGTCTCCGAGATACACGGAAGAGTTGGAATTGTGGCCCATGGGAATACGGCAGGGGCCTTCTCTTATTCGCTCTCTTCCTTCTTTCGAATTCAGTTTGCCTTCATATTCATGTGAGTCTATCACAGAAGAGTATCCTGAACCAAGATTCTCCTTTCTCTCACTAACAGGGACAGCATACTAAATAACATACACTCCCTCACCTCAACCATGCTTTCTGTCCCCAGTTCTCCAGTTTCTCTAGTGTGGGCTCTAGTGTTGTTAAGATTGAGTCTCCCTATGCTTTCTCACTTATAAAGCTTATCTGGTAGCCCAGTGTCTACTAAAGACCATGGAGTTTCCTTAGTTCTGAGTGATGGGAAAGCAAAACAACTAAAGGATACTTCAGCTCCTGGAGGATAAGGTGAGTAAAAAGCTACAATGAGGAGGAGAAACTCTTAAAACAAACCAAAGAACACCTTCTTCCTTCTGATGGATAACTTTTTCTTGTGTTTGTCCTATGTGTATATTGGGGGGGGGGTGGGAGAAGCATCCCTCTCTCAACTGAACATATAAGGGTCCTTCAAACGGGAGGCTGCCCCCTTTGCAATTTTCTTTCCCACCATGGTCCATTCCCTTTTAAAAAGTCTCTCCTTCAGTCTTCAGTTCCCAAGCCAAGAACTCTTGTAAAATTCATCCCCTGTACATGGAGGTAAGTAAAGGGGTGGGGGTGGGGTAAATCTTGTACTAGACAACATATGAAACATCCCTGTAAAATGGATTCTTCTACCACAGACCCGGCTTTTCCCTCATTGATTACCTAGCTGACTGCGCCAGCCTCATCTTGCACTTTCACTGCTTCTCCCACCCTTCATCATTCTATCATACCCTAGACTCATACTGAACTTTTCAACATTCCTAAGATAAACCAGGCCTTTGGGAAAAGCTCGTGCGCATGCTAGTCCTTCTGCTTAGAACACCCTTACTCCTCTCATCTTGCCAGTGCATTCTTATCTTTCTTTAAGACTTCATACTTAGTTGGGGGGGTGGTAGAGGAGGAAAGGAGGGAAAGGGGAACTGGGATCGTCATGTAATTCAATCTTGTTTGCAATTCAAATATATAAAAAATAAAAAATAGATAAAAAAAAAGATTTCATACCTGGTTCTTCTTCTGGGAAACCTTTCCAGAATGTGCCATGGAGAATTAAAGCCATCCTCCTTAGAGCTCTTATAATATTTTTCTTACTCTTATTATAGAACCATACTTGTTGGGGCAATGCAATGTAGTACCTAAATGGATGAGGGATTAAGGGCGATTGTTTTAATAGGACTAGATCCTGCCTCTGATAAGTTATCTGTTGCTAGACTAAATCCTTAACTTTTTTTTTCTGAGGCAGGGTTTCTCCATGTAGCTTTGTAGACCAGGCTGGTCTCAAACTCACAGAGATCCACCTGCCTCTGCCTCCCAAGTCCTGGGATTAAAAGCATGTGCCACAGCTGCCCGGCCAAATCCTTAACTCTTTTACCTTCACTTTCCTGTTTTTTTTTCCCAGTATGGGGTGGATTAGCTAATTCTTGTGAAGCCTTTAGAAGAGTCAGTCATATTGCAAAATTTAATCAATATTAGACATGAACTTTATTGTTTTATTGCTACTATATAAGTACTTGTATGTATATTACACATACATTGTCATTATTGTTACAGCATTGTGTAATTTTTACTATGTTTATGTCTTGTCTTCTCACCTTGGCATAGATGTGTTTTGAGTACAGGACACTTGTATTCTTCTCTCTTCATAAGTGTCTCATGTAAGTGTGGGATCATTAAATATGTGTCAGAGGCAGTGAATAGCAGGAGAAAAAAGCACTGTAGCCTGATAGATTTGGGTTAGAATTTTTCCTCTATGCCTGATTGTTGTATGTGATTATTCTTCCTAGCATCAGGAAAATAATGGTGGTAACAGTAGTGCATGTTAGTATTCAGGCATCTGTACTGGCCTGTCCTTGGGGTTCTGACAGGATACTCCCTCAACTGCAGCCACTAAGCACCACCTGTGCATATTCACTATGTTCCCTTTAAAAAGGGCCCTGCCCACCTCCCATCCCTCTCTCCCGCTCTCTCTTTCTCTCCTTCTCTCTGTCTGTTCCCCTATCTCCCTCTCTGTCTTTCTTCTTTCTCCTCTCCTGCTGCTCCTGTCTCCTGAGGCTGCTCTCCCCTTTCCTTTCCCCTTTTTACGATCCCTTTCTTTAATAAAAATCCCTCTGCTTGAACTGTGTCGCATGGTGTCTTTCTCTCATGAGCTGCTTTTCTTAAATTACAACAGTGCATACCTCATATGAATGTTTTAAGGATTAAATAAATTAGTATGTGCAAAGTTAAGCATATAATAGAGACACCCTAAATGCTTATTATCAACTTCATTTCCCTTTGCATCTAGATTAAATAAATTCTTGCACCTGGGACTGGGGAGCTAGCTCAGAGGTTTAAGTGCTTAGCTCCCAAGTGGGAGCACCAGAGTTCAGATTCCCAGGAACCACATAAAGTCCAGGTGGCCATGGCGACCTGCCTGTAATTCAAGCCTTGGAAAGCAGAGACAGAAGATCTCAGAACTAAATTAGCTAGGGAGGCTAGTTATATCCATAGCTCTGGGTTAGACTAAGAGACCCTGCCTCAATGAATTAGGTGGAAAAGCAATACAGGATGAATCCTGCACATGGCAGTGGAGAAAGGAAAAACATAATCTTTCACTGAATGAGCTCACCAACTATTAAAAAAATAAAATCACCTTGGAGTCAAGAGGAACCAGGCTGAGCAACTCCAAATCCAGGGGAGAAAATGTGAATCATCTTCATTCTGCTTCGCAGGTCACTCTGAACCAGGACATCATCCTCCAGAAGGCAACAGATGTAGCCAGCTGAGTCACTGCAAGAACTTTTCTTACACAAGGATTGCTCTAGCCCCCACTATAGTTCACTGGACTCAGTGCCTCTCTTAGTAGGTGCCAGACATATACTTCCTATGATGTGTAGAAAAAAGGGTCACACAACTGCTGAAAAGCTTGACAGTTTATGAATCCACCTCTGTTTCTACTTCAGTTTCTTCTTCCATTTTAATCACTAATTAACTTTCATTATATTCATCTCCAGTGTGTTTCATATTGATGAATAAAATAGGTGTTGAAAGTGTAAACTCCTTCCATTACAGATTTAGAGAAGCAATAACAAAGTCCAATATAAAACACAGGGCTGAATATAATACCCTAGACCCAAATGGCCTGGGTTGAAAGGTTAGTTCTGCCACTTACCTACAGTAAGTCCTCGGGTGAGCCACTTAAATTTTCTGTGCATTCATTTCTCCATCTGTCATGTTAGGGCAGTACAAATATTGATGTAGAATTTGGTAATGATCGAGTAAATCTAGAGCACTTAGAAGAATGTCTGTTTTATAGTAAGTGTAATGCAAACATTAGCCATTCATATTTTTATATGAATAGCATCATTGAAAGCTTCATGGAGACATAGTCCACATAGCAGAAGACAAGATTGATTCATTTTACAGTATTTTGTTCAGTTTCATTTAGCATAGTTGTACATTTGTGCAACCATCACCAACCACACTCTAATACTAGAAGATCTTGTTACTCCATAAAGGAACTCTATATATGCTGTTGACCATTCTTATCTGTGGTTTTTCCATACCTTGCCAGTACCAAGTAACCACTTTCTGTCTCTGTCGAACTTCCTCTTCTTGGCATTTTACACAAATGGACCCACCCAGTAGATGATCTTTTGGGGCAAGCATTTTTCACTTAGCAAAATATTTTTAAAATTCATCCATGCTGCTGTATGTCTCAGAATTTTCCTTTTATGGATGAATGATAGTTTACTTTATACATATATCACATATTGTCTATCTAGTCATAAATTGATTGAATTTTGGCTGTTTCTAGTTTTATGACTATGGGTTAATAATGTTGCTATGAATGTACCATTACAAATTTTTATTGTTGTTTTGAGACGGATTCTCACTATGTAGCCCTGCTTATCCTGGAACTCACTATATAGATGAGGCTGGCCTTGAACTCACAGACATCTCCCTTCCTCTGCTCCTACTCAAGTTCTGGGATTAAAAGTGTACACCACCACACCAATCTCCTTTACAAGTCTGTGTGTGAAGATATGTTTTCAGTTCTTAGGGTATATACCCAGGAGTCAAGTTGCTGCATTGTGTGGTAAGGAAGTGTTTAATGGTTTGAAGGAGTGCCAAATTGTTTTCCAAAGAGGCCACACCATTTTAAATTCCATCCAGTTGTGGGAATGAAGGTTACACTTTTTTTTTATTTCTTCACCAATACTTGCTGTTTTATTTTATTGTTGTCTTTTATTATATCCATCCTAGAGGGTGTGAAGTTGGATCCCACTGTGTTTTGATTTGTATTTCCCTGGTGGTTAATGAGATTGTACATAACTTATATGTGCTTATTAGCTATTCTCACGTCTTTGGCCAGCTGCCTATTCAAATCCTTTGTCTAATTTTCAATTGAGCTATTTGTCTCACTATGATTGAGCTCTAATAATTACTGTACTCTGAATACAAGTCCTCTGAAGATACATGTTTGTGAATATTTTGAACATGCTCTATGATTGTCTTTTAACTTCCTTGAAGCTGCTATTACTATGTAAAAAGTTACAAGTATAATATAATAAAGAGGAAAGGCTGTAGTCCAAAGGATCAGATCTAAAAATTGGTTATAAGATGTCCTTAAGTACACTCTGGCTCTACAGATTCCTTTTGAAACTAAATCCAAAACAGATCTAGCTTCCACTCAGTGCCAGGCACTGTGGGGAGTACGAGCTTGCATCTATCCTCAAAGAGCTCACTAACTCAGAGGGAAAAGAAGATGCAAACATGTGGAAACTTAAATAATTATAACATGTTTAAATAGCAGTTCAAGACCACAATAGAAAAGATGACACAAGGCACTGCGTGATTAATTGCCAAATGAATTGCACAGAAAATAATTGCCATGGGAACTCAACAGAGGAAGAGAGCACTTGGGGCTGGGGTGGTCAGGGAAAACTTTAAGGAGGAGGGATCTAAGCAGTTTATAATTGACTACAGCCATGCCTGTGTAATACTAAACAAAGACTTGGGGAGAAAAAAATATGGACTCTGTTGGAGGTGAGGTACTTCAGTGATTAAATTGATAGTGGTATTTAATTTCAACTTCAGCAGCAATCCTCATAGCTCAACCTTCCCCATGAAGACTTTTGTGGCCTCTGTCTAGTCCAGAGGTGACCAATTAGCAAGGCAACCTGCCACATCTGGCTTCCAGACCTATTTAGTTTGGCCCAATTAAAAGAATACAATGAGCTGATTTTGTTTCATAGGCCAATTTTCATGTGAAATATTTATTTCCAGTTTTTCTTAAAATGACAGAAAAATCTGGCAAATATGGGATAGAGCATTCACTCTCCAGGGCCACAGTTGAGTTCATTCCTGTTTGTACCTGAGGACTTATTAGTTAGAGACTTCTAAAATCATGGGTCATAAATTGAAAGGTACCCCAAAATACATCTGTTACCATTTCCTGGTTTTGGGAATGTATGGTATTACTACTCTTAATTTATAGAATAGTAACTAAATCCATATTATCTGTTTCTCAACTCAACATAGTTTTATACTAAATCAAATGCATCAAAAGGAAGCAATTGGTTTGTTTGCCAAATGCCTCTATTTGCTTTGCAGGAAGGACGGAGAGATGACTATTATGCAGGTGTATATCACTGGATTGGGCTTTGATAAAAGATGAGATAATAGCAATTCTCAGGAAAGCAATTTACATATTGCCCTAGGAGATTAGTGATTCAAAAAGCATCTGAACTTACTGGAGTGCTATTTAAGCACTGACTGCTATACCTTCCCACAGGGTTTCTAGTTCAGTATATTTAAAGTGAGTAGGTACAAGAATTTGCATTTCTAACATGGTCTGAGGTGACACACTGTTGGTATAGGAACTACCCTGTAAGAACAATGATCTTGGATTAACAAGGGCATTGTCTCAAAAGTAGCTAATTAGAGACATCTGAGCATCTGTTAGTAACTGGCATTTTAAAAGAATGTGGGAGAAAGCCTGTGCTATAGGTAGTAGGGAGATCAAGGACTGGTCAGGAACCCAGAGGAAATGGCTTCCAGCACTAAGGGTATCATATCTCCTTAAACAGTGTCCAGAGCACAGTAAGTCTGAACCACATGTTCCTGATTTACTTTACTAGCTTTCCCCCAATTATTCACTAGGGAGTCCTCTCTTGATGTTAATGAACATTCACTGGGATAAGAGAAAGTATCCACAGTGGAAGAAGTAAGAACATTCTAAATTAAAATTGTGGAGTTCTTTACGGCAATGTGGCTCAAAGTGAATGTAGTACCGATCTCCACAGGAAGACAGAGTGTTTGCCATTTTACTTACCACGCACTCTATTCGGACTTAGTCGGCCATGCATCCCTTACTAACACCTAACTAGCTTTTTGTAAAGCATGAAATAAGAAACCTTGATGAACCCAGAATGCCAACATTCTTTATCAATGAGCAAGGATGCTTATAACAATGGAGATAGCACTGGGTCACTCCATTCCGTCACAAGTTGACTTGCTCCCATACCCATATATACATATATGTGACTAAAATACATCATTCCTTTTTGATTGGTAACATTCAGCCAAAAAGAAAACACACACACACACACACACACACACACACACGCACACACGCACGCACGCACGCACGCACGCACGCACGCACACGCACACGCGCGCGCACACACACACACACACACAAGTTTTAAAAATAATTGGAATTCAAGGTGCCCAAAGGGATATTCTGCCTTCCAAGTCAGAAAGGTGAGAGCCCTGATGTTGAGGGTTGAGGAACAGAGGTAAGAAAGAAGAGGGAATAAAGGGAAGGGAAGAAACAAGAAAGGCAAACCAGCCATTGAGAGAACAGGCCGAGAAGCAGAAACATCCTTTATTTTACTCCAGTCATTCAGAGGAAGTTGTGCTTCACCAAGGATGCCGAGTCAGTTTGTTTGTTTACCACAAAGTACTGGAAGTGTGTTTTTACCTAAATTAATCATTTTTCGCTTGAATGAAATAGGAACTGGAACCAACAGAGAAACACTGTTGTCTATTGTCACAAACCATCCACATTGATATATCCATAAATTGGATGGCTGCATTAAAGGACTGTTTGAAAAGAAACTGAGTAGGTTTAAAATTCAGTGACTACTTTCTGAATCCCTAGGAGGCACATAAACACAGAGCCTCTTCTATGTACAATGAGGTTCCAATGTCATTAAAGCCAGTGTAAGTTGAAAATATGTCGTAAACACATTGAAGACAGCCAACCTTCTAAACACGGTAGCCTAGCAACAAAGCACACAGTAGAGTGTCACTTGTTTCTTTTCTTGATCACGTGGCTGACTAGGACCTGAGGCACCCTGCTGCCGGTGCCCAGCATGTATCAGAGCATAAATTACTAGCCCGGGAAAAGATCAGCGTTCAAAACTTACAGTATGGCCTTATTGAATTTGTATCATTTCTGCACCATTGTAAAGCCTACATTTTGAAAATCATACCATCCTGAATTGGAGAGCATCTGGATTCTCATAATCCTGATTACCTATTCGATTGCAGAGAACGACAGGAACACTGGTGCTTCTTGCCTTTCACTAAAATATTTGAGAAGCAGCGACTTCTCATTTTTATCTTTCATTTTCAAACCAGATCTCAGGTGGATCGTGAATCTATGTGAACTGAAAATGGCCAGAGGGGCTCAGGGGACTCTCCACTACTGTGGACCCAAAAGGCATAATGCTCAGGAGAAGTCACACCTGCGGCTATATCGACACCACCCCCACCCCACCCCACCCCACCCCCCAAAAGGAAGAAAGCAAATCAGTTCTGTTGAGTTTTTAGATCCTGTTTAGGTTCAGGAGGTGCTGAGATCTATTAACTAAATTGGCTGGTTTTACTCTAGTCACACAGCTGATTAAGCCAGTCCAACAAGAAGGTGAAATTGAAGCCAAGCGTGGTGGCATATTTCTGTAATCCATCTATTAGGAGACCGAGGCAGGAGGGTCACAAGTTTGAGATCAGCCTGAGCTGTTTAGTGAGGCAGTGTTCTTCAAAACAAGAGCCAAGAAGAAGAAAGTGGGATTGATTTTGATCATGAGCGCTTTCAAGACAGGCTTTCAGCATCTCTCTTACAAGCCTCTGCAGTATACCTTCCTTTCTCAGGAGAGCTGTCTTTTTTTTTTTAACTTACTTTTTATTTATTCTATGTGTCTTTCACATCATGTATCCTGATCCCATCCATTTCCCCATCCCTTCACACCTGTTCTCTGACCTTGCAACACCCCCCACCCCTGCCCCGCAATAAAACAAAATTTAAGAGAAAAAAAAAGGGAAAAAGTCTCTTTTTGGAACTGGGCGGTGGTAGTGCACGTCTTTAATCCCAGCACTCAGGAGGCGGAGGCAGGTGGATCTCTGTGAGTTCGAGACCAGTCTGGTCTATAAGAGTTAGTTCCAGGACAGCCTCCAAAGCCATAGAGAAACCCTGTCTCAACCCCCCCCCAAAAGTCTCCTCATGGAAGCTGCTGTGTGACACAGTGAGTAACACAGTAAACCTCTTTGTCGATGTATCTTTACTTGCAAGTGTTCATTGGAAAGAGTCATTGGTCTGGTTTGAGGCCTCTGGTTTCTACTACACTATGGATACTGGGCTCTCACTGGGACTCTTCTTGGATATCTTGTTGTTGCCCTGTGTTGTGGACATCTTGGAGCTTTGGGTCTGCAGGTCAGGTCCTTTTACCTGCTCCTGCCGATCATAGTTAGGGTCTGGGCAGCTGCAGGTTTGGCCAGCAAGTTCTCCCTGACCTCACCACCAGAGTGGACAGCTGTCTTTTACTCTCTGAAGTCAGCCTTGGTGAAGAACCATGGTTCCTTTCTCCACTCTTTTTTTTTTCCAACTGGAACAATGGTTATTCAAAGTAGCCACGACTTCAAAAGGAGCCCGATTTACTCTGGGATGTAAAATGGGAGAGACTCATTTTTGAAGCCCTTTTCTCTCTGCCTATTTCCTTCCTTCTACAATTTGGTGTTATTTTCTATGGAACTGCAGCTTGAAAGGGTGTGCTGAAAGTGCTGCTCTTCCAGGCTGCTTTTCAGTCGACTGAGCTGTTTGGGGTTTGCTTTGATAAAGTGAAATCCCCTTGTTTTGCTCCTCATTCTGTGACTGTCCACTAACTCAATTCAGAGCTACAATTGAATAATGTATTAAGAGTGCGTGTGACTGCCATGTGGGCCCTCAGCTAGTGCATTTGTGGGCCAGGCATTGTTTCCCCAACCATCATGCTCAGGATTGTCCCAGTAGCCTCTGGTGAGCGTGGGTTAATACGCCCTCACCTAGACTAAACAATTTTCTGCCAAATGTTCCACTGTTGATTTCTCATTGCCCTGCCTGTGCTCTTTATAATAGGCATGATCCCTTCGTCATTGTTGGAGCCTCCTACTGTTGCTTTAATAGTCTTCCATGAAATATGAAAATATGTAAACAGACGGAGATAAAAAAGCTTCAAAGTTTAATGTGAAAGTGATGAGATGCAGGGAAAGGACGGCACAAGTCATTCTGGAAAAGGGCTCGGCCTCGGCCATGGAACTGTAGCCCGTGCAGACACCAGAAACAGGATACATGATTTCTATGTGGATGAAAAGGACATGCGACAATCCTCTTACATCAGATACTTAGATATTGACAAGAAGTACTTGGAGTAACAGCCTAGTCACCGAATGACATCATCTTTTTATTCAACTAGATATTTTGGCAACATGCAGACACAGCTAATATTTATTATTGATTTTGTCAAATGCTAAAAAAAAAACCTATGAAAACTATTATTCCGGCTCTCTGCTGGGTTATTACCAGTGAATTCTCTGTTCAGAAGAGGAAGCAGATAATGTTTCATTTTTAAAAGACCAATAATATTGAATTAAAATAAAATTTCTATGACAGTATATTTTATATTCTCCTGAATCACGAATGAGTTTATTATGATCCATGCTTCAAAAAAATGACAAATGAATTCATATTGATTAGACATTTGAAATAACATGTCTAAAAATGACAATGTGATATCGTCAGGCAACTATTCATCTATCAGCTTCAGACGTATGTGGAAGAAAATGGGTCCAAAATTCAAAATATAATAAAAGATTAAGAGCCAAAAACTGTTAAGGAGCTAAAAATCTTATATTAATCCCTTCATGAGTATTTCTGCTGAAGTGCCTCTTGAGTGTGAGTTGGACTGGAAATCTATAGTTAGGGCACCGGATCTGTACTATATAGAAAAGTCTTGTGGTTTAGAGCAAAGTGACTCAGTTGGTGTGTCATGACATTTACCATTCAACTCTCAGAGTTTCCGGAAGAGGCCTGAGGGAGAAATGGCTTTTGAGACTTCAACACTGATGTTTCTATGTGTCTCATGGAATTAAGGAGGCATAGGCTAAAAGACTGGGCAGTAGACATTCGATAGTATGTATGTGAGCTGTGGACAAGGTGGATTAGGAATCATCAGGCTAGAGACTCAGATGAGAAGGACTAGGATTTGGCCTCTGCTTAAAACAACTTCTCTTCCTTTTGTGTAGGGTTTCTTTGTGTAGCACTGGCTGTCCTGGAAACTTGTCGGCTTCCAACTCAGAGATTTGCCTGCCTTTGCCTCCCGAGTGTTCTGAATAAAGGCATGCTCCACAACTGCCTGGTTTGTTTGAAACTTCTTTATAGGGTTATGTGCTCAAACAAGCCTAGCTTCTTGGATTAGGCCCCATTGGCCCCATTTATACATGGTCCATTGATTCCTGTAAGTATACATACATCTCTATGAAAACAGAGACCTGTTGAAAATGTAAGAACTCTGGACATAAAGTCTCCAGTGCCTGTGTTTAAATACTGGTACTGGGATGGGTAGATGATTCAGTGGGTGAAAAACTTGCATTTCACGTGTGACGATGTGAGTTTGAATCCCCCTAACGCATAGAGAACTGCCTTCCATTCTAGTATCCCTTCAGAGATGAGAGGTGAGGGTAGCAGAATCCCTGAAAGCTCTCAGTCTAAAAAGAGTCCCTGTCTGGAACAAAATGGAAGGTTAGAACTGATACCTGGAACTGGCCTCTGGCCTCCATATGAGCAAGCTGTGCATCCACACATATGTGAAGACGAGAACACACATATATGCACCCATAACACACACACACACACACACACACACACACACACACAACACACACACACAATATATATATATATATATAATATATATATATATATATATTATATATACCCAAAGATAAAATAAATATTGGTACAATCACTAATTTTCTGTGTTTTGGGGGGTTATTTAACATTTAGGACTATACAGAGAAAGAAAGTAATGAAAACATACAGCAGGCACCTACTGGCCATTGTGATTACCAAGCAACTATTATTTACTAGGTACTTTATCATTGTCTTTGATCTTCATAACAAGCCCATGTGACAGAAACAATTATTTCTTTATTGCCATTTACAGGTGAATGGGCCCAAGGTCACACAGTGAGGAAAAGCAGGAACAAAAGGCTTCAATCCCTTCTCTTCCTTCCTCCCAGGCCTCATGCTCCTCAACACATCACTGCCTAGGCTTCTAAAGTTTTCTTTGTGTCATACAAAATGACAGCCAAGTTACACTGCTCTAAAAAAGGGTCACTCTTCTTCTAGTCATCAGCTTTTTTTTCTCATCCAACCCTTGGCCTTCCCTTGCCTGAGTACTGTTTGGCACAATTCTATTTCCAGAGACAGCATGTGGGGAGCGGGGGGGGGAGAGGGGGGAGGCGGGGGCAAGAAAGCAGAGAGGAGGATGAGAATGAGGATGCCTGGTTGCAGCTTGCCAGCTCTTGCACATGCATTGGATCATGGTGCACGACCCACTTCACCTCTCTCTGCTTCCATCTCTCCAGCTGGAAAATGCCAACTGTAAACAGTGGCACCCAGGTTTCTTTTGTGGCATTTTGCTTAGCCTTCAGGAAGGGCAAGCTAACTCTCCGTAAATAAGGCAGCATATGCAGAGCGGTTTGGGGGGGCTGTGTGTCATTCAGCTGGTTGCCTGGCAGCCTTGGGCTGTCCCAGCATTATTCTAAGTCCAGATTCTGAGCTGGGAGCTAGGGATCTGTCTGTCTCTGTCTCTGTTTCTCTATCTCTCTCTTAATTTTATGGGAGGACGGAGATTTACACAGTGAGCCAAACTGGCTTTGAACTCATGGCAATCCTCTAATCTCAACATCCAAAGTGCTGGAATGTTGGTTTGTTTCTCTGTGCCTGGGTAGTAGCCTATGATTCTAGATCAAGAACAATTACAAAGTTAACGAATCTAATCAATTCAAGAGCCTTTTTGTACTAGGGATGGAACCTAGGGTCTCCTGCATAATGAGCACGTACTCTACCACTGAGCTATGTCCCCAGCCCTCGAGGGCTCCTTTTGTGCAACTCTGAATATGTAGATGCAGCATATGACATGAGGTGAGGAATTGTGTGGGTTGCTTTGCTGGAATCATCTGGAGGTATTTAGCAAGGTCACCATTGACTTTTCTTCTTGAGTCTTTTCTAAAATCCTAGGTTGCTCCCACATCAGAAAATCTCCATTTTTGTGGAATCTCTGGCTTGGGGGTGGGTGGGTGGGTGAATCATATCCTTTACTCCAGGACTCATACTAAAGAGGACCCCTTCAAGGCAAACCCTCAGGCGCTGCTTCAAAGACACTCTAGCTCACTTGTCGGTCTCTCTTCACAACTGAAGACATGGGCTGTTTCCCGGGATAGTGCTAAGGAATCTGCCTGTTAATCACTGAGGGATGCATCATCTTGTCCCACCTTTACAGGGAGCATAGAGCATGGAGGTGACCTGCTCAGAGTCACAATGTTACTAAATGGAAGGGTCTGGAGTCAGTTCACAGCTGTTTAACTTTTGCCTCCTGACTGCTGTTACATAAGTCTGTGCAGCTTTGAAGGAAACAGCCGGGGGAGGGAGGTAAGTGGCCATTTGCTTGTAATCTAAGGGGGCCTTAGGTCTCCCGGGAAGGATTGGGTAGGCCTAGGTAAGGCGCTCAGGGGCTAGGAATGCAGCCCACACCTGGTTTCCATGGTATCCCTGTGGAGGACTTAAGACGTGTTCAGCTGCTGACAATAGAACCAGAGGTTACAGAGTGTCCTTCCAAGTAGGGGGTAATTTCTGTCTGCAGGGTCTAGGAGAGGAGTTACCAGAAAACACTCTGGGCTTCCAAGTTGAAGGAACAATAGAGAAGGTAAAATGGACACTTCTCATTTTTTTCTGGCCATAGAAAATCTAAATGATCTCTCTCTCTCTCTCTCTCTCTCTCTCTCTCTCTCTCTCTCTCTCTCTCTCTCTCTTTCTCTCTCTCTCTCTCTCTCTCCCTCTCCCTCTTCTTCTCCCTCTCCCTCTCTCTTCTCCCTCTCTCTCCCTTCTCCCTCCCTTCTCCCTCCCTTCTCCCTTTCTGCTCCAGATCTCATTTTGTCATTTTGTAACGCAGCCTGGTCTCAAACTTTTGATACTCCTGCCTCAGCCACCCTATCCACCTAAATGCCTTCCTTCTACTTGGGAATCCTGATTCTATATGTTTTGTGTCTATTGATACTGAGTCAAAGTTCAAAGCTGCAAATATATTCACCATATAAGGGCTTAAAAATGGAGCTAAATACAGATTTGACTCTAAAATATATGCTTTTTAAAGTATTATGAAAAAATTAAGATATGCATGTTAGACCCCCGAAAACTCAAGTATCCGGGGTCCCAGGCCACGTTCGCGGTCACCCCAATCACCAGGTGGATTCAAGAGCTTGCTGCAAACTGCACGAGGCTTTATTGTAATTTAACGAGCTAACCCCATGTTAGCTTGGGTCTTTTATCCACCCACCATGGCGGATGGCTAGAAAAGACGGCTCCTAGGGGCTCCCGAAAGATCTTATAGGGCAGCGTAAGGGGAGTGAGTGTCTAGGGGTATTCACAGGCTCACGATTGGTGTGCCTCCAGGCTTGGAGGGCTTGCCCTGTGTTGATTGGTCAACTGGTTGTTATGGCCCATAGGCCCTCCCAGGGTGGTTGCTCTGCTCTCTGCGTCATTGCTGTGTGCTTGTCCGTAAAGCACACCCAGAGTCATAAAGCATAGCGCCACCAGCTAACTTCTGATTGGTTCCTTGTCACGAGACAGGCATCTGACTTTCTAGTGTCTGGGACAAGGTCATACAAGCACGTGTTCGGCCGTTATGGCTGCCAAAAGGGAAGCTGGTTCCTTCATGCAAAACTAATAGAATACTATTATAAACCCCTAATGCACCCATATTTAACTATTAAGATTTTCTACGCTAGTTCTAACTACCTCCTTTTCTTTCTCTCTCTCTCTCATTTTTGCTTTACTTAAATATTTTGAAATAAATAATGGGCACCTCTCATTTAGCCCTAAATGCTCAGCATGCGTCTTAAATAAGTTGAGCATATTTTCATAAATAAATGGTAATTGTTATTACCCCTAAGTATACTAACAAGAATTCCTTTCTAACCATGCTATTGAACACAAAACTACACTATCCGTCTGTCTTATTCAACCACCATAAGAAGCATTTCATGGGCATCTTTTCTTCCACCCAGCTCAGAGCTGGAATTGCAGCTTGATGTTTACTGGCCATTCACAATGTGCCCTTTTAGGTAAGAAGGGGCCTAGGCTCCCCTTGCCCTGTTTTATAAAGAGAAATTGAGACAGAGCTACTAAGTGCCTTGCACAAGGTCACACAGTCAATTAGTGGCTGATGAATGGGACTCAAGTACTATGTCTGGGTCTATACAGCCTCAAACACAATTTGCAAGGAAATTAAGTGAAGGGACTCCTGTCCTTAGGGTAGTACTGCATGGCTTTTGTTGCTATTGAAGTCATTGCCATTTAGCCTCAAGCGAATTCTTACCCTAGGACAGTCTGATAATGGTCCATTAGGATAGTCTGATTGATAGCATCAGTTGGACTCCTATGTTTGCTTTCCACCAAAGCCTCAACTTAAAGACAGGACAATGGCATCCCTCTATGTTCCTCCCTCTTCTCTTCTTGTTCCTGGATAGGACTCTGGGACCCTTGTTTCTCCCCTCCTTTTAGGCCTAGACCTGCTCTGGAGTCCCAGAACGTGCAGAGACCAGGGCAAACACATGGAACTGCAAGACTAGTATAGCTGCTTCTGTGTTCTCCATCCCTCCCATTTCCAAGATGTCTCCTTAGATGCACCCCAACTTGAGTAGACCTCCATTTCTAATTCCCCAGACCTTTTCTACTTCCTTGATCTCACAACCAAATTTTTTACCTAAGCTTATTAAAAATCTTGCATTCCAAACTGAAAACTGGCTGGGGGGCAGGGAAGAAGGAATCTGGATTCAGAGCAAGGAATTAGCAACACACGTGATGACCATCTAACAGGAAGCAGAATCTCTTGACTATTTCCAGAGAGTAGGGTTCAATGGCAAGCCATGAAGGAGCTGCAGCTTCAGGTAGGGAGTGGTTGCTACTCCCATCCTAAACCTTCCTGCTGGGTCAGATGCTGGCAACAGTAGCCTCATCAGTAACCCCAGAGTCACAAAAGAGGCCCAGCCACTGCTAGAGACACCAAACAAGCTAGAAAAGGAGAGAGAGAACAATACTTTGCTTTCTCTATTTCTCTTGCTTTGTAATCTCTTACCTTTCCCATCTTTTGGCCAAACTCACCAGACCTGGGAACCCGTACCCTTCTATAGACATCAGAAAAGAGAAAAGGAATAGATGGAATTAGAGGGCAAAGAGACCTTGGGAAATACTGGTCTCCTCCTGCCTCCTTCCTCATCAATTACTAACATATTTGGCTATCTCAAGGTCCATCTGAAAATAGTGCTTTTGTTTTAAGTATGTGCTTGGAGAGTGAAGTGAGAACCTGCTTCTTTGGTTGTCTTATGGGCACATCTCATCATCTTGGTTTTAGTCCAGTTCTCTTATTTTACCTCTTGCGTGTCCCCACCCCAACAGTATACATCCAGAGGTCAATAAAGCTAGGCCAGCTGGTTTGCTTTCTGGCCATGTGTGATACATTCATTGGCTTTAAGGAGGATCAGACCATGCCTTCTGGGCTTCCGCTTGGCAGCATGGCTCTGAGTTGCAATGTTGCCAGACTGGTCAACCTACTTGCATCACAGTCTAGCAAGCATATGTCCTGATTCTTTAGGTGTTCTATAAATCTGAATGTGTAGGTAAAGGGAGATGGCCAGTGGGGACATGTAAAGGAGCCAAATAAAAGAACCAAACCAAGAGCTTTACCATACTTATTTTAGAACCATGTTCTCCATGGTTCCTCAAGGCAATTCCCTTTCTGCCCATTTTAAATAAGCTTTTAAATTTCAGCTTAATTTTGGATCTACAAAACAGTTATAACGGCAGTATATGCATCTTTTGTCCAATTTCCCACCATATTAACACATCTGTTGCACAACCATCTTTTAATTACTTTCACTCGTGAGGAAACTGGGGCTTAAAGAGTTAAGTGACTTGCCAAAGGTCACAGAGCTCAGACATAACTGAAGAAACAAACATAAATCTAGGTGGATCTTAGTGTGTCACACAGAGCTCAATTGTTTGCTTTCATCTCCTTACACAGGAAGTCGCTCTCTGAACTCAGAGCCCTTCATCTTAGTTGAGATGCCAACATTATTAGAGGGCACTCTACCCACAGAGCCATATAATGCTTGCCCTGAAAGGTACATCTGAGCTCCTTTAATTGAAGGAAGGCAAATAAGCTTCATTTCATTTGCCAACTCTAATTGTGCAAGAGAAGCTAATTGGAACTCAGTATTGAGAATGATTTGAGCCCAGTGCTTTTGCTTATTAGGAATGAGTGTTGTTACTGATTATTGGGTGTTAAGAAAAGCGTGGTGGAATCATGCTGTCAAGTATCCATTCATCAGCAGATCTCATTTTTTAGATAAGGTTTCTTGAGGTAGAGAGAGGGGACAGTGTCTCTGCCTTATTAGTGGTACAACTAAGAACACAACTTGGGCTCCTGACTCATAGTCTCATATTTGCTCTGTGGTAGAATCGACTGATGATAGTTATAGTAATAACTGATATAGTTATAGTAATAACTATAGCTTACTAAGTGTCCATTTACTGCCAGGCCCCATACTCAGCATTTTCCACTTTTATGCATTAACTTAATTCCACTCAACCTTGAAAAGCTGACAGAAGTCTAGGCTCAGTGAAATGAAAACAAAAACAAACAACAAACAAACAAAACCCTCTTACCAAAGGTCTGCAGCAAATGGTAAAGCTGGAATTTAAACTGAAGCTGGTCACATTTCAAAGCTGAAACTCTGGGCTCTCACTTCTTACAAACACAACCTTGAATTTAACCTCACAGCAGGTAGTGGTGGCCCTGGTCTCACCTAATTTGTTGGGACTAAATGGAATAAAATCATTTTTGTCTTAACTAATTTCCTCAAAAAGCTCTGCTAGAAGGTCCCTTACCTAGGTAGAACTGATTTCTTTAGTCTATTTTGAATGAAATGTGCTAAAAATTGACATGTTAGGAGAGCTGATGTGAAAAGTGACCTGGCTCACTTACAAATGAATGATTAATATAACCTCATTGTGAGGATACCCTGCCTTACTGATTCTCTCATATGGGAAGCACAGAAAAACAGCTACACAGTAAAATCTATACTAGCCTGGGATCTTAGTGTGGGAGGCCATGGATGAGTCAGAGAAAATCAGAAGATAATTAACGAAGAGAGCACTCCATGGAGCGTAAAAGGAATTGAAAAATGTTCATTCTTTAACCTAGAGATATCTGGCATTATTAATAAAGGCAATGAACAGATAGGAGGAAAAGGCAAATTAATGAGAATTACTAAGTACCACATTTAAAATAAATTGACAGAGATTAAATTTCAAAGGGAAGGCATTCTATTCAACTGACTTTGTTAGAGCCATTCAACATTGGTGAGATATATGCTATGTGTACGGCTATGACCTGTGTGCTTAGGTGAGTTGCTAAGATTCTCCACTCTTCTTCCCCAGGATTATTCTGAATAGATTGTGTAGTAAAGAACCTCTTATGCACAGCTAGGTGTGAAATTTGTAAAACTGCTTCTGAAAAATAGTATGTGTGCCAGCGTATGCATATATTAGAGAACTGATGTAACTCAACGTCAGGCCAAATGTCCAAGTAACACAGGAGCCTTGGTAATAGCAAATCTACTAGCTACCTGCAAAATTGTTCCATAACTAAGAAATACTAGCTGGGGGTACTGGTGGGTTGGCTGAGTAGGTAAAGGTCTTTGCTGCCAAGACTGACAACCTGAGTTTGATCCTTGGAACCCATATGGTGGAAGGAGACAACTGAATCTGGTGATTTGTCCTATGACATTGGAACATGCACCATGGAGTGCTCTCTGCCTCAATCAATCAATCAATCAATCAATCAATCAATCAATCAATCAAACAATCAATGAGAAGTATCAGTTGGAGATACAGCTATATGAGAGAGCTCTTGACTAACACTACTCAAGACCCTGGACTCAATTCCTGGTATTGCTGGTAGAAGATCAGAAAGAGGAAGAGAAGAAGGAAAAGGAAGAGGAGGAGGAGGAAGAGGGGGAGGAGGAGGAAGACTAAGAAGAATTCAGTTTTGCAGAGGCCCCAATATAGCCTTCTCTATTGTAGCAGGCATTTTCTAATTGCTCAGTGCACATATCATGTGGTGATTATTCTAACTTTTCAATTTCATCTTTCTTCAGGCTCAGAACTGTCACTTAATACTATCCTACCCCTCTACTCTTTTCTCTAGCATAATTGCTTGACATCTACTGCATCCTGAATTGCAGTTAGCTCCATGCTCCATAGAAGCCTGTCATGCTTTGTTCTCTTTCCTTTTCCTTACAGGTTCTTTACTTATTTGCCTAAAAATAGCTGCTTAATCCTCAACTGCTCTAGCAAATATTTTCTCTGGGAAGCTTTTTCAGTATCACTGGGTGCTCCCACAGCTCTCTTTCACATGTCTTGATTATAACCGATCACACTGTTTATCAATAACTTGTTGGGTTTTGACCATTTGAGTGTGAATGGATTAATGCTGCCTTGACAGGTGTGAATCTGTTCTCACAAGATTCGATCTGGTGTGAAAATGAGTTCCACTTCCTCTTGTACTCTCTTGTCCTTTCACCTTTTGCCTTGGGATTACGTGGCAGGATGTCATGCATCATGCATCAGCCCCTTGATCTCAGAGGTCCCATCCTCTAAAATGGAGAGCCAATCAATTTCTTTTAGCCATTAATTTACCTTGTGTATACCACTGTGTTATAACAGCTAAAGTTAGACTAAGGAGAGAATTGGAACTGAGAAGTGTGTCTGTTTCTGTACAAAATATATGAAAAAGTGCAACCAACACTGGAATCTAATAATGAATAGAAATTAGAAGAACTTTGGGGAGCTTTTCATAAGGCATAAAACCATGCAGACAGCCTCAACCGAGGCAATGCTTGGCATAGCCATGAAGCATAGCCTCAGATTTATTGAGTTACCACTGTTCAAGTCCTGCCTAGGGGAGATGCAGACATGTGACCTCAACCCCTGCAAGATGCCCAATTTTCTCCTTTGTCCACTTGGCACTTCTGTAACACAGTATCATAGACCAGGTAAATTTGTAATAGAAATTGACTGGCTCTCTGTTCTAGAGATGGGAAAAAACAAGCAAGCAAGCATGCATTCAGGACAGTTCTTGTCAGAGACCAGAAGAAAAGAACAGTGAGAAGTCGTGGACATTAAGAGCCACAGAACATTGAGAGTTTTGGTAGATATGGACATTAAGAGCCACAGAACAGTGAGAGTTTTGGTAGATATGGACATTAAGAGCCACAGAACAGTGAGAATTTTTGGTAGATATGGAAATTAAGGACCATTCTAATGAGGTCTCAGGTAGAAATGAGGAATAATGTAACAAGCTGAAATAAAGGTCATACTTGTTATGCAGTTGCAAGGAACTTGGCTGAGTTATATTCATGCCCAAGGACTTAATGGGAGGTGGAACTTAAGAACGATGCACTAGGATATCTAACAGGAATAATATACCAGCAGCCAAAAATTCAAGAGCCACGAATGCTTCTTTTGGCTACTTACTTTAAAATGAAAGAAGAGAGGAATGCGTTAAAGATGGCATTTCAAACTACAGGGAAGGAGAACACCAAGTCTGGAAATCTCCCATCCTGCTCGTGTATGGAATTGAAGATTGAGCTTGGGACAGAATCCTATGCAACTTCTTTTTAGAGGTCAGTATGACTAAAAGGAAGCTGGGCACTTTTAGATAATGGGAGAGTGACTCTAAAGGCCTTGCAGTGATTTTCAAAACAAGTTAGAATTTTGAAGTCAATGTATCCAGAATGGCAATGTGCTAGTTAGGTGGTTTTTCTTTTCTTTTCTTTCTTTTTTTTTTTCTGGTCAACGTGACACAAGTTAGGGTCATCTGGGAAGAGGATACCTCGACTAAGAAAATGTCTCCATCAGACTGGCCTGTAGGTAAGTCTATGGGGGCATTTTCTTAACTGATGTTTGATGGTGGGCTTAGCCTGTTGTGCCACTCATGGGCTGGTCGTCCTGGGTTATACAATAAAGCAGTCTGAGCAAGCCATAAGGAAAAAGGCAGTAAGCAACATCCCTCCATGGCCTCTGGTTCAGTTCCTGCTTCCCCAACTTCGTGCCTTTGCTTCTTGTCCTGAATTCCCTCAGTGATGAACTGTGACCTGGGATGTGTAAACCGAATAAACCCTTGTCTCCTCAAGTCATTTTTGATGGTGGTGGTGGTGGTTACCACATCAATAGAAATCAAACTAGAGCAGCCAAGGAAACTTTAGCATTTGTTACCTTGAGCCTGCTCCCCACATTTTAGCATAGCAGTCCTGTGAATTCCTCATCCATGGCTCCAGGGTACCAGTTTTGGTGGTAACAAGCAGTAAGACTCCACGACATTCGTACGATGCTTAACTCTGCAGATGCCTAGAGTATGAGAGCTAAGTTGTAGGACCACAGAGGCCTCCATACAGATACCAAAGTGTGTACTGGAAAGTCTCAGAGGCACAGACAGAAACCTGTTCCAGACAGCAGGCCAAAACAGATGACCCCTGCCAGGGCAATTGCCCAGTGGAGGTGGGAAATGCTATTTTAGAGGCCCCAGATATATTGAGTCACTAGTGCACAACTCCAGCCTAGAAGAGTTGCAAGTGTGAGAGTCCAGTCACTGCAAGCTGCTGTAATGTGCGGAGCCTGGTAAAAGCAAAAAGGCTGGGCACTTAGGCTCTTTAGTGTGTTTAAAAGGGTGCACATGGAATGGGAGATTATGTTAACATCTTATTTAATGTTCTCTGCTAGTTTCTTTTTGAACTTGTTTACAGTATTTTTTCCTTTCTTCTTGATCATTTCCCCCTTTGGGATGGGAATGTCTATCCTATGCCTGCCAGGCACAGCACTTTAAAAGTACAGAATGGGGTTGACAAGTGTGGAGACACATAGCTAATCAGTTAGGAAGCCAGGGCCTGAACCTGTAATAGTACTCTCCAGTGCCTTTGTTTTCTTCCTGACACTTTTTCAGTATCAGTGTGGAGCATAAAGGGAAGCTCTGGGAAAAACAGTGAAGCAAATTGAATTTGTATTTGCAGTCTTCAGACTTCAAACAGATCTCAGACTTGGTGCCATAATGTTACCTCCCCACAGTATGCTGTGGCTCCTTCAGTCAGCCCACCTTCTCAGAGCCTATCCTTCTCAATTCCTTTAAGACCTTGGAACTGGACTCTAGACTATGATGTTTTTTATTGTTTTGTTTTAAAGTAAATCACTTGTTCCAATCACCTTTATTTCCAGAACACACATTTATACGCTTCTGTAGCCTCCCAGAAAACGTTTTTTTTTTTTTTTTCTTTTTCCCCAAGACAGGGTTTCTCTGTGTAACAGCCTTGGATGTCCTGGAATCAGCTTTGTAGACCAGGATGGTTTCGAACTCATAGAGATCTGCCTGCCTCTGCCTCCCGAGTGCTGGGATTAAAGAAGTGTCAGCTTGAAAGCACTCTTTAATCCAAGAGTTGGTGCTTCTTGTGAGGAGTTTCAGTTGTATGCCTCCCAAGTGCTTGTATTATAGATGCCCACCACTGCCTGCTTCTGTGGATGTTTTTCTGCTGTGGTGAAGGATATATCTGGAGCTGTCTGGAGACTCTTCCTGATATATCAAGGAAGATCCTCCTAAGAAAAGCTAAAGCTGCTCTGTTCCTTCCTTGGATATCTAAGATGTATATAATCAGATCAGTGTTTGAGCCCAGCTTCTACGATTCACGTGTTGTGTGATTTGCTACACATGACACAACTGCAGTGATCCTGTTTCTTCCCTTTGCAAACAGCTCCTGCAAGCTTGTTCTAGTGACGATGCCTGCAATCCAGGGTGCTGGAGATGCAGAGGCAAAGGGGTCACACATTTGAGTGTGGGCTGGACTACACAGCAAACTCCAGGCCAATCTGGATACTTGGTGTAACCCTATCTCAAAGCAAGCAAAACAAATAGATAAATAAGATAGATTTGATAATAATTCCCATCTCATTGAGCGGTGGTGGGAAATGACGTGACATAACACAGCTGCAAAACTTCAATATAAAGCGAGCACTGAGAAGTTAACTATTCTCTCCAATCCATTGTTACTAGCCATCTGCTTCACCCCTCCTGACATCCACATTCCTCTCCCTCACTGCTTTCCCCCTCACTTCGTTTTTCCTCTTTTCACCAGCACATCTCTGCTTTAAGTATTTTCTTCCTTCCCCTCCAGCACACTGGACCTTTGGCATCCCGATAGCCCAGGCTTTCCAGGTTGATCCCCTTTCCAGATAATCTCTCCAGATGTCTGACTTCATAACCTGTTTTGAATTCACAAAAACAGACTCCGTTACTTGGAGGAGTGTTCCCATGGTCCCTCTTCCATCAAGAAGGCCAGAGCTGACTTGGTGGTCCCCCATCCATAATCCTGTGGACACCAGGAAGACATCCAGTCCACAAATAACTTTTTTTTTAAACTTGCGAGTGATGCCAGGAACTCCATCATCACGATACAATTCGTTTGAGTTAGACTGCAAGGGGTGGTCTGGCAGGGGTGCCTCTGTGAGGCAGCGTTATTATTTATATGCACTGCAAATTCCTTTATCTCAGGCTTTCAGGGAGAAGGGAGTGAAGGGTTCTAGGGAATTGACTCCCCAAGGAAGAGGAAGGCTGTGCAAATAGGGGTAGGGTGCGGGGGTGTGGGAAATCAGCAGACTAAAGAGCATGTCCCCAGCTCAGTTTTGCCTAGGGTGGGCCCTGTGTGTTGCAACAGATGTGTGCTTTGGAATTACTAGGGCTGGGAGGCAGGCCTCAGAGGGAGTAAGGGAGTGGTTATAAACTGAGCTCATCCTGAAATGATGTGGGCTCAGATTCCTGGAGGGTGGAGGGGAAGACTGGGCCAGAGGGGAAGACATGATTTTGCAGGCATCTAAGGCTGAACAGAGGTTTTCAGCTTGTTAGGTGGAGGAGATGGTTGGGTGTAGGTGGGAGAAGAAAATTGTGCTTACGGGGAGTCTTCCTAACAGGACAAGTCCAGAGAATGCCTCCTTTTCCCCAGGAAGCAAACAACTTGTGAGGGTGTGGCCGAGCTTACTGGCTGTTTTCCCACAAGGGAGATTGCCCCTATGTGAAGCTGCCTGGCCAGTAGAGGGAAATTGGGTGTTCCCCAATCCAGATAACCAGAAGGCGGTGCCCCTCCCTGTGGGCTTTCAGCTTTCCTTATCACCTGATAGGCCCTGTCATCTTTTGGAGTCTGTGTGAGAGAGGAAACAGGACAGTCAGGCTCTCTACCCCAGCTCTTGACAGAACACAAACACCAGAGACGTGACTCCTCTCAGAGAAACACAGCGATTCTGTCACATTGAGAAGTCCCATGTGAAGGTGTTTATTCTAGAAAGTTCATGAACGTGTTCATAGAAACTCTAGGACAAAATGTTTGAAATCGTATGAGGAGACAACCTACTTACTGAGCGTTAGGTTTCAAAAGACCTTGTTCCTTTAAGACATGGTGAAGAGCAACATCCCTCTGTTTTACACACACACACACACACACACACACACACACACACACACACACACACAAACACACACACATACACAAACACAGAGAGACAGAGAGAGAGAGAGAGACAGAGAGAGAGACAGAGAGAGACAGAGAGACAGAGACGAGAGAGAGAGAGAGAGAGAGAGAGAGAGAGAGAGAGAGAGAGAGAGCGCACGGGGTGGAAGAGGTACATTAGAAGCATTTCCAGGCATGTACTTTACCCACAGCCTGCAGCTGTCTGGCATTCCCAGACTCTGGTGTTGGGCCAGATTCCCCTTACACAGTCTCTCGGGCCCATATCTGTGATTCCAAACTTAAAAAGGCTCTGAGCCTTTAGAAGTTGCTAACAAACTCATTTGGCAGCCATGTTTGTGCTGGTATGAGGTTATGTATAATCTTAGTTTACCAAACCCTGGAGAACATTTATGTATTTTTGCTCCAGAAATCCCTAGGTACTTGATGCTGGGGTTGCCTCAGACCCCCACTAGAGATTTGTAACATACGCTTCGTCATACATTCCATCACCGTTGAACAATCCCAAGAGTTTGGAGTTCATTCTATTGTAATACACATCCCCCTGTCTTCTAGTGATCAGCTCTGCATGTTTCCCTCATTTATTCTGTGAAGCCTAGCATGTAGTCTACCTCAAGGTTGGGCTCACATGATGCTTTAGAAATGAATGAGCAAGGTGGTAGTGGTGGGCTCCTTTAAACCCTGCACTCGGGAGGCAGAGGCAGGCGGGTCTCTGTGAGTTTGTGGCCAGCCTGGTCTACAGAGTGAGTTCCAGGGCAGCCTCCAAGACCCTGTTTTGAAAAACTGCAAAATGAAAGGAAAGAAAGAAGGAAAGGAAAGAAATGAAGAATGGTCTTTACTGAGTAAGGGGACCAGTTATCAAGTTCTTTTCTCTATTTAAGCTAAATGTTTCCCAACACCATTTTTTCTATATCATCAATCAAAGGAAGAACAGCCCATAAGAATTTTATTTTATTATTTTCTCTTGGGGTTAAATCGTCCTTATAATCTGAATACCTTTAACCTTTTCTCCTAGATTCCCTTCTCCAATCCTTCAGTCATCTTCACTACTGTCTTTTGAAGACTGTACAGGTTTTTTCCTTTCGAAATTGTGGCCTCATGTTCAGGATAGGACTGCAAAAAGCAAGTAGCCATTGCACGTCACAGGCCTCTTGTTTCTATGGTGCTTTTCCAGTTTCATTTTGCCTGGTCTAAGAAATACTGCCTTTGAAAATACACGCAGGGCAAACTCATGAGGCTATGAGTGGCTTTCTCCTGAGCATGCTGACTGGCAATACCAAGGGAAGGCTGCACTGTCTGATCATGAGACTATAATTACAAAAAGTATAGAGCAACATGTAATACATGCAATGAGAGCCTGAATGAAAAACACACACACACACACACAAAACAAAAAAGAAACAAAGAGCAAACAAACAAGCAAAAAAAAAAACCATTATTGGGAACTATAATATCTCAGATTGTTATTTTTATCTCAGGAGAACGGGCCTTGTTTGTACATGTCACTCAACCACTTTTTCTCATACAGCTCTTAAAAGCCATTTCTGACCACTTAGTTCCCATTAATTACAGGAGTGAGCCTTACTCCATTAGGGTTGTTACAAAACCACTGGACTAAGTGAAACCCTCCCTAATTAGGCCTGTTAGACTTCCTGTAACTCCCGATATCTCCTGGCAGAAGTAAAAAACATTTGACTCACAGGTAAAATGTATTATATTAATATCCAGCAAACAACAAAATACACGTGGCAGCATTTTAGGAAGCAAATTGTGTCACGTGCAGCCTGTTGGAACTGCCAATATTTCTCATAGTAGCCCAAAGCGTTTCCTTTTGGGGTGGGAACTATAGGAACACTGTAATGGGGATCTGGAGATAAGTAAGTCTTTGTCATTACATTTGAAAATGTATTCACGATGCTTATCTGAACTGTGAGTCAGAGCCTATTGTGAGGTTTTGTGTACATGTATTTTTGCAAGGTGCTGTTGTTTTTTTTCCCTTTAATACAGGTCATTCATTGTGAAAAGGTCACATTACAATTTCTCTAGCCTTTCCTGAGCTAATCCACCGAGGAAGAAAATGTAGGATGTGGACCTGCAAAGGGAGTATGTGAAATTGAGGACCAGGAGCTCCCAGCAAGAGGCTACAGTGATGAAAGGGCAAGGGATTGGCAGCTTAGACCTGTGTGTGTGTGTGTGTGTGTGTGTGTGTGTGTGTGTGTGTGTGTGTATGTCTGGATAGACACTTGCCGTGTCTTGCCGTTTTATCTAGCCCCACTGGAACAAGTGTCTCAAAGAACACTAGTACTCCTCAGAGGGAGCATCCCCCCTGCCATTGCCATCACGAAAGGGAAGAATTTGCTTCCAGAGGTTCTGGATATTTTTGGTCAAATGCTGACGATGGTCATTTTCTGCCTTTTAGTGATCATCATAAGCTAATTTGTAGAAAAGTTTGGCTTCTGGTCAGCTCCATGCCAAGGGCTCTATATAAGGTGTGCATCCCCAGCCTTTCATGTTGCCCAGGCTGCTGGCATCAAACTCATTATAACTGAGGCTGACCTTCAATTCCTGCCTGCACATTTCCTGAATGCTGCTGTTATAGCCATGCACCACCATGAGTAGCCATAGCCCCCCCTTTAACCTTTGTGACAGTCCTTTAAAGAAGGGATTATTACTGCCTTCTCTGTCCACAGGAGAAAACTGGTTCAGAGAAAGCAGGTTTCCTGGTCAATGCTAGCCAGCTAGGAAGTGGCAGCACTAGAAGCTAACCCTAGATCCTCTGAATCCAAAAATCATTCCCAATCATTCTATGTAAGTCTTTGAGAAGTCTTCCACCACAATAAACCTGACTGTATTTTCCTTTTACCAAATAGCAGAACATCTGGTCTGCTTGATTTTATGAGATTGTAAATAGCATATGAGCGCGCTCTGAAAGCATGTGCTGAACAGCTCTCTATTGCTAGGCATTGAGACATTTTTCCTCCCTTCCTCGTCCAATGGCTAGTGAGTTCTTCGTGGGAAGGCTGTCGTCCATCTTAGACTCTTCTGTTGTCTATATCTCTCATAGTGTAAGCTACATAGCACATGCTCAATAAATATCGACTGATTGATGAATGTGTGGCTGTACTAGTCAATCGTTTGTGGGGTTTTCAAGACCCTTTCTTGATGTCAAGCAAGCAGGTTAGAACCTTAAAGGTGTCTGTTGCCTCAATCTAGTTCCTTGTACTGGGACGACTTTTTAATATTGTCTCTGCACAGGAACTGAAGGCTTTCTTGGCACCTAGATGATTGATGGTGTTTTTCCCTTTCTTCCCAAAGCTCTGGCACTGTACAGACATTGCTTGAGGTGATTAACAATGCAGCCAACCTCAGCCCTCTCTGCAGACACTTCTTGAATTCTATGGAGAAGTAGGGGCCCCATTTAAGGATAGTTCCCAGTTAGTTGCACTCTGCCGTCCCAGTCTGCTTGATGGTTACATCTCAGAATTGCTTTGTGGAATGACGCAGGATTTATTTATTTATTTTTCATGACTGGATGAAGATTTTTACCAGAGCAGCATTTCTGGTTGTGTGGGATTTTAATCCAGAGTGTGGGTGCATTTTGGTCAGTGTCATTAAAAGCTTCTGTTTTGGTCTAGACATCATATGAAAATATGCAAGATGGGGCAAGTCAAGCCAGCCAGATTTTACCACATATCATTTGCTTACCAGAAGCATAACAACGAAGGGCTTTGGGGGGTGGGATGTTCCTATGTGTTGAGCATTTGGGGGTGGGGGATTCCTATGTGTTGAACGTTGTCTACACACCATGCAAATCCTTCATTATTATTGCCATTTTCCAGAGCAAATGAAGCTCTAAGCATTTGATTCTCAGGCAAATACTCCTGACTATAATGCCCTGCAAGGAACTGTGCCAGCTTTTCAGTAGTTTGGGGTTTTTCTGGAGTGAGGCTGGTAGAAGAGAGCCCAAGAGTGGCTTTATTCTCTTTGTCTTGCTATTTGCAGAAGGGAATTCTTTGCTATTTAGGTATCTTAAGGAATCCTAGCTACAGAGATCTGGTGAGGCATGAGTTCAAATCTTGTGTGGTTGCATTTGTTCTACTGATTCTCAACAGGTTGGGTCTGGAGGAGGCGGTGGTGTGGGTGGCCAAAGGTCCAAGTGCAGAGCGAAGGGCACCTCTTGGGACTGGGCAGGATAATAGCGGTAAAAACTGAGTTCTGTAGGTCTTTTTCAGAGAATGGCAACCAGAGTACAATCCAGAGGGCTTTGGTGGAAGGAGCAGTAATTCTCAGTCTAGCTGAACTGATTAGGAGTGCTGAAGCTTAGGAATCTCATTAGAGCCATTAGATAAACAAGAATCGAACTCCAGACAAAGGATGACAAGGCAGGAGCAGGGCCTTGTCCTACAGGAATGGAGTAACTAGACTGTCCTCAACTGAGACAATACTGCCCCCTGGAGGGACTTTTGGAAACTACAAGAGGGTATTTAGTGTATCAGAAATGGCAATGCCCAGAACAGCCAAAGAATACAGTCAGCATCCCACATGATTTTTGAGTATTTGCTGGGCTTACACTGAAGTGAAAACCCAGTTTATAATCATGTTACCTCAAATGTTTTTCATATAACCACAAAGAGTTTTTCTGTTAGTGCAAAGATTCTGAAAAGAGATGGAATAACGAACTGTTGGCCTGGAGGTTGACCTTGAGTCATCCATCATTTCAAAAAACAATCATGTCAACAGTTGTGCTGTTTAGAAATGAGAGTAATCAAGAAAATGTCCCTCTAACCATTTGTGTTTGCAGCTGCATTCACAGGGAATTAATTTAAAAGCACGCACATATCTCTGTCTTCATCACTCAGTGTTTCTATGTTACGTAGCTAACCATAAAGTATTTTCTCATGGGTTGCTTTCATTTCCTCTTTCTGTGTATCTATATTCATCTATTTTTGCACTTGAGGGTAGATTATAACATCTATAGATGTAATTTGAGGATAGAAATGGAGTGAAACGAAACTACACTTCTTTAAAAAAAAAAATGAGGGTGGGGTGGATAGTGATGCTGATAAGGTTCAAAAGTACCCGTTTGCTTCTTGGGGCCAAGATCATGTCTTCTCTGCTTTCATTTGGCTTAATTAACTGAGGGCTGGACTAGAGGAGATACATGGTCAATAGTGGGCACATGGATGGTGAATAAGGAATGTGGACTTAAGCGCAAATGTAGGCCATCATAGCTGGAGTATACGGACATGTCCTGGGATGCGGAAGACTGATCGAAAAATCATGGCAGGATTCTAGACGTCAGAGGAGAGATCCTAATGCAGATGTTACTGGGGTCAAGAGACTGAGCACACATGGTGCCAGTGATGAACAGAGAGATAGTCTAGCAAGCTAGTAGAGGGATGTTAGCAAGCCTACGGGGGCTCAGACACCTCTGGCTTTGCTAAACCAAGAGAAAGGACTTTGCCCACTTAGCTAAACCATTTCCAATTGTTTTTTTGGCAACGGTTGAGGGGACACCAGGGAAAGGAGCTTCAGGTTCTGTCTGTCCTTCCAACGTGTTAACACTTTCCATGACTCCAGTAGGCCCTCAGCTCAGTTTGCTCATCAGACAGATCCAGTCCCTCCAGCTCCTGTTGTCGTTTCTGCCCCATGTTTCACACATCTGGCCACTTCCTCATCAATAATATCTGTATCCCTTCTTGGAATGGGACACCAGGCTTGATTCTCTCCCTCCCTCCCTCCCTCCCTCCCTCCTCTCCTCCCTCCTCCCTCCCTCCCTCCTCCTCTTTTCTCCCTGTCTCTTTCTCTTTGTGCTTGGGGGTGAAAACCAGGGTCTTGGGGATGCAAATACTCTACCACTGAACTCATATCCAGCCCACCCTCCAGGTCTCTTTCCATTGCATCCACGGTACTTCTATGAGACTTCATTAGTAGACGAAGGGCCTTCAGATTCATGGTGGATGCTGCTGCCCACCCTATCTGCAGGTAGAGGACAGAGGGGATGAAAAAGGTTGCTCTACCTTATTACAAGCAATAAACTTGCTTTAGAGATTGGGAGAGAAGCATCAACTGAGGACATGCTGGCAAATGCTTGTCTGGCTATGCTTTTACGTGAAAAGCCAAGTGAAATAATGGAGGCAATTATACACCTATTTTGTTTGGACATTTGGCTGAAAACCTCTTTGTAACCGATGGAAAATATGAGCTCAACAGTGCTGTCTCAAGTAGCCTGAATGTTTTCAATCCCCACCCTGCCTTCCCTTTTCCTTAGGGACCCTGTTGTGTGTGTCTTTCCCCTTGGTGGGTGCTATGAAAATGTCCATAGCCTTGGGAAATGAGGACCCAGAGGGGGAACTCTGATTTAGCCTTATCAAATGTAAAGGACAACCTAGTCATGATGCATTGGATGTGAGCATTGGGTATTTAAGGCTAAACTCTTGTGTGCCAAAGAGATGGCTCACGGGGCAAAGGCACTTCAAGCCTGATGAGTTGACGTTAGTCCCTGGGACCCACAGGTGAAATATGAGAACTGATTGCCCCAAGTGTTCTCCTCTGACTCTCACATTTCTCTCTCTCTCTCTCTCTCTCTCTCTCTCTCTCTCTCTCTCTCTCTCTCTCTTACACACACACACACACACACACACACACACACACACACACACACATTCTTTTGCTCTCACACACATTAAAATAAACAAAAATAAAAAAAAACTTTTAAAAAAGGATAATCTTTTGGATCCTAGGCTTGTTCTAACTAGGACCTCGGGACAAGTCCTTGCAGCTTCCAGAGCCTCCAAGCCCCCAACTTATCACAGGCACTCCTGTGCAAAGGTCCTTGGAATGGCAGCTGTCCTATCAGCAACTGAAGTAAAATGATGCCAAATTTCTTTATTTAGACTCAACATGTCCTATTGTGACACCTACATAGCTACTCGATCCACTCTCTAACCCCGGACCTCTGTGACCTAAGTTACTCAATGTGATGCATTTCAACAGAGAGCCATAGGTGTCTGCTCCCTCCTTGCCAGGTGACAGCTGTTATGAGTAATTGAACTCCTGCTCTTGAGGAGAGATGCCAGGGTCTTATTGCAAAGGGCAGATCCAATGGCTGCATCGCATAGGGTGAGCATGGAATGGTGAGGTTCAAATGCATCAAGAGACAGAGCTATAGCAATTATATACACCTGTGTGTCAATGCCACCGAAGTGAAAAATGCTGGCATCTATGGAGTTATGACACCACTGATTTGATGACCCCATTCAAAGTTCTTCCCTGCTCTGGGCCTCAACCTTACCATTCGTGGGAAAGGATGCATCATTTTGTACTGCGTACCATTTACTGTGGCAACCAGTTCACCATTCTGAAAAGCAAAGCTCAGCCTGTATTTTATTCTTTATCCTAAAATAATTTTCATCTAGGCCAAGGAGTTAAAAAGCACTCATTCCTGCTTATCGTGTGAGAAGCCTTGGGTTAAATCTATAGCACCCCTCTCCCCAAAGAGAGGGAGATGTGTTTGAGAACAACCTGAGATATACAAGACCAGTCTCAGAAAAGGCCTTAAAAAATATCAAATTGGATTACTTTTAGATGCCAAAAGGCCAAAGCACAGAATAATATTTTTTTTTGAAATTTGGAGTATAAATTCAGAAAAGAAATTCCAGGAGTTGCAAAGAAAAGAGACTGATAGATTGGTTACATAACAATTCAGCAACTTAAAAACATATATCATAAAACAGTAATCAATAACCACAAAGAGGCCAGATGTAATCCCAGCACCCAGGAGGCAGAGGCAGGCAGATCTCTGTGAGTATGAGACCAGCCTGGTCTACAAGAGCTATTTCCAGGAAAGCCTCCAAAGCCACAGAGAAACCCTGTCTTGAACCTCCCCCAAAAAATTACCACAAAGAGATGACACTAGTTGTAAAAGTAGATGGAAGAGTTAATTTTTTAAAATAAGAATAAAGCTGGGCGATGGGGGTGCATACCTTTAACCCCAGCACTCGGGAGGCAGAGGCAGGTGGATTTCTGTGAGTTTGAGTTCAGCCTGCTCTACAGAGAGAGTTCCAGGACATCCAGGGCTACACAGAGAAACCCTGTCTCAAAAAACCAAAATAAATAAATAAAATAAGGATAAAGATATGAGGAATAAGAGAATTGAGTCATTATAAAATTATACTGAAATTAAAAATATACAACAGCTTTGGCACAACCAAATCAAAAGACAAAGGATCAAGCAGGCTAGTCCTTGTGATGCCCACTTATGATGGTGTTATAGCCTCTTAAACCCAGTATAAATTGAACACACTGTCAATTGAAAAGGCGGTGGATATACTCACCATACTGAGCATCATTGCTTAGCAACCCGTACACTGTAGAGGACCAGTAGTGCCCCTTATTATCATACATCCAACTGGGGAACCTGCTGTGCCATCCAGCATCATGACAGAACACCAGGCTGCGTATGACTAGCTCAAGAAAAAAAATTCACATTCAAAATTGGAGGTATGGTTTCTCGGTTTCTGCAGAATGTGTATTGCTTTTGCACTGGACATGTTGAAAATCCCAGTTGGACCATTGTTGAGTCAGGTGCTATCTGTATTATTTGTGCGAGCTTTATTACAGGCTGTGTACTCTCTCCTTTAGTGCATTTGCGGTGATCTGAAATTGCATTAGGTGATTATTTGCCTGCTCATCATCTACTTCCCATACAGTCGAATCAGCTTCACGAAGGTTGAGGTTTTCCTTATTCACTACTATATTCCTTGTGTTAGGACAATGCCGGTGCTTGGTAAAGGAAGGGACCCGGGAGCTCCTGCAGATTAGTGCATTTACTAAGAAGTAATCTAGCAGCAGCATGCTCGCCAAATGATTACCATCAAAAGAAAAAGCTTATGTCAGGTGAAAAGGAGTAGTAATAGTTAGTAAATGCAAATTAAGACAGTGTCAAAGTGATTGGCATGCCATTTCCATCTTTCAAATAGACCAAATCAAAAAGGCTTTCAAAGCCTAGGGTTTGTGAGGATGTGCTAACAGCAAGCACGGCCACACACGCTTGGTGCACATCTAAATAAGCAGGACTTCTGGATAGCAGATGGAAATGTGATACTGTCAAAATGCTCCACATTAAGTATCTATCACTTAATATTACTTGTAACCAGCAACAAAATGGAAATAACTGAAATGACTCTGGTGACGATTTGGTTAAACCATTTATAGCCCATCTCAATGGTATGGTAATAAGCTTCACTGTGATCCTGAGGAAGAACCTGGGCTTGGGGCTAGAGAGATGGGGCTCAGTGGGCAAAGTGCCGGCCACACTCTAGAACCCACATAAAGCTGGGTTTGGCAGAGACAAGATACTCCTTGGAAGCTCATGGGCCAGCTAGCCTGGCATACAACTGAAAAACAAACAAACCACCACCACCACCAAAACAAGAGACCCTGTCTCAAGGTGGAAGGTGAGTACAGACACTCTAGGTTGTTCTGTGACTGCCACATGTGCACTGTGGTAAACATATGCTCACACATGCATGAACACACACACACACATTGATATCTATATCTATATATGTGAATTTGGGCTCCGTTATGACACTGCCTTTATGAGAAAATCAAGGAAATTTCTAAACACACCTTGATTTTTATCGCCACTAAAATGGGGAAATTGGCAAAACCTCTATCGTGAAGTTATGAAAAGCAAGTGAGATAATGCACAGTGGAAATGCCCAGATAGCCCCGGCACAGAACAGCTAGCAGTTGCTGACTTTTTCTTTTCTAGTTAGACTACAATGATGACAATGACAACATAGCCCCAAATAAGGACAACCTTGCTCTTTGTATACTGATACGCAGAGGTATTCTCAATGAATGTAGCATAGTGTTAAAATCACATTGTAGGTTATGGTTTTTGTTAAGGGCATTGCATGCACAGCCCTCGCTTCTGGCAAACAGGCTGCAGGAGATCGATTTTCACCTTAGTGATGATTAGACTCCTTTTGAGACAAGCACGTGTTACTTTTATAATAAACAAAAGATGTAAAGAGGGGGACAAAAATCTCCATTTATAACTGCGAGGACAGTTAATCCCACCAGGCCTCACATCCCCCTGTCCTTGGCTACTGCCCAAGTGCTAAGCCTCCCTGTCCTTTGAGCATCTATCCTCCTACTGCTTCCTAAGCCCATCCCGAGCACTCCCGATTCATGCAAATTCCCCATCACGGCCACTTTCCACTCCTTTCAGTGCCCTGTAGAAGTGCCACCCCACAACCAACAATTCCCTGTCTATTCAGGATAAACTTTGCCACATACAGTCAGTCGGCTTCCCCGTCTGGAAGTGCTGAAACCTGAGTCGCCGCGCCGCGTAGTTCACGGCTTTGCCGGCAGCGCCCTCTAGTGGCCACTGTCCACACAACTCCACTACAGGCACCCTGGGGCTGGGAGGTGGGGTCTGTGCTCCAGCTTCCCCTGTCTGCTTCCAGACCGTTTACTCCTCCATCCTCCGCCAAGAACTCCTTCTTCCCATGCCATCTGGCTACAGCACCCTCTTCTCTCCTCTCCTCGTCGGCTCTTCTTTTTGGTCAACCCCCCACTCCCACATTCAAGGAAGAGTTCAACATCTGGCTCACTGTCTTCTCCACCCCAAGTCCTGACATCAATCTTGGTGAGTTTAACATGGATGGTCCATGTGCAGGACACACGTCCCCTCCTAGCCTTACCATGCTTCATCATCAGCCAGAACCTCCTCCATCCACACCCTGCCTGCTGACCTCAAAGCTCCTCTCTTTACCTCAGGAGATTCGCCAGGCTTTTGAAGCTCCTCCATCCATGGTTTCATTCCATCAACCCCTCCTACTTTACTTCCTTCCCCTTTCATCCTCAAAAAAAAAAAAAAAAAAACAACAACACTGATGATGAGAATAGCAACGAATGTGTATGTGCCAGATATATAATAAGCCGATTATGGCATCATTTCTATATTTTCATGTCATCTTCACCATAATTGTATGAGGTAGCTATTGTTGTCCTATAAAAGATGAAATTGCTGGGGTTCAGAGAGGTTGAGTGACTTACCTAAAGCCCAACAGCTAGGTTGGAACAGAAATGAGATCGGAAGCTGGGTGTTTTGTTTAACTCCAGGAACACAGACTTCAAGATTGTGCCTATATTGACAACTCCTTCCTCACACCCACGAGGCAAAATCCAAAGTCTGGATAAATTTAGCTGAGTCTCCTCCTCTGAGAGAAAATCCCATCATTTTGTTGATTAGTCCCACTAGGAAGTCATAGTTTCCAGCCTCTGCAGGGCTGACGGCTCATGTAAACAATCCCCAGTAACTGTCCCGACGGCAGCATTTCCAAACTTTCTTCACTGCCCTCTGGAGTCAGATGGTCTGGGCCTCAGCCACTTCCATGCTTAATGCTGTACCAGTCTTTAAGGAAGGGTGAGGAGAAGGGCAGGGGATAAAGGGAAACAATAGCTCCATGGACTGAGCATCTCCTATGGCAAGCCTCTGGGCCAGGTGCTTTGCCTGCAGCATCTCACGCATCCCCCACTTCCCCCAGCAGTTTCCATCATGGGCAACGCTGTTGTGATTCTTACTGCACAGAGGGGGGAGATGGAGGCATAGAGAGGCGAGGCACTTTCTCCAGTGACATGGTTCTTAAGTGGAGAGGCCACGGCGTCAGTTTAGAGCCCCTCATCTTGATAGATTACTGGGCTGTCTCCCCTGTTAACTATTAACTGTCTCATGTCCTCCTGTCTGGCGTTGAGTCTATTGCTGGAACCAGTTTCTTAAAATGCTCATGTTCCTGTGCTTCCCGTCCTTCCAAAACATGGCCCGGCCTTCAGAATGCCCAAGAAACCTTCCATCCTCATGATTTCCTTCCCACTTTCCTTTCTTTCCACACCCACTGCCACCTGCCTAGAGGAGGACTACTTTAGGCTACCCAACGACACCCTGCTCTCTTCTGCCCACCACTCGCTCCATCATCAGTATCACTTTCCTGTCTCCCTTAAATGCTCCTCTGCTTATAGGCAGAGCTTTTACCCGTTGACTCCAGCATTCTATCCTATCATTGCCTGCTGACTTTTCTTGTTTCCTTCAGTAAACAGGGAGCAGCTTCAAGGTGGGTCCTACGCCTTTGTTATCTCAGTACTCCCCCAGGGCATAGTGCAGGAGTCCGATTAAACCCCTGTTTGTAGACTGACTGACTGACTGAATGGAGTGAATGAGGGAGGAAAAAGCCCTCATTGGAAAGTTTAGTGACATGAGCTGTGTGGTATCTGGTTCTTGGCTGAAGCTGCTGCAGTCTTTTCGTATGACTACAGTGCTGTAAAAATATGTCTGCACGTGGATAAAGACTGGAGGAGAAGTTTCCACACAAATTAAGAGTTGTGCTAGCGTGGTGAGTTGATGAATGCTTTTTTCCCCTCCCTGTTTGCAAAATGTTCTTTAGCACTACTTTGCGAATGCTTTGGCAAAGCGGCAGACATTGTAGGAGGAGAGTCCGGGGCTGTCATGGAGGGATCGACAATCAATATGTATTGATGCCCAGTAGACCCTCCTGGGTCCTGGGTGCTGCGGGGACGCAAGTGTGTAGAGCGGGCACATTCTGATTCAGGTTCACACGTCCAGAAATCTTGCCAATTTTGTTGGATTTGCTGGAATAAAATGAGAACTTTCAAGAATTTTCCAAGCTCCTGGGTTGAGGTATTTTTTTTTCTCTCCTAAAGCTGGGCAGCAAACAAAGATGCTTTTGTTTGCAGTAAAACACTCATTCCTTCAAATTTATACTGCAGAGTGACTTCTGCTATGTGTGTGTGGGGGGTGGTGGTGGTGGCGGCGGCGGTGGTGGTCAGGTCTGCTAAACAGGGAAACTAACTATCCATACTTGGTTGGTGCAGAGGTGACCAAAATGCTCCCTCTTTCTGGCTCGGGGATAACATGTTTAGTAATTTCATTGGCAAAATGACGAAATTGTTCATTTACTGTGGCAGGATTTCCAAAGCTTCATGCCGTGAGTTATCCCAGAAGAAAAGGGGAAGAAATCAAGGGTAGAGGGCAGTGTTCCCAAAGATTCAGATGATGAATGCTCTGTTTTTATTGGGCACTTCCTTACCCCACATGGCACATCTGCCACTGCTCCGAGGACTGTGGAGATACCTCATTTAAACCCTGGAACAATGTTTTCTGAGAGATTTTCCTTAGCCCCCCCATTAGAGTCTGTAAAACTGAGGTTCTGAGAGATTTACTTGGAAATTCTGAGAAAAGGATTCAAAGGCAAGCTCAGCTGGCTATCTCTAACCATTTGACAACCTTGTCTCTCCATTAGTCTGCCTGTAGAGGAACCGGGGTATGTATTTATCTTTTAGTTAGCAAACAGTTTAGTGTTTCCCATGTGCTGTGCATATGGCCAGGGCTGTATAAACACTAGTTCATTTAGTCCTTATAGAAAAGCCAGTGAGAAGGTACCATTATTAATACCATGTGAGATGGGATCCCAGAGGCAGAGAGAGAGCTTAAGTCACTTGCTAGGGATCAAGGAAGCCAGCATGTGACAAAGCCAGAGTCACTATCTAGCCTGCCATGTTCTGGGATCTGCTTCTTAACCTTGACCTTCTGCTGCACAACACAGGTTCTCTTCCAACTCCCACCTTATCTAATCGTCTCTGGTTCAGAAATAATAAAGACACAGTGTTTGAAAACTATCATGTGCAGTTTTGAAGCCTTTTCCCCAGTAGAGCCCATCGCAACCCCACATCCCCAGCCTGTGCCCTGCTACCAGGGGTCTTGCAGTGTGGGGATGGAGTGGGGGTAAATACAATCTTTTGTCCTGTTGCAAGACTGGCCTGCGAGGAGGCTTCTGTGAATAGGGCTGGTGTTAGGATTTCAGAGCTGAGCCTCTCCAGACCTCAGTGTCTCAGCTCCATGGACTAAGAAGGGGTCTTTCTTCCTACACCTTCATGCATTGAACATGTGTGGTTTTTAAGTGTGTATGTGTGTGTGTGGGGGGGGGGAGAGGCAGGATTCAGGCTTCATCTGCTGCCTGCTGGGTTCCCGAAGGGCTTTCGTTTGGTATGTCATCTCTTTTTGTTCAACAGAGACACCAAGACTGAGTGCCCTTCCAAGGTAATCTGCACGAGGTCCCTGGGGAGCAGACCGAGTGTCCTTCCCTACCCTACTGCTCACACCTAGCACTGCCACATCCTCCAACTGGCGCTGCCACAGGCTCATTCCCTAGAGCCAAGCCTAGACAATGGCGGCAGCTCAGCTGGAAGGGGGGTGGTGGTGGTGGAGGGGCAGCAGGCCCAGCCCACCAGCTTGAAAGCTTCATTTGACAGAGGAGGCACATCTGGTTTGGGTTTTCAATTCAATTCAACAATGATTTATTGTAGGCCTGCCAGCTGCAGAGGTTCTGGGCTCGGCTAGGCAGTGGCGGAGATGCGGAGATAAGTAAAATCTTGTCTGTGCCCTTAAAGGGGTTTGCTGGCTTGTAGAAATGTGTGGACGAATGAACAGTTTCTCCGTGACAAGTTTGCCTTGCATCCCAGAAGGTTCTGTGTTGGGGAAGGGCTATGATTGCTTCACTTTACATGTTAAGGAAAGTGGGCCTCTGAGAGGAAGTGACTGGCCCAAGGTCACATAGTTAGGAAGTGACCACACCAGCCTTGGAAGCTAGATGAGTGTGCTTCTCAAGTTCACATTCTTAACTGCTCCATTCCCCTCCTTCCCAGAAACAATGAAGATGACAAGGAGTCTTTTTCTGTGCTCTGAAGCTCTTGTCTTGGAACGAGAAGGCCATAGGTGTTTCCAAGGACCAATTGAGCCCGTTGTTAGCAGTCTCTTTTCCAGAAAACGGATGCCACCTTGAGAAGGGATGGAGTTGGGATCTGAAGCTAGGTTAATCTAGTTTAGCAGCCACAAAGGACGTACTAGAAGGGAGGAAGGGTGCATAGGGTCCAGCTGGGAGAGCTTCATAGAACCGAGCGGTTAGCTTTGATGGGTGAATAGGTGTTTGTACAGGTAGTGTTGGTACAGAATGCCTTCGGGTCAGAAGGAATGCTATGAGCCGCAGGCTTAGAGTGGACCCCCCCCCCCCCCCGCCGCCCAGCATTGTGATTGACAGGCTGCAGGTTCATCTAGCTTGTATCCAGGCTGCTACCTTTTGTGTAGAGGATACCCACAGGCTGAAGGTCATGCTTTCCTATAAAGAGCATGTACTCAACCCGGAAAGGTTTTTCAAAGGATAAGCAGTCATGCAACCGGTGAGCCATTGTACACGAGCCTCTCTCTGCTTGCTGAGAAGAGTGAGGAACACAAAGGCATTACTCAGTGTGTGATGGGGCCCCCGTGTGGTTGGGGAGACAAGATACACACCCCGGAAACAGCAGCAGCCAGCCTAGGCAGTTTGCAATCTGGACTAAATGAGTTTTCCCAACTGTCAGATTTCAAGGAGAGCTGGGAGGCGCCTAGAGGAGGAGGCTTCTCCAAGGGGGTGGGTTTGGGCTACAAGGCGTGGAAGCAGAGGAAGGCAGGCAAACTGAAGACCGGGTGGGGCTACCAGTGTGGCTAGCCTGAAGGGTGCTGGAGAGGTCTCTGTTTCCCAAACTGCTGCTATCCCCATCTATGTCTTGACTTCCAGGAGTTTGTTCCAGAAGATGGGACTGTATGGGATCAGAGACAGCCCTTGGGAGCTAGGAAACAGGGCTGGGTACCTGATCTTCCTGATCCTCCAATTTTCTACACTTAGCCTCAATTCCTGGCAGCTCCCCCAGCTGCTGAATTGTATGTGTATGTGTGAGCGGTATTTTAAATTAAGCAGCGAGTGCTTTCAGCTCATCATAAACATGCTAAAAAGCTTCAGCCACGGCCTGAGCCCACCCCCGCCCCTTACACACAGGCAGCAGCTGGGGCCACTCGACCCCACACTCTAATGCGCATTGCCTATGACTCACCAACAAAAAAAGACTGTATGTTTCAGTCTCCCTGGGTAGCTTGTTCCTAGTTCTGGTGGGAAATCTCAGTCCGAATTTGGAAGGCAAAAGTCCTGAGCCCCGCCCTACAGGCTGAGCAGTCTGCAACATATGGAGCGCCTACTATGTGCGAGGCATTGTGGGTAAGTCCATTAATCTTTCTGGGCTTTCTCAGCTTCAATATGCATGCAACCATCTTGCTTACTTTACCTCCCTGTCAGGGATCTGTATCTCACCCACACTGGTTGTTCAGTTTCTGGAACACTCCCAAAATTTTTTCCTGCCCCAGGGCCTTTGTGCATACGGCTTCTGCCTGGATTGCCTTTTGCTCTTGCTTTTAGCATGGGAGGCTTCATCCTAACCTTTGGTTCTATTTTTAATGTTACTCTGAAGATGAACTTTTTTTTTTCCTGCTACCAACAGTTAGTTATCCCTGTCCTTTCTTAGTATTCCTTTTGTGTGCAATGCTTCCTTAATCGTTACTACCTCTCTGGGTATTATGCCTGTTTATATTTTCTGTTTATGGTATGTTTCACTCATTGGAATGAAAACACCAAGAGGACAGGGGCCTTGTCTATATAGCTTAGCAATGTTCCCCCTCTCATCTAAAGTGGTGTTTGGCACATAGTAGGCCGACATAAACAAAACCATCTGGGAAATGTTTTCTCCCTAAGATTCTTGCCAGACATATGGTTGCTGAGGGAAAGATCATGGCAGATCTGTGTCATTACATAGGAAAGAAAAAAAATGGGGCTGAAAGGGAGGAGTTTGTTGAAAACAATTCTGTTTTAGAAACCGGTTCTTAAACAAAAGGAATCAAAAGCATAAAAAGCTAACTTGTTTTTATTGGGTGTTCAGTGTGTGCCAGGAACTGTTCTCCTTTCTACACAGATTATCTCATTTAATCCTCATAATAACCCAGCGACGTCACTTCTATTATTAGCCCCATTTAACAGATGAGGGAATTGAGGCTCTGAGGGGAGAAGCAAATTGCCTAAGGCCACGTAGTTATGGAGAGACAGAACCAAAAGTTGAACTCAAGGCAGCCAGAACAGTGTGTGAATTAAGTTAACCATCCCACTTGCAGCCCCCACTCTGCCACCTCTTCTTCCCGTGGTGGGGATAGCACCCGGGCCTTGTGCACACTAGGCATGCAGTGTCTGTACCCCCAAACTGCCTCTTGTCTTTGAATGTAAAGTTTTTATCTGTCTTTCCCATTGGACTTGGAGTTTCTCAAGTATAGGGACTGAGACTTCTTCCAGTGCAAGGGAGCTTGCTTCAGAATAGGTCCTGTCATTATTCGCAGATTAAATGAACTCACATGAGACTGAGTGGGTCTCTGTTGCCTCCTTTTATTCTGGCTTAAGCCTTCTGTTTATTTCCCCAGTGAAGGGTAGCACTGGGGACCAGAGTGGTCTGGTGGAAGGAGTCTCTCTGACCACAGGGTACAAGGAGCACTAGTTCTGCCTGGGCGAACCTATGTTTTAAAAGCACAGTGAAATCCAAAGGATTTCATTTTGTCGTCAGTCTAAAAAGTGGCTGGACCTGTTTAGGACTTAAACAAACTTTCAGTGTTCAAATCCTATCTCAAATCCTTTGCAGAACGAGGCAGGGTGTGGGGAGCCTGAGAGAGGGGGAGGTATAAATAAACAAATACCCACAAACCGGCTAGCTTTTTAAACAGAATCTGCTTCAATCAGTGCTGTGCCTCCTTCATGAGAACAAGTGGGAACTTTCATACTGAATGGTTTTCTTTTTTCCCCCGTCGACCAGATGAATGGCAGGAGTTTTGGCTGGGGAGGCAGGTTTCCAATCCCAGCACACAGTTAGCTGCCCTACTGTGCCCCATCCATCACGCACAAGGCCCTGCACGACCCACCCAGTCGTCATATCTGCTGCTTCGGCTCTCAGAAATAATTGGGTCATTGTTTTATTACACGAGTGAGAGGGCTGCGAGCCTGTTAGGATTATGTCACTGATATTTTTGTGAAAAGGCAATCCTGATATGTTGTTCATTGAACACAGCTGGGAATGCAACTGTGTTATTATTTGAGGTCCTCCACCAGCCCCTCAGACTTTGCTAAATTGCCCAGCCACTGTAAATGGCTCTCTGTGATGCCTGTATGTCACCTTTGCAATACCTCCTTATGCTTCAAAAGCCCAAGCAGGATGGAACTTTGTCTGTGCACTTGGACCTACTTTTATGCCCAAGAGCCCAAATTCCTGAAAGTGGCAATAGGCTTGCTTTTCATGTGCACCGGAGCCATGCACTCTAGTGGCAGGAGGCTGGAAGCCAGTGTTGTTTGTCCCCAAACTGCTGATTAGCGCCAAGGACAGTGCTGGCTAGAGAACAGACTGTTGATGAAGACTGTGGGACAAGATTCAGTAGATACGTCATACATCAAGGTTCAGCTTTGACTTCTATTGTGTGGTAGTGTCAGCAGAGCCTGGGCCTTGGTTGTAGTGGCTGTGAAACTTGAGCAGCTCTCTTCATGACTGACAGTCAAGAGTATTTGTGCTCATGGGCGAGTAGCCATGATAGTGCAACATTGTCTTCTCAACGGGGACATTATTAGTGTTAATTATGGAAGCATAAGCAGAGGCCAGGTTTGGATGATGCCATCTTTCTCCATCTTTCAATGGGAGAGAGAGACTGATGCATTAGTCTCTCTCTCCTATTGCTGTGCTAGCTGGAGTTTTAGGGCATGTGGCCATTAAGGTACTCTTCCAAGGCATCTATGGTAGGCACCTGTCCATGCCCCTTCTGGAGCCACTGTTTGCCAAACCAGCAGTGTACCCTTGCCAGGCACTTTGAGGAGTGACAGCCAGGCCTAGCTCGATAAAGCAAGTTTGCCAAAGGGATGGAATGGCTCAGATACAAATCTCCAAATCCCAGCCACCATAACTTTCAAGAGCTCAGATTCTTGAATGTTTGTTGGCAACTGGCTTCAACCGCTTTGCCTTCAAAGTGTCTTGGACTTAGTCTTGGTCCCAGTTTCTGCTTTGGATCTACCTTCTCTTCCTGGCTGTAGTTTCCCTCTCTGTAAAATGGGGGTTCTTGCTAGGATCAAATAAGAAAAACGTAGCCAGAGCTGGCATAGTGCCTGGCATCGAGTAAGTGCTCAATAAATGGTAGCTGTCATCTCCTCTGCCCTGTCCAGGCTGCTTCCGACTCTCTTCTCTGTAGTTCCAATAGTGGCCTGGATCAGGGCCTGTTAACATCGCTGACTGGCAATCTAGGTCATCTGCCCCTCAGACAAGTTGGGCGTTCCTCTCTGGCAGCCTTCTGTTGTCATTACCTGTCGCCATGTGGCACTCACTTTAACCACAGGCAGATCTCTGCCAGCTGTTGACATTAACCTATCAAATCCTGGCATAGAATAAGTTTGCAGACAGGAATTTGCATGTTGGGGCCAAATATAGGACTAGGAGGCTAAGCTATATTTACTTTCCCCTCCCCAGTTGTGAACAAATCACCCATATTCTGGTAAAAAAACAGATGTTTCACACCCATGACTACAATGCAACTTATCAGACAGTTGATTACAAAGAACACAGAGTGGTTTTTCTGTTAGAGATATAACCTCTAGGTTGCTTTTCAAATTTCTTAAAAGTGGGTAGTTTTCATTTGAAAATGACAGTCTTGTTTGCTACCAAATCGGATTTTAATTTGGAAGGTCCAGAAACACTTATATATTCTAAGGGGTTTCTGATTGCTTTAAGTTACAGGGAGTTTAGGTAGTTGAGACAATAGCTCACCTGCTCTTTGAAAATGCTCTTTAGCCACCTTGGTAAATAGCCAGTCCAACACACACACACACACACACACACACACACACACACACACGCACACACACACACACACACACACACACACACACACCACACAGAGAGAGAGAGAGAGAGAGAGAGAGAGAGAGAGAGATATGCAGACACACACACACACACACACACAGAGAGAGAGAGAGAGAGAGAGAGAGAGAGAGAGAGAGAGAGAGAGAGATATGCAGACACACACACACACACAGAAATACAGAAACACACACACTCTATCACACACACAGAGACATGCAGACACACACATGGAGAAATACAGAAACACACACACACACACACACACACACACACACACACACACACACACACACACACACACAAGACAGGGAATGCAGGAATCCTGACTGCTCTAAAGGTACTTGTTCAAACAAGAACAGGGTAGGGGGGAATCACAGAAGAGAAGAAAAGACAGATTTTTGCAGCCTGGGTTGTAAAACACCATCTCACCAGATCTTGTTCCCTATATGCTTAAAGAGGACAGAGGATGTGTGGTGACATGGTGACAGCTGACTTCCCTGCCAGGGTCAGTTGCTCAGTCTGAGAGGCTCTCTGGCCTGGGAAGGCCACAGGGCCTAGAATGCAGGGTCAGTCCAGTGAGTGTGCTACCATGGTCAGTTTTACACACGTTGGCTTGTGTTTTCTTTTCTTGTGGGTTTGGTGTTGTTTGATTTGTTTGATTCTCCTTGTTAGCAAGGAGAGTAGGGAAGGAGCAGATACAACAAGCTACTCTGTACTCTCGCTTGTGCTTGTCTTTGCAGCACTCCTTCACATTCTTGGAGACTCTCAGGTCAATTAACCGTGTGGCTATAATGGGCAAAGCAGGCTTCCTTCTACACAATTACTGTGGAATGGTTTGGCTCTTGTCAAGCTAATTTTCTGTTGTTTTTCAATATTAGCTGTTGTGTGCAAAGAAACAGGAACTTAATCGCTGAACTAGCTCTTTATATTTTTTTTTTGTTTTTTTTGGGGGGTGGTTTCGAGACGTGGTTTCACTGTGTAGCTTTGGAGCCTATCCTGGCACTCGCTCTGGAGACCAGGCTGGCCTCGAACTCACAGAGATCCACCTGCCTCTGCCTCCCGAATGCTGGGATTAAAGGCGTGTGCCACCAGCACCCGGCTATATTTATTATGATTAATTTTAATAGTATCTTTCTATGTGGTCAGTCTGATCTTGAACTTATAATTTGGTTGCCTCCTCCACTAAACGCTGAGATTATAGGTGTGTGCCGCTATATTTGACTCTGGACCCACTTTTTAAGACAGGGTTTCATGTAGGCCATGCTGACTTTAAACTCATTATGAAGCTGAGGATGACCTTGATACCCTAAGTTTGGGGATTATGGATGTATGCCACCATAGTTTACTGAACTAAATTTTATTGGGAATTATATATTCTTCTTCCAGATGTAATGCAGATGCTAAAGGTTGTCCAGAGTTTCTTTCATGCCATTTTACAGAAAATACCCATGCATTAACACATCAAATAGCTTTTCTGAGTCCCTTATTATAGGTGAGGGGTTTGTGCTAGAGTATACTTTCTGTGTTGTACCTTATGCCATCGTCACCAGAGTTGTGAGATGGGCACTATCATTATCTTAATTTTACAACGAAAAGACTGAGGCCCAGAAAGCATAATACACAGTCACACAGTTCAGAAATGGAGAGCTGAGATTCAAACCTGGGGGTTTCTGCCTCAATTACACTACATTTTCTTCATACAGTGCATTTTAGCCACCCAATAGCCCTTGAGAACAACAATCATCTGTAGGGAATCTCTCTACTGCACTGTCACTGATTCAACTCTCCCTTTCCTCTCTCTCTTCTCCCCCTTTCTTTACTTCTGCCTCTTTCCCTTTCTCTCCTGCCCTCTTTCTTTCTTTCTTTCTTTCTTTCTTTCTTTCTTTCTTTCTTTCTTTCTTTCTTCCTCCCCCTCCTGCTTCTGCTTCTCTTCTTCCCCTTCTTTCCTCCTCCTATTCTTCATCTTTCTCCTGCTCTTCTGATCTTCATTCTCCTCCATTTCTTTTTTTTCTCAGTGCTTATTTTATTCATCATTTTGTTTTCTGGAACTGGTTGGCACTTTATATACCTTGCTTCTAATTACAGAGCTCAAAGCCAAGCCTGTGTCGCTATATCTAATATTCACATTCCAGTTTTTTTCTATACTGCTTGTCATGTGACATGTAAGATGGGGGACATCCACAACTTGGGTTAAGTTACAGGCCAACATAGCTGAACGTTCTGCCAAACTAGAACTGAACACACATCAGTTGAGTAAGCTGTAGTTCTTGCTTTCAAGTGGGTCATAAGACCTTGAAGGAAGACAGACATTGGAAGCATAAATTTGAAAGTATTACATGTGTTTGATCTAAAAGCCAAGCATGACCTTGGTGATGAGTGCATATCAGGATATGTGTAAACAAGGACTGTAAAAGGTTTGAAAGAGTCACTCAGGAGGCAGAGGACAGAAAATTACTTCAAGTCTGAGGACAGCCTATTCTACACAGTGAGATGCAGGCCCAGCCAGAGCTATGGAGTGAGACACTGTCTTAAAAGAACAACAATAACAACAAAAAGCAAAAAGAAAACAACAATAAAAATTGAAATCAAAACAAACAACAAAAAGAAAACAATAACACCCTCCCCCCAAAAATCAACCAACCAACCAACCAACCAACCAAACCACTACCACACGACCCCCCTGGCATAAAGAAGTCTATGAAAGTGCCCTAGTTAGTTGCCAATGATGGAGTGTGGTGGGGGTTGCACATTAATGGTTGACCACATTCTCTCTGTTTTTTCTTTCCTTCTTCACTTCCTAGCTCCACAATTTCTCAGGCTTCTCTAGAAAGCAAAGCCACCTAGAGATAGCTTGAGCTGCCACAGGAGGGCACCAGGCCAGAAATGGCAGGCCTAGGGCAGTGGGATGCTGGGCTGAGGACATAAATAACCATGTTAATGAAAACCAGCTTTGGCCGAAAAGCCTTGTCATTTCTTAAGACATTTGGTGCCTCTTATAATGACCTAGTTACTGGAGAGAGGCCTGGCCTAGCATACACACAATTAAGAGTTGCCTTTTAGTGAGCACTTACTAACTCATCAAATCCGTACTCAGCTATATGTAAATTGCCTCCACTTTATGCGGCAGGCAGCAGGCTCAGAGAGACTCATTATTTTCCCAGGTGGGTCCAGCTAGTTGGAGGTGTAATTTGAAGCCCAAAGCCTAGATTTCCAGGGCCAGAGTTGTTAATGCCTACATGTAATGAATGTCTGTTGAGGGAAGAAACAGATGGATGAAAGGACATATGTATTAATTATCGTCACTTTAATAAACCTTTTTCCGAATGCTCTGAGTCATTCCCTAAACCATGTATACACACACACACCCACACCCACACCCCCCCACACACATACACACACACACAGAGAGAGAGAGAGAGAGAGAGAGAGAGAGAGAGAGAGAGAGAGAGAGAGAGAAAGAGAGGAGACTACATGGTCTCTACCATCAAGGAGCTCACAGAAGGAATTTTTACTGTAGCATGGCTTGTTTGTAGAAGTAATTTGAGTTTCTTGAACAGTAGTTTTTAATGATGCTATCTAACTTAACCTAAAGTCTCTCTCTCTCTCTCTCTCTCTCTCTCTCTCTCTCTCTCTCTCACTCTCTCTCTCTCTGTGTGTGTGTGGGGGGGGGTTGTGTTCCCATCAGCAAAGGGTCTCAAACGATTAAGCATTAGTTCGACCACAGCATAGCCTCTAACAAACGACACTGCAACTCCTATCACATTAGCTAACTGTTCTTCCATTTTTCATTTGTGCTTTTTGAATCCTTCCTGGTATGAAAGTTACCTGTTACCCTAATGGACAATTATCCAATCCATCACTCCTGCTGGTTTTTCTGGTTGCTGTCAGTCTACTTGTTCATGGAGGAGACTTAGAAATAGTCACGAGGATGATGCACTGGGAAATGGCTTGGTTTTATAAGTTTTCTATCCATGAAGAATGAATTCCTTTATAAGCTGTCCTTAAGTCGTGGTTATTTCATTGTTATATAAGGGCATATTTTGAATTCTTTACCTGGATGTGAAACAACTTTTTGTTGGTTTGTTTCTAGACAGGGTCTCACTATGTAGCTCTGAATGGCCTGGAACTTGCTATGCAGAGCAGTCTGGCCTCAATTCACAGATCCTCCTCCTTCTGCCTCCATAGTGCTGGGATTAAAGACACAAGACACTCACACCCAGCTCAAAAATCATTTCTTGACTTGAAATAAAAGATTTCTCTAGGCAACAACATTCCACAACTTTGTTAAAATACAAATGAATGGATGGATGGATGGATGGATAAGCATACTTAGGGGTAGAGCAGAGAAGTAGGCTTTGCACACAGGACTCGGGTGACTGATTTTCCTGTCAGGGTGACTGCCATTTGGAAGGGAATCACAAGTTGATTAAGGTTGAAGTGAAACTCATGGTGCTGAAGATAGAACACATTGCCTGTTGAAGTCTATAGGACTCTTGCTATGGATGCATGGGTAGACATGCTCTCCTTCCCTATGCCCATTCAAGCCTGCTAACACATTGCAATTTTCTTTTGGGGCTCAGGATCCAGGCTAGCCTGGATCTCAATATCTTCCTGCCTCAAACTCCAGCGCGCTTGAAGCATAGGCATTCACCCATTTACCCTTCTTTTCTCCTATTTTGCTTCCCTTTCCTTTGCCCCATTTCCTTCCTTCCTTCCTTCCTTCCTTCCTTCCTTCCTTCCTTCCTTCCTCCTTCCTTCCTTCCTTCCTTCCTTCCTTCCTTCCTTCGTTCCCTCCCTCCCTCCTTCCTTCCTTCCTTCCTTCCTTCCTTCCTTCCTTCCTTCCTTCCTTTTGTTCCTTCCTTCCTTGCTTGACAAGATCTCATGTAATTCATGCTGGCCTCAAACTTGCCAGGGAGTACCTTGAACTTCTGATTCTTCTAATTCCACTTCGCAAGTGCTGGAGTTGTAAGTGTGCACTACCATGCCCAGTTTATTCAGTGCTGGGAATTGAACCCAGGGCACTGTGTGTGATGGGTAAGTTCTCTGTGGACTGAGCCATAGCCCCAGCACAAATTCATCTTGAAAAAAAAAAAAACGTTTAAAGACATTTTATTATTTATTTATTTATATATTTATTTATATGTTTGTGTTTGTGCATTCATGCACACATATTGTGGCATGCACATGGAAGTCACAACTTGGGAAGGACAACTTGGGAACTCAATTCTCTCCTTTCATGACGTGGGTCCTGGGGGGCAGGTTGAGTTTATCAGGCTTGGAATCAGATGCCTTTACTCACTGAGGCTATCTCACCAGCGCCCATATTTAACTTGGACTCCAGTTTTGAACATGCCTTGTACAACCAGGATCATTAGTTACCTAAGGCAAAAAACAAGAGTTGTCTTTCACTGTTGCTTTCATCTTACCTCTATATTCAGCCAGTCTCTGTGCTCTGCCAAATCTGCATCCTAAGCACCCCTTGAATGGGACTCATCTTCTCCATTCTACTTTTTTCGTTCAGAGCTGGTCCTTCCCCGAGCATCTTTTACCTTGATTCTTAGAATAGCTTGCTTTCCTCTCACTTTTTAGAATCTACCTACTGATCCCCACTTCAATTCCTTCCAGACTCCCACCACATACTCCTTCCAACTTCATCTCTCCCTTTCTCCATCTTCCTCTCTCCCTTCTCCTCTCTCCTCTCTCCCCCTCCTCCTCCTCCTCCTCCTTCTCCTCCTCCTCCTCCTCTAATCCACTGAGTTCAGTTAGTGCTGCCCATATGTGCACGGTTGTAGGACCAGCCACTGGAGCATGGGCAGCATCCTTGAAGAAAGCCAGTTAATTCCTTGTCTCTTAGAAGCCACAACCTGTCAAAAACTCCTCTGCTAGGGGTGGGGCCTTCTGGGCCCCTACCAAATCTATGTTGGGGTATGGACTGGCTTGATTTTGTGCACGTATTATAAAAGCAACAATAGAAGCTGATGAGCCCTCTCACTTTCTTGCCTACCTCTGTATGCATTCTCTCCAGCAGGACCTGAGTGATCTTTCAAATACACAAATAAGTTTGTTTCTACTTAATACTTGAAAAGGGATTCCCAACATCTGAGACTAGAGGCTCTCAGAGTGAGGTCCTAGGAACAGCAGCACCAGCAATTCTGACAACTTGCCAGAGTTGGAGTTACTGCATCAGAGCTAGAGAGTGCCCACCTCCAACTTGTATTTAACAAACCCTCTAGATGATTCTGATAAGTACTCCAATTGAGAACTTGGCTCCCTGAAGCTGTGGCTGCACACTAGACGAAACTGGGAAGGTTTAAAAAAAAATCCTAATGCCTTCCCCACAGACAAATTAAATCAGAGTTCCTAGTGTAGGATCCAGTCATCAATAGTTTAGTTTAAAGCTTTCTCAGGTGATTCTAATGTGGAATGAAGGCTGGGAGCTACTGTAAGGATGGAGTCCAAACTCCTTCCTAACTTGGCAATGAGGGTCTATTCCCCTGGTCATATCTTCCCATGCTCCTACTCACTCATTCTGGAGTTTAATCGCACAGAGCCATTAAGAAAATGATGTGACAGACTTTGATGATCCCCCGTAGCAGGTTTCACTATCCTTGGGGAGTGGGTGGTGGGAGAGATATGGAAAATACGATTGTCTCTAAAATAAAAAAAAAATAAAAGAGAAAAAAATAATTCTCGTAGAGCCACGTGTATAGGCACGCATCGCTTACAGTGGCTTCCCTTTTCTTTCCTGCCTCCCTTTACCTAGCTGACACCTTCTCATTCATAGCAAATAGCGCTCGGAAAATGATTCCTTTATGGAAGATACCTCCTTGATCCATATCCTCCCTTCAACCTGGATAAGATATTGCTCCTCCACATCCCTACAGTGTTCAGATCACAGCATTTGGTATATCATCTTGTCATTCCTTGATTAGTTATCTTTCTTTATTGGCTTGAGCCAGGATGAGAGCTACACTCCTTAGCCTGCAGTATAGCATCCATTTCACGGTTGGGTTTCAGTGGTCCTTTGCATTTGTATTTGGTTATCTCTGAGGTGTTTTTATCTGCCTTGCCCATGAGGTGGGATTCTAGTCCAACTTCAAAGTACAGCAGCTTAGATGGTGCTTCTTCTCTGATTTTTGAATACTGTCTGGGTTAGGTACCCTTCCCTGAGGCTCTTAGTTTAGTTTTTTTTTGAGTTATCTGTGTGTGGTACATGCTTTTGTGTGTCATGCAGAGGCCAGAGCAGGACATCATGTACCTTATTCCACCACCCTGAAGCTTTTAGGCAGGGTTTCTCAGTGAACTAGAGCCGTGATATTTTGGCTAGGTTGCTTGACCAGTGACCTCTTGAGGCCTCCCAAGTGTTTGGGTTACAGGCATTGCACAGGGCTCATGGATGTGGCCCATCTTACACAGGAGAAAGTGAGGAGTATGGCTGGAAAGGCATATTCTCTTGGATGTCACTAGGATACTTGCTCTGCAAACAGGGAGGCATCGTAGAAAGGGAGCAGCAGAGGGTACAGTGACTCTGATTTTAGAAAGACATAACACTGGGGAGAGGAGGTGCTCAGATGGGTTGGAGAAGGAAGTGCTGAAAATTAATCAGGAAGCTATTGTGATGAAACAATAGGAGCCTGGACAGAAATAGTGGCAGAAGACATGGGGAAGAAGATAAGGATGCTCATAAACTACATTATTCATTCTTTAGATGTTTACTAAGCACCTGGTATGTGTTATAGGCATTGTGCTGGCAGCTGGGATATAGGAATGTAACCCCCACCTCAAGGCACTCACAGTTCAATGATGAGGTAGATACATACACCAACTATGATAGTCTCAATTTGCTATGGATTAGGGTAGTATTATATCTAAAGTGTTACGAGAGCCTAGAAGACACTTGGCAGCATGTCTTTGTATGTAGGATCACTTGCTTTGCAAACATGAGAACTTGAGTTCAAATCCCAAACACCCACATGAAAGCACAGGCATGGCTATGTATGCCTGTAACCAAGCATTGGAGGGACAGAGACAGGCAGACCTCAAGACATCACTGGCCAGGCAGCCTACCAAAAAACTACTTCTAGTTCATTGGGAAATCCTGTTTCCAAGCATTGAAGTTGAAGCTACTAAAAGAAGATACTGGCTATAAAATGAGAATGAGAGAGCTTCATGTTTAAAGGGAACTTAGAATTTCAACATGACGACAGATCAGTAAGCAAACTTGGGACCTTTTAGATAACAATATATTACGTGATGGCCCAGGCCCTGTGTGCCTTTTATGCTCTCAAGATACACCCACTCTGGCCTGTACTACTTTGCACTCTAACTTTCTTAGGGCTTTTTCCATTTTTTCTTTCTTTTTTTAAATCTTTTTTTTTAGATTTATTTACTTATTTATTGTGCATCAGTATTCTGCCTGCATGTATGGCTGCAGGCCAGAAGAGGGCACCACATCTCATTACAGATGGTTGTGAGCCACCATGTGGTTGCCGGGAATTGAACTCAGGACCTTTGGAAGAGCAGTCGGTGCTCTTAACCTCTGAGTCATCTCTCCAGCCCGTTGTTTTCTTTCTTAATGGCGAATGCAAAAAGGTTCTCCTCACCACAAATCTACCCCATGCTTCAAAGATGTGCTCAGCTCTCACTTCCAACCACTCAAGACCTTTGTGGTCTCTACCACACAATATGATATCAATTTACAGTTTCATATGCGTGGTCTAAAATTTCAGCTACTTTAGGGTGGGCACTCTGTTATGTACATCATTGTGTATTGTACTCATGTCTTGGTCCCATGACATGCAGAAGAAATGCCATATCTCTAATCACCAAGTCTGAAAAAATACACTAGCCACTGAAATATTGATTTGAGGAAATTATGGTTAACCATGCAACATGGAAGGAGTTAATATTCTTTATGTCCTATCTTTACTCTCTATAAAAATAAGATACTTAGAAAGATTGTATTTTGTGCTAGCATCTTCTTCCATTCAAATGTTTGTAAGGCTTTTGTTTTATAATACTCATAAAACATATTTCATTTTCCATAATTGCAATACCTGAGGTCTTTGAGGATCTCATTCTGTTTTCCTTGTTTCTGACTTCATTGTATGTTTTGTAATTTTTGATTATGAGTTCATGTTCAGCCAGACTTTACCTTGGTAATCCTGCGAAAACTGGTTTGAGGGTGTGTTTCTCCAAGGAGGATTTGTGTTTGCTTCATCTTGGAGCTTCAGGGCACTATTAATCCAGGACTGCTTTGGAGGAATTCTTTAGTCCCAAAGGCAGGGTTCATATGTTATTTGTTTATATAACTCCAATGCTTAGCTCAAGAACTTTTAGGAGCTCAGCATGTACTCGTTGATTGAACAGATGAGTGAATAGGGCACTCTACCAGTTTTTTTGGGAGACCCAATAAAAATATGACCACCAGTGTTAACAAAGGTCAGTAGATCTAGCCTGAAAATAATTGCTAACATTAAAATAATCCATTTATTTTTATTTTATGTGTATGAGTGTTTCCCTACAAACACTCTAAGTGAACTGCATGCTGCCTAGTGCCTATAGAGGCTAGAGGATGGTGTCACATCCTCAGGAACTGGAGTTCTGGATGGTTGTGAGCTATGTGGGTGCTGAGAAGCAAACCTGGGTCCTCTGTAAGAGTAGCAAGTGTTCTTAACCAATAAGTCATGCTTCTGGTCCTAGTTGCTAACACTTTTGAGTACCTATTTATATGCCATATGTAATTCTAAGTGTTTTGTTAATGACCTGATTTAATAAAAAATTAAGTTCTCTCTCTCTCTCTCTCTCTCTCTCTCTCTCTCTCTCTCTGTGTGTGTGTGTGTGTGTGTGTGTGTTTGTAAGACTGTGCATATGGGAATTAGAGGACAGTTTGTGGAATTTCTCGCCTTCCACCATATAGGTTGGTGGGCTATGACAATTGAATTCTTGTCATCAGCCCTGGCAGCAGGTGCTTTTACTTTCTGAGCCATCTTGCCAGTCCATAACCATCTAGTTTATTAATAGCTCTTATTCCGAGAGGTGGGTGCTATTGTGTTCTTCAATTTCCTGTGGAGGTGCACCTGACACAGTCAGGCTAAATATGTTATCCAAAGTGGCACAGTTAGATAATGGAAGAACTTCAGGGGCTCTAGAAGCAAACCCATTTACCACCCCATACAGGAAAAGAGTTCACCAGCAATGGCAGGCCAACAGAATGATACGTTTCAGTACTATCAAAGGAACTTCCAGAGATACATAAAAAGTCACGTGAGGCATAGGATGACACTTGTCATGGTTTTGTATTGCTAACAATAATGTTATTAACACTAAGACTAATAATGTTTGAATGTTGTCTTCCCACCAAGAAGAAAAGGAGCAGGTTGAAGGGAGGAAGCATTGAATATAGGTCTTTGCTTGACTCTATAGATTTGCTAAGTGAATGTTTGTTTTTAAGTTAAACATGAGGACTTTGAATAAGTTCCATCACACCCTGTGTATATGTAAAACTAAAATGATGAGATCCCCAGGAAGGAAGGAGGAAGAAACTTGGTTTGCTGGCTAGTTGTATGTCAACTTGAAACAAGCTAGAGTCATTTGGGAAAAGGAAACTTCCATTCAGAAAATACCCCTCACCACCACAGTGGCCTGTGGGCAAGCCTGCAGGGCATCTGATTGATTAATAATTCACGTGGTAGGGCCCAGCTTGCAGTGGACAGTGCTGCTTCTGGTCTGGTGGTCTTGGGTGCTAAAAGAAAGCAGGCTGAGTGAGCTATGGAGAGCAAGCCAGTAAGCAGCATTTCTCTGTGGCTTCTGCTTCAGCTCCCTCCTCCAGGCTCCTGCCATGAGTTTCCACTTTGACTTCCCTCAGACATAGAGTATGACATGATTGCTATAATCTGGAATAAGCCTTCCTTCCCCAAGATGCTTTTGATCATGGTGTTTTATCACAGCAATAGAAACCCCAACTAAGACACTTGGGTTCTGCCTTCAAAGGACCCAGGTTTTCAGAAAACCAAAGGCCACCGTGTTTCTTCACCACTTTTTTGTTTGGACTGCTATCCAAATTCAGGAGGGCCTGGAGGAAAGAGGGGCTTTATTTACTCTTATCCTTGCCAAAACCAGGAAAGAATTTAAATGTGGGCTCTCAGTAAACATTCTGGGTCATCAGCTCCAGCTCGCCTCTCATGGAATGAAATTCCCATATCCTCCCAATCTTGGTTTAGTACTTGCCGGGGGGGCTGCAGTGAGCTTGGAGACAGGGCTCTAAAATGCAGAGGAATGAAATTGAGGAATGAGTTGAAGTCTGATGGTGCCATGGGGAGGTGGGGGTGGCAATACTAGAATTAAAAAAAATGACAGTGGATTAGGAAGGGGCATGTTAGAGAAGAAATAATGCAATTTAGGCTGCTTCCTTTCAAGAGCTTGTCTTTGCAGAATCAATTTGCTTGGTTCCAGTTTTAGGGTCCCAATTTGGGCAGTTAACCCCAGTGTTGTGGTTAGCTTCCAATTTGACCATCCTTGTAGGTATGTGGGGCAGGGGTAAGAGGATGGTGGGAAGGTATTTGTTGTTCTAGAGTGAAGAGAGGCCCTGGTATCAGGGGTTTGCTTTATTCTTCTAGGAGATATGAAGCAGGTCTCTCTTGCCTGTGCACCTACTTTAGCAGACCAAACATCACCATTAGAAATTCATCCTGGGAGGAGGTTACTGTAGGAGACATAAACGAGGGCCATTTTGAATTTGAGGAGCACTGGGAGCATTCACACAGCTGGAGAGGCGTATGTTGGAAAGAGATTTGGGAGTTCGGAGCATGTAGGTGAGAGTTGAAAGTGCCCAAAGGGAGTATATAGAAAGAAATGCAGAAGAAAGGGCATATGCAGTTATTATGGTCTGTGGGGGTGGGAATAAACCTTGGGAGTTGTCAGGGTCTGAGGAGGGTACATGTGTTCATCCATCCATCCATTCATTCAACATTTATAAGCTTTGTGCCAGATATAGAAATGGAGAGGAAGTTGGGGATTTAAGAGGGAGAAGGATTGAGAGGGGATCCCTGGGTGGATCCAGATGAAGGAGAAGGGAGGAGCTAAGTGCCTGGGCTCCCGCTTGCCAGGAGAGCACATCTGTTAACACAAAGCTGCATGTGTATCTGAGCCAGCTCTCTCCCGCGCTCCGTCCCCTCCTTTTTACCCACCCTAAGACAGGGAGCCACATGGCGACTTCCAACTTCCCTAAAATTCCACCCCAACCCCCACAATGTTCTTTCTAGGCACTTAACTGTGTCGCCGGCAACACCCCCTCCAAGAACTCAAGCAACTCCCAGGGGCGGGTCGTGGTGGTAGCGGTGGTGATTGGGGGGGGGGAGGTTGACAGTTTTGAGAGAAGAGCCAGAGAAGGCGCTGTTTGTCTGTCTGTAATTAGCTCCAGCTGCTGTTCCGAGGCAGCGTTGGGGGCTGCGAGGAGTGCGAATGCATGCGTATGAACCTGTGTGCGTGGCGCCTCATCTCTATCACTCTATTTCTCACTGGATTGCGCGCTGGCTGCAGCCCTGCTGCTCTGCAACCCCTCCTGTCCCTGAGGATCCCAAAGGACAGAGTGTTCCACAGGCAGCACCAGCTTGAATCGTTAATGCTGCTAAGCAGGAGGACAACAAATATAGGCCCCCATATGTCCTGGATACACAAGTCCCTGCTCTCTTCCCCCACACCCTCTTCCTGAGTGTTTCCTGGTGAGTGAAGCGCCAGCACTTGAAATTAGCAACACTTCGCTTCTGCGCAGCCTTTTGGCAAGGAACTTTTGCAGCTGCCCTGCCATGCATGCATTCCCAGACAGCCTGGAGGGGCAGCATTATACAGGTGAGGACACGGAGGCCCAAGGAAGGAAGTGGAGAGATTTGCATCTGGTTACCCCGATGGCGGTGGTAGGATACATCTCTGTGGGCACAAGTCCATGGCCTCCTGGCCTGGTGGCACACCTCCATCAAAGTGCAGCCAAAAGGGCTTCTCCTGGGTGGCTCTAGCTGTTGCTGTCTGTCTGTTCGTGAGAACCTGTTAGCTATGGCCTAGCATCTGCTTCAGCCATCGCTGAAAATGCTGATGGTGCCGATAAGCAGAAATCATAAGGCCAAGAATTTATCTAGTGCATGTAACTTGCTCAGCACAGTGCTGGTGCTTATGGGGGACACAGACTGTAGTGCTATATTGCTTCTGTCCTTGAAGAAATGGTGACTTAAATCAGGGGATAGATAACCTTTAGACACCAACTCCAAAGGTAATTCCAAGGGCTTCTCTCTTTTTGATTAACCAGTCTGCTATAATGGATAACGAAGCAGAGACTCCTGGATTGTCTTTCTATTACCCTAACCTTGGGGGATCAGAGATGGGAGGATGGCTAGGACAGGGTGATGCAGGATAGGAAAATGAATGAAAGAAAGGAAAAACTAGAATTCCTATTAAACATCAGGCACAGCATAGAGTATGTATTTTGGATATATGTTATCTATACTGTGTTCTTGGTACACATACATACACACACCTACACAAACACAGACACACGTAATAATATAGTATAGAGTAACCCTTTGGTTCTGCCTACTTTCAAAGTCATATGACGAGCTTAGAACAAATTCTGACCCTCACAAAGCTCTGACTGTATTCTGAGTATCCTTCCTTCTTTATCTTATCTGCACAAATACTATCTATATCACTTTACCTGTACTTTATAATTCTAGAAGGGAGCAGCTATCATTTGCACTCCCAAATTATAAATGAGGAAAACAGCATCTTATTGTAAATAAGCCCGAAGGTGCAGAGAATACACGAGTGTCTAGTGTGTTCCCAACTAGACTTTGGGGTCCTACTCATCTCGTAGCATGCAAAGGCACACATAAAATTTTATGGACTAGTGGTTACTGTGGTAGTAGCAGGTATTTATTCATGGGTCAGTGGTTGTAACTGACCTCATACCTGGGGAAGTTAGGAAGGACTTAAAGATGAAGGAGGTCCAGCTGGAACCTGAGGGAAGGAGTTTTTTTTTTTTTTTTCCAGAACAGTAATGGAGAAACAGAAGGGCACCTCAGGCAGAGGGTTTATATTTGTGTGAAAGTCTAGGGCATTCAGTGGACTGTGATTGGTAGATGCAGAGGAGAGTGGGAGAGGTGGTTGGGGTCAGCTATCCAGAGCTTCCTTGGCCAAGATGAGAGCTTTTGTTCTGTGAGCAATATGGAGTCAATGAAGGCGTCTGAGAAGGAAGACCATGTTTTTTTTTGTTTGTTTTTTGTTTTTTTTTTTTTTTTTTTTGGTTTTTCGAGACAGGATTTCTCTGTGTATCTTTGGAGCCTATCCTGGCACTCGCTCTGGAGAACAGGCTGGCCTCGAACTCACATAGATCGGCCTGCCTCTGCCTCCCGAGTGCTGGGATTAAAGGCATGCGCTACTAACGCCCGGCCGGAAGACCGTTTTTATAGATAGCACCAGGGTAGGTTCAAGAATGGAGAGTAGAATACCTAAAGGCAGGTTGACCATCTGATTGGTCCAGATAAGAAAGGAAATTTCTCTGAATCAGAGACTGTGGCAGTGAGTTCTGAGCGTAGGGAATAGCTTCAGACACATGCAATATGTAGAAAGCTTGGGACTGAGTGTCATGGGGTCAAGGAGAGGGAAAAAGGTGACAATGACCTTGACATTCCAGCTAGGGTCTACTGTCAGTAGAGACATGGAACACAGGTAGATAAGAGGAGTGATGGAGATAGTTGAAAAGGTTCGCATGGGCTTGCTCTGTTTGGGGTTACCAATGGAGCTTCTAGGTGGCTGTGTACAGCAAGAAGCTGAGCATCTTGTCCCAGAGTCGAGGCAAGGCTTGGAGGCCAAATGGTAGTAGTAAACTTGTGGCTTTGTTTGCTCTTCTCCTATTTTACACTTCTAGGGCCTGGATCTAGAAGCATAGCCAGAAGAGCCTCCAGCTCAAAGGAGTCTGGTGATAAGGGCACAGGCCTGGAGTGAGGGGAGCTGCTTGTCTTTTCTGGGATTGGGGTGCTACGTTGTAGTGATGTTACCAAATTAATGACCATGGATGCATTTGGGGTCCAAAGGAAAAAAGGCTACAACTCCATGATGGTGGCTGGAACCTCCCATGCTAGGAAGCTGGAGCTGGGAGCACATCATAGAGACTTTTTTTAAAAAAAGATCCAGTCTGTGCAACCACAACTGGTCTCCTAGGAGTCCTAAAACTTTAATTAGACCCAGCAGGTCCTAGAACCAAATCTCATAATCCCATAAATCTAATGCAACAAGTTAGGGATAAAAGTCCGAGTCACACTCGTAGTGTAAGAGACCCCAAACTGGCATCTTCATTCTGGGTCTCTGAATGACCCTTTGTCAATGTCTGCTCCCAAAATATTGATACAAAATGGCATTTTTCTGATAGGACCCTTGGAGCATTTACAGAATTCTCTTTTAAAGATTCTAGGACTATACCTACAATAGTTCTGATTATTTTCACACACATCAGTTACTTTATTCCTTGTGGATAGCAGCTAGCTTGTGTGTGTGTGTGTGTGTGTGTGTTGTGTGTGTGTGTGTGTGTATGTATGTATGTATGTATGTATGTATGTATGTGTGTCACCTACACTGGCTAATGCAGGCCTATTCCAAAACAGCTCAAGCAACTTGTATTTGATAAGCTGTATCAAAATAAATAAATATATAAAAGATGGTTGGGAATATAGCTCAGTGGTAAGGTGCTTATCTAGCATTCATGACGCTCTAGGTTCAACTGTCAGTACTAGAAAAGATATATTAATGTTACTATCTTAATAATATATTAATTTATTATAGTAAGCATATACTTACATATATATTTGGCATACACCTACATATATAATAACAAGAATCATAGATATGGCTTGCAAATGCTTAATATAGGCCAGGTGCGTTTTCAACATATTACATGAAGTAACCCATAATTCCACATGAACAATACCACAAGGTAGGTAGTCCCTGCATTATCATTTCCATTTCACAAGTGAAGAACAAATCATGGGTTATATAGCCTGTGATGCCTAGGCTGACCCAAACCCTGCCAGTTTGACTATAGTACATTATCAGTCACCTAGATCTTCTATAGCTCCAATTAGCTCCAAACGACATGGATTAGGATGCTCTATCCAGTTTGCACCTTAGATTGATGGCATCAATGATTAAGCCTGCACTCCCCAAATCTGGAAACTGCTTAAAGTTTTGAGGAAATAGCTTGGTAGCTGCTGCTTGGATAAGACAAGGCCAACACTCAGGAGGTATTTGCACATGTTTCTGGAGACTTGGGGTGGAAGTCTGGGGCTCCTGATAGGAGCCAGAGTCTTGAGAGTCTTGTCCTCTCTCTCATCCCCACCCCCATTCCACAAGATGGAATACAGCAGTTTCTTAAGATACAGCCCAAGGAGTGTTCTCTCTCTCTCTCTCTCTCTCTCTCTCTCTCTCTCTCTCTCTCTCTCTCTCTCTCCTTTTGAAAAGTTTATTTTAAAAACAAGAAGAGGGCCAAGGGTGGCAAGGAGAAAATGAATTGCTTTACCCTCGGAGAGGCAGCTTCAGGAAGGCCGAGGGAGTATGAGCATGTGTGTATATAATTTTATAGGGTTTTCTTTCTTTGCTATTTATGTTTTCAATTTTAAAAATTCTCTTTTTTTTGGCAGAGATTTTGTTCTCATTATCTGAAGGAGAGATTTTTAAACATGCAGATTCCAAGGCTGAAGCCCAAACCCAGAGACTCTTTTTCTATGGAGATACTTTTTAAAGTATGTATTTAGCCAACTACCAGACTGAATTAGTTCAAGAAACACCCTCATTTAGTATTTAAGAAAATGTAGGTTTGTCTTCTGATTCGAGAGATACTGACTGGGGCTAGGATATATCTCAGTGGTCCAGCACTTGCCTTGCATGTTTGATAGCCCTGGGCTCAATTCCCAGCATTGCAAAAAATGAGAATGGTCAATCTAACCGTGCCCAGGGACGGTTCCTCCTCTTCCCTTGTGGAGCAGAGACACAGGGAGGGCTAGAAAGCAGAGGGCATGCTGAGGGCATGCCAGCACAGAAAGCAGAGCTCCTTTCTACCACCACACCCCTCATAAGAGTGAACTCTGCATCCCCAGGAAAGTGCAGGAAGTGGCAGAAAGAGGAAGCTGAGGAAAACCTCTGGAGGCCTCGGCACCCTGGGACTCCTCTGAGGGAGGGTGGATGGTGTTGGAAGAAGAGAACAACAGTGGTCCAGCAGGCACAGGGTTAGGGAATCCCAGTGAGAACAGCTGCTGTATCATTGCATATGTGAAAAGCATCAGAGACTCTGAGTTTGATGTGGGTCTCCTTCTCCCCTTCTTGGGACTTCCAGAGCTGTGCTCTAGTGAACCCAACCTCCCAGAATTGATTTCATGTTCCAGTTAGGGAGTGGGTAGCAAAGCTCATTGGGTAGCCAAGAGAAAGACTTCACGAACCTCTAGTAGTGACTCAATCTGTTTAATTAGCTGGGAGATGGAGTGGATGCAGAACCAGTGTGAGGAAAGGCTTGCTCTACTCTAGGGATATTGCAGGAAAAGAGGAAGAGTGCCACTTTAAATGAAGAAAATGATGAGCCAGCAACCCTTAGTGCTGTTAGAATGTACTGAGCGGGGACCACCTTGACTGCTGTTGTGAGACATTCTCAGATGATGACGCATACAGCAGAAAGCAGGAAATGTTCATCATTGCTGACTCGTTAAATACGTCCTTTGTACTAGGCACTGTTTAGGGATTCACAAGCATTGCTTTATTTAGCCCTCACAACACTGTATGCCAGATCCTGTCTTTACTGTGTCCACTTGGCTGGTGAGACCCAAATTGGTTACACGACTTGACCAAGGCCACCAAGCTAGGAAGTGGAAGTATTAAGATTTGAACTCGGGTGGTCTTATTTTGTTCACAATGGCCTAGAAAGGAGCCCACATAGAGATGCAGGGGTGCTTAATCCTTCACCTGTGACTTACTGAGGTAACCTCTTTGCACTTTAGGGCTCTTGTTAAACCCTAGGTGCCATTACATCTACCATGAAACTACTTGAAAGTATGCCTTAATGCTGGCCTCAGCAGAGAAATGATGACAACAAGGTCTCACATTCGAATTCCTGTGTGTTCCTCTCTCCTGGCCTCCTGAGTATAAAGGTTTCAGAATACTAGTTCTGTTTTACTGCTTAGCCTGAGGCTCTTTACAGTTTTGGTAGCCTATTTTCAATGGCTCAGGTAATTCACCCTGAGGATAAACTTGTAAGAAGTTAACCCACCTATTATTCCATTCTTGTCGGTGAGATTCTTTCTGAAGCCCAATTTCATTCAGTAGATTCCTATTCACCAAATGCTAAATCTCTGCTCCAATAAGTTGTGTTGTACCCCATTTCAACAAGACTAGAACTCTCTTTGCCAACAGAGCTTCTTGGTGCTTTTGGCTGTAATCTGGGTTTTACTCCCAGGTTTTGATCGGAGAGTCATTTTGAACTACACTGGTCTCAGCTCCACTCCTCTTTTGCTATTCTCCTCTCTATCAAATATGCTGTCAGAATGGGATTTACCCAGATGAGGTTTAACAGGCTGACCCTCCCAGGAGGTAGGCATTTTAACTAATGCCAAAGCTCTGGGTTAAAGGAATTATGTACTTAAGACTTTCCAAGCCCCTGGGAGTGGATAGGGAGGATTTAGAAGGCCAGGGGGAACATTCTTAATTCTCTTGGAATGCCACAGGGTAGACATAAGATTCAGGCTACCACTAACACTCAAGGCTCTGACACAAAGCCTTCCTGACAGTCAACTTCTGGGATCTGAGTGTCATTTACTCAGAAAGAGAAACTTCATGAGATCCTAAAGACTGTATCAATAGGCAGCAGCCAAGGGGAAAACAAGTTCCTTCTGAGGTTAGCTTCTTTCGGTACACTGTGAAGTAATTCTTTTTCTGTACTACACACAGTGTACATCCCTTCTGGATTTCCCCAGTCCAGATATCAACATCATTCTCTCTAAACCCACTTTGTACTCAGCACTGACTAAAAAACCCAAGAAACTTTTGATTTTACCCATCACAGATGCTGAAGGAGCCAGCTGGATCTAAGGGACATCTTATGCTTTTTGTTTGTTTATGGACAGTGTTGAATCCATATAGAAATGACCCGTTCTTATTTGTGGCTGAGAGAGTTATTACAAAAGCTCATATGGACAGCAGGCACTTCAAATCTCTTCCCAGCAAAGACAGACTTCATTCTTCCCTCCCAACTGATTCTGTACCTTGAAAATGATTTGGTCTGGTGCTGAGGGAAGTGGGGTGTGCAGGGTCTGGCTTTGCCATCTTGGGGCTATTTTCTGAGAACTACTGCAGTCCCCCATAGAAGGACTGCCACTCTCCTTTCTCTCTCCATCCCTCCCTCTCCCCACCTCCCCATTTGGGGCAGCCACTGGAGCTGCTTCAGGGACTGATAAGCTGGCCGGAAACAATGTCCAGTCTCTCAGTAAAGTGGTAAAAGCATCAGAAATGCTCCTTGCCTGGGGAGCTAGCAGCTATTTTGGCCTCTCTTTCCATTAAAATATGAAGGCACTGAAAGGGACCATCTCGCTGCCTAGCAGGAAGCCTCCCCATTGTGGCAGCATTTCTAACTGCGTTGAGAATCAACCACATTGCTCTTCCTTTTTACCATGGAGGAGTTTCTAGATTCTCATTTATACCCTCCCGCTTACAACATCTTTCACAGTTTCAGCAAATTACTGCATAAAAGATGGAGAAACCAGCAGGGGCTGTGCCCACAATAGTAGCTGTGGATGCATTTAAGAAATTCAAATGCCAAGGGTACACTCTTGCCATTAAATCCAACATGAGGGAAAAAATCAGGTATGAACAGTACTGATGAACAAAGTACCCCAAAGGACAGGTGGGGTTTCTGTTATGCTGGGGGGGGTGGCATGGGAAAGAACAGATGCATTTTCCGTTTTCAAGCTAAGAAGCAGTTCGGTGGCAGGGGGAGGGGGGTGTCTTTCAGACATTCTTCCAAAGCCTTGGACTTGCCCACACTGAATCAGATAATGATGACCATCTCCACACTCTTTCCTCCTCTCCCCCTCCCCAGAAGCCAGCATGAACATCAACGAGCCCCGGTACTTACAGGTGCAGAAGATTTTCATAGAGGAAAATGGAGCTCACAGGCTCCTGAATGCCTGCCGAGTCAGTCGCATCAGATTGGGAAGTGATGATCATAGGAATAAGATGCTTGGGAAAAAGAAAAAAAAAAAAGAACCTCATCTTCCCTACCACCGTTCCCCATCTTGCTTGTCTTCTCAGCCTGCATCCAAACTTAGACCATCCCTTAGGATGGTTTCCATCCTGTCAGGCTGCTTGGTGCCTCCATGTCCCTTACCGTGAGGGTGCTGGCAGGCACATTGCCTCTTGGAGCCTGTGGCTGGGCAAGGTAGTCAGGCCTCTGGGATTAGTTTGGCAGGCATGACTATCCTCCAAGTGTGTGTGTGTGTGTGTGTGTGTGTGTGTGTGTGTGTGTGAGAGAGAGAGAGAGAGAGAGAGAGAGAGAGAGAGAGAGAGAGAGAGAGAGAGAGAGAGAGAGAGAGAGAGAGAGAGAGAACCCCCAAACAGGTCCAGGATAGAGCGCTCCAGGTCCTTAGCATGTCCCTGGCGTATTCCGAAAGTGGCATCCACAGCAGAGAAAGTGTCCCAAAATAGCTCAGGCTTCCAATGCCTCGCTGAAACCTGAGAAAGAATTGCTGAATTCAAAGATCTGGGTCGCTGTGGGTGTGTGATCAAAGTAAGGATTTGTTGGTAGCAGGAACGCAAACCTTGAGCTTAGGAGTGACAGGAGGTCACTCAGGTTATGGCCTGCCTTCTTGTTTCCAACTTGTCAAGTTAGAGTCCGATGTCAAAAAACTCCCCTGTACTGAGGCAGGGGGCTACAAGGTGGTCTTGGACATGCTGTTTTCATGCCCCGGTCTCTGATGCACTGACAATGTGAAATGGCTCTGCTCTGCTTTCTGCATTTCAAGCAAGGGAACTGATACTGTGCAAAGGTTTCTGTAACATATTTGCTTCATGACTGATGAAATTCCCTTTCCAGTAGATTTTTCATTTCTTTTGGCCTTTGGCATAAGTAAATGTCAGCTTCTTAAAAATCAACAGAGAAGAGCAAACAGTAGGGTCTCTGTGATTTTTCTTGGGATTTGAGAAATCTCCCCTCCCTGGCTTCTGACTGGATGGTGTCTGCACATTGCTGCTTATGGAACAGGGAAGGATGAAGTCCACCCAGACATGCTGTCTCATTTTTATATTTGCTGAGATCTTGGGAAACTCTCCTTTCATCAGGTATGTTGCAAACTTTAGGACTGTCTGCAGAGTGTGAGGGTCAGTATGTTAAAAGGTCAGTGTATGCCACTGTTGGACTGGACATGAGCTTAAGGAGGAAAAGCACAGAATTGGATTTTGAGTTTCAGTTCTGCCTTTTTTCTTGGTGTGTGAATCTGAGTAAATTACTTCTCTTCTCTGGGCCTCAGTTTCCTTTTCTGTTAAAAAAGAAGACAATAATCTATATCCTAATTTTATCCCAATGGTACATAGCAAAGATTAATGTAGAGAGATGAAAGAATGCTACTTGGAGTAGACTTTGTCATTCTCAGTAAATGGTGATAGGCTTCTGCTCTTCAGGGGTCCCTGCCTGGTAGCAGTTACCTGAATCAATATACCTATTGTGACACCAGGGCATACTTAAAAGAGTACTAGCCACGATGGGCTTCGTGCCTAGTGCTCCAAACTGTTTCTGCTTTTAAGTCACAAGGCTTTGAGAAAGTTGCTTTACTTACTATTCTGGAGCTAGCTAGGTTTTCCTATCTGCTGTGTAGGTATACAAACTAGTCATAATAAATTTTTGTAGTTCCAAATTTGGGGGCTTTTGTAAAGCAATTTGGTGCATAAAATGCATACTAAACAACACAAGCTAATGGACTCTGGGAGAGTACCTGGTGAAAGCACACACCAACATTTCAAAATAGGATAAATAGCTTAGTATCAATCCACGTCCAGTTTTGCTACCAAATGAGCTTGCTACAAAAAATGTTAGCTTTCAGAAACTTTGAAATGTCAGAGAGGCACATAAGGAAATTGTAGGCCAGAGTAGAAATTGGTAGAAAGCTAAGCCTGGTGGAACAGGCCTATCTGTAGGAACTCTAGAGGGTAAAGCATCCTCAAGTTCTAGGCTAGTCTGGGTAACTTAACCAGACTATGACTTGGGGCTGAGGATTTCTACATATGGAAGTGGGGAGGTGGGGAGGGAAGGAAGGAGGAAGGGAGGGAAGAGAAGAAGAAGGAGAAGGAGAATAGATACACAGAGAGACAGAAAGACAGAGACACAGAGAGAGACACAGAGAGGGGAGGGAAGGAGAGAGACAGAGACAGAGAAACACAGAGGAGGGAGAGGAGGGAAGGAGAGAGAGAGAGGAACTGCATAGGTATTTAATGCTTCTCATATTCTAGCTAGTTGGTTAGTGTTCTAAGGACAGTTTACTCATTTAGTTGAACCAATATGTCTTCGAGTTAGATGATATTATTACCACACCCATTTTACAGATGAGCAAAGAAAAGTTGAGTGAGCTGTGTAACGTGCCCACAGTCCCAAACGTAAAGAGCAAAGTGCAGATTCCAACCCAGTCAGGATTCAGAATTTGTGCTGGCTTCCACTTTACCTACCTAATCCAAGGGACTCAGATAGGGTAGGGCTTCAGAAGTCTATAATAGGGGCAGTGAGGTGGCTCAGTGGGTAAAGATGCCGGCTTGAAGGCTGACAACCCGAGTTCTATCCCCAGGACCCATGTGCTGGAAGGACAGAATAAACTCTCAGAAGTTATGTAACTTCAAAAACTGACTTACAGGGGCCAAGTAGGTCACTGTGAGAAAGTAAAGGTGGCTGGGAGGATACAGTGAGCTCATGCCCCATCCACAAGGAGCAGCCTTCTCAGTCCCAGCTGACACTTGTCATGATGGAATGAGGATCTAAATCGTTCTGTTTTTCCCAGAGAAGCCAGAAATCCAGGGTTTTATGGGAAATCTCCTGACTTTTAAGTGTTGGCAACTAATTAAAAATGTTAAAAAAAAAAACTTGTGTGGGTCAAATAAAATCTGTCTCTAGTCTGGATCTAGCTGGTTGCTGCCAGTCTGTTAGCTCTGCAATGTGGAGACGGATGTGAGAGTACTTTGAAAACTGAAAAAACGTGTTCTAGAAACAGGTCTCTTTTTAGGGTTAAGTTTTCCCCTCCTTAACTGTGGTCTATTTTTTTTCTAGCTTTTTTTTTTAACTGCTGTTTCTGGCCTGGTGGAGATGAAAAGTTGGAATTAAAAAGAGACTTCAGTTAACTTGAATGCTTCATTCCTTTGGCAGGCTGGATAAATGAGCAGCCTAGGTGTGCTGGACCGGCTAAGCCTCAGAATTCCTGCCACACCCATGGGCCCCCTCTAAGGAGTTTCTATCCACAGACCCTAGCTGAGGGAAATAGCAGTTTCTTATGAATAGGTGGCTATGTTTGGTACCACGTGATTCTGCTCCCCCCTTCCCCCAGCCCAGAGCTGATTGAGCAAGCAATGGGCACCTGATCCTTGCGCAGTCATTCTATAGGCTGGCAGGGAACCTATGATGGAACCAGGGATGACAACTTTGCCCACCAAGTACAGTGGTAACTAAAATTGGACCAATGAGAATCTCTCTCTTGGTGAGTTTGAATACCAGACCACGAAAGAGTGAGCAGTTTGGCAACAGAGGCAGAAGCTGAGCCGAGAGAGAAGGCAGGCGGCAGAGTCTGTGAAGAAACAGAACGAAGGGAGGTTACTGAGCTTCAGCTCATTTGCCAGACACTCTATACATGTTGTTTTCTTTAAAGCTCTTAAAGAGGTATGAGATAGGCCTGCGATTATTCTGAATAATTAAGAAGTGACTAGAAGTACGGGGTTCCAGCTCAGGCTTGTATGATGGTAAAATCAGAGAACATGCTCTATCTGGGTATGGTGGCTCACACTTGTAATCCCAGCATGCAGGATACTGAGGCAGGGGGATCATCATAAATTTGAGGTCAGCTTGGGCTACATAACAAGACTTAGTGTTAAAAAACAAAAATGAAACACACTCCCACCCACAATCAGAGAAACGGTTCTTAAGAGCAAGGGATTGGGAATCATGGCTTAAATTGCATATTTCTTGGCCTCAGCTCTTATTTTCTACATCTTACTCTTGAAAACTGAGTCCCCTGGCAATGGAGTTTGCATTTTTTTTCCTGCTTCTCCTATGGGGAAACTGATGCACAGACTCCCTGCCATACGTTTATTTTGAGAAATGTAGTTTTAGGGGATATAGCAAGCAGTGTATACTGTGTTTTGGTCACCTTCAGAAACAAGGACAGTGTCAATAGACATTGGCAAATTGCAATTTAAAAACATTTAGAAAGGAGGCAGATTCTTCCTCTTTGCTCATCAAAGGACTGTACCATGCTATAGTCATTTGAAAGCTGAGGACAGGAACGGGATGGTTGCTCTGCCGCTGTGTAGAGGAAGGTATCTGTTATTCAGGGCGCAGAGCTCCCAGTGAGCATATGGTCTGTGAGGATTTTACATGAGAAGCACAAACTGCTGGAACCTAGTGAACTGGCAGCAAAGACCATGAGAGAAAATGACCAAATGCAGACAGACATATTGTAAACCGTGGGACTTCAAATGTAAACCTTCCTGCTAGGCTTCTCAGCTCTAGAAAAGCTGTGTAAGAATCCCACCAGTGACTTTATTTACAGCATATGTAAAAGTGTGGAACTGGAGCGGGCCCCAGCAAGAGAATCCCTTCTAGAACTAGCTCCTGGCTCTGGAAACTGGTATTTCGCCTGCTTTGTATTCTTTGGCATTTAGAAAGTCGGCCTTGAGAAGACAAGTCATAGTGTGAAGGGTGTGTGGAGATCATCAGGTCAGAAACTAATTTGTGGTACAAATACTTAATGGTATCAGGCACTTACTCCTACAAGGGAGCTGTATGGTCCAAGGGGTAGCACAGGTCAAATGTCTTGGCCAAGTCCGGCCTCAGCTGGGCTTTCCTTCCCACTTGGCAACTTTTCTTTCTGTGACTTGTTCCTGTGGATACTTTATCTATGCTTATGTTCTCACTTAGGCTAAGGTCACACTCTTCTCCTCTCTCCTGGCCAGAAAGACTTCCTGTGTTACAGGTATCGGGTCTTGTATATGTTGATGTCTTAACTCTGAGTGACTCCCTGAAGCAGGTCCTTGGACAAGTTCCCATTCTCCAGGATTATTGCAGCAGTGTGTCCTGTCCCCCCCCCCCCGCCCCCCGCCGCCGCTGCAAGGAGAAATCCTGAGGACTGTAGTAAATGATTTGTAAAAAGGAGACAAATGTGTTGTGCTGAAAGGACTGTATTTTCTTCTGAGATTATTTCCTTCTCTTGTGGTGTGTTAAAGAAAGTCCTTTCTCTTTAGGGAATAATAATTTGGGGTTGTTTTGTTTCTTAATGCCTTTCCTTGGAAAAAGAAAAATCTAGTAACCCAGTGTCAGTCTCCCACTTTTGGGGCTTTGCAATTGCTATAAATAGTCTGGGAGCCTGGTCTCATTTGTAGAGTCCTGTGAGTACCTCTAGGTACCTCCTGATGCCACTTCCATTGTAAGTGCTTATAAATTACCTGCTTCATAATCTGTAGCAGAATCTCTCCAAGGATTGACAGCAAGCTTACAGCTCTGGAGTTTACAGTACACTGCTATGTAGTTTCCTTATTTAAGAAAATTGGGACACTGCCCATTTGCAGTCCTCTTGTATTCCCCTGTTCTCTCTGATTCCACAGATCCTTCAGGACGGCACCTAATGTAAGGCAGTTCCGTTTGCTCTTCTTTTAATGTTCTTTTCCCCATAGAGTTGAACATGCATATACATGTTGTTTGGGGGAATTTGCAGCACATCCAATGAAAGCGCAATTCCCAGCTAACAGTCAAATCCTTTTCTTTGGAGCTACCCAGAACACACCTACCCTCTCTTCCATATGACAGCCCTTCAGAGACTGAAAGACAGTGTGTGACTCTCCCGTGAGCTCAGAGCATTGGCTGAGTCAGACAGACCCGAGTGACAAGCCCAGCTTCACTCCCTCTCAGCTGTAAGAGCCAAGGTAAGTTACTGCATTTTAATTTCTCTCTACTTTAGTTGTTTTTCTGATTTATAAAGTGGGGGCAACTCCTCCACTTTATTGGTGTTTTGTGCAATAAAATAATATAGTGTGTATAAAATGCTTATCACAGTGTCTGGCAAAGCAAGGACTTGGTAAATGCTAGCCATTCTCCACTTCATCTATAGTGAACCGGGTGGGCAGTTCAAGTGTCAAAGCTGATAGAGAGCAAAGTGTGTGTGTGTGTGTGTGTGTGTGTGTGTGTGTGTGTGTGTGTGTGTGTGCGTGCGCGTGCGCGCACGCGCGCACGTATGTTTCTCTCCTAAATGATGGGGGAAGGTAGAAGACCCCGAACTAGAGCTCAATTTAAGCTTCTCTGTTTTCAGGTAACTGGGTGTGTGTTCACTAGGACTGGGGGAGATATTGTTGGGAATCTAGAGGCAGGCTCATTTTCAACAGCTAGAAAGCTATTTGTTGACATATTGAACAGTCTCTTGTTTATTCTTATTTCCCCAAGCAGCTAGCCTTGCAATACCCCAAACTCAATTACCTCTTGCAAGGCGGCAGGATCTCGACACCTCCTATCAGTATTGATCAATAGAGACTGGGTGGGTACGTGAGGGATCTGAGAGATGCTAAGCAGCAATTTGTGGACTTTGCCTGCCTTAGGAAACCTTCATTTTCTGTGGTTCTAGAGACTCTCTACTTTAATAAAACAGAAGTCTATGCCCAAATGGGCTGAGCATGCAATAGCCCTCTCTCAGTAGCCTTCTTAGCAGCAAGCTGATGAAAATTGTCACAGTTGACCAGAACATGAAACCCTGGTGTGGCCAGCATGGTTTTCTAGCTGTAGCTTTTTGCACACACTGGGTTTTTGGAAGCAATTGCATGATATAAACTCTGAATGCCGTTGCAAGTAGAAAAAGTTTGGAAGGAGACACACCCAACTATGAGCAGAGCGAGCAGTGGGACTTGTGGGGAAGCAGGGTGGGGTAGTCTCAGGACTTTATCTGGACTGAGATTTCAAGTTTTTAATCTTAAGACTAAATTCCTAGATTACTTGTGTATTAAACCGAAATAGAAGTTAGAAGGAATCATTTTAAATATAAACCAAGAAAAACTGAATAATAGCAAGCCACCCAAGACACGATTTTAGAGGTCATGTCAGAAGGAAAGGCCAAGTGGTGTAACTCTTAAGCTTTTGGGGAGGGGAGAAAGGTTGATTGTGGGGTAATGTGGGGGATCCCTGGAGAGTGCATGCAGATGACCGGAAAGGGCTAGACATAGAGCCATAGGGAACCAGACATGTTTATAAAGAGAAAGTAACTTTTGTTTATTTTCTTTGTGAATAATAAGTATAATGGGATGACTTTAGTCAAATGAGAAAATACAGATAAGGAAAATGAAAATAAAAGTATCACCTAATACTGCCATTCAAGTATGGTTACTCTTAATATTTGGGTATGCTCTTCTAGACTTTAACTTTCTGGGGAAATGTAATTATATCATCATTTCACCAAGTCTTATTAAAATACGCACATTTAAAACAACTTCGGTTTTATTCTTTTGAGACACCCTCAATTTAGAGGCGGCCTCCAATTGTCAGTCCTCCTCACTCAGACTTCTTAGTTCTGGGATGACATGTGTGTACAACTCCACACAGAGTAGAAGCACATGCATTTACTGTATTTTAAAAGGATCTTGTGACTAAGCCCACACTAAATTTGAATTCTTAGTAGATACATTAGGGGCTGCTAAATTGTACCATGACTTATTTAACCATTAAACAGCTGTGCTCTAGCATCAGGTATTCAGGATATTTCCAGCTTTTTGTTTTCAGAGGTTGCCTTCTTTCTGTATCTGGGTGATGTTGGGAAAGTTAGTTAAGGTCTCTGTGCTTTTGGGTTCTCACCTGGATGATGAAGGTATAGTAACACCTCATAGGGATGCTTTATTAGATGGGATCACATAAGTAAGTAATGAATTTAGTACAGTACCTGACACAGTAGTTGTTAGCTTTAATCATTAGGTACAATAATAATATTAACAATAGTTGTTATGAAGCCATTATTAAAATAATGTGTTTTCCTTTAAATATTATTATTATTGTTGTTGTTATTATTATTACTATTATTATTGCTGTGTGTTGTGAGTGCAGTCATGTATGCTTCTATGGAGTGCATATGGAGGTCTGAGAATAACTTTTGAAGTTGATTCTTTCCTTCCACCTCGGGTTCTGGGCATTAGGCTCAGCCCATCAGCCTTGTATCATAAGTGCTTTTTCTTAACTTACTGAGCCTTCTTTCCAACCTTAAAATGGGTTTTCTATGACTGATTTTTCATTCAGGGGAGACTGATTGGAAAGCTTCATTTTGAGTAGTGTAAGTAGTGAACTTCCTTTTTTTTTTTAATGTCACCTACTGTGTTACTTTTCTTGTCACCGAAAAAAAAAATCTTGATAGAAGCAACTTAAGAGGATTCACAGTTTCAGGGGTCCAAATGTCAGCACGTGCAAGGCATGGTGGCTGGGCGTCACTGGTCTGCAGCATGAAGAGGTGACAGTACCTCCCATCTGAATGAGCCAGGAAATAGAGAGCAAGACTGGAAAGAGGGCAGAGCTCATTCCCAAAGCCCACCATCAGTGTCTTATGTCCACCAACTAGGGCCCAAAGTCCCAAATGTTCCATAATCTTCCAACACAGTCCCACCAGCAGGTGTTCAAATGCACGAACATATGTTGGGGAACACTTCACATTTAAACCATAACACCTGTTGAAGCTCAACTTTCCTATCAGTAAACTGGGAATTACAAGGGTCTAGCTCAAAGGGCAGTTGTACAGAGCAAACGAGAACACTCATGAAGCCCTTAGCACAAGTCTTGACATATGAGAACAGTATTCAGGGCCAGCCAGATATTACTAAGACTGCCACCACCATCACCACGGCTACTGCTGCAATTTAACCACTTGTGCTGAGAAAATTTACTTCCTTGGTGGGGTGGGCACCTGGCAGTGAGTAGAGCATTTTGAGTGTTTCTAATCATGAATTTAAACAGAAAATAATTTCAGAAGCCAAGTGATCAGGGCTCAAACTCAGTTTTTCCCATTAGGACTAATTCTGTGACCCTTCCCCCCCAAAGCCTATTTTTCTATTTGTAAAATGAGAATGGCAGCAGTACCTGCCTTCCACATGTGGGTGGGAAGCCTACATAATGAAATATGTATCTAGTATGTAGCCCAAAGGCTCATTATGGTCTGCTGCTTATTATGAGTCACTGTTGGTTGATAATTTTAAATGACTCTTCTGCTAACAAAGTTTGAGTCCGTAAACCTAAGTCCCCTGAACTTCACCTGACTGTCTCAAGTGTAATGGCCAATTCTGCCCCTAGACTAAATGGATGCTTAAGTAGCACTAATCTAAAAGTCTGGAGTGGGCCTGGGGGTGTGTCCCAGTAGTAGAATGCTTGGGTAGCGTGTATGCGGCCCTGGGATGCATCCTCAGTATTGAAAAAATAAGAGGGGGGCACTCTGGTTACTTTTCTGTACTTCTTCTCTGATTTTGTGCCCTGCTTCTAGGAAGCAGGCTTCATCCTTGTTCATATGAGATGGGTCCTCACTGGGTATACTCAAGTCTGACATTCTTGCCAGATGTTTGAAACCTATGGAGCTTCCTGTTGAATCCTACATTTTCAGAATGGGCAGTGGCCACCAGATTTCTCTCTGTCTCCATCACTAGGGAATATTGACCTTTAAAAATGCTCATGACTGTGGGTCACTGTTAAGGTTTTCACTTCCCAGCCCCTACACCCAGTCTCTTCCCATCCTCCTTTTCCTATCCTTGAACTTCATTGAGTACCACTGATGCTGCTTCTCTGGACACTCAGCTCTGGTTCTTACCACTAACACTGAGTCAGTCTGCATTGGTCTGGCCAACTGCATTGTCTAGGACCCAGAGTAGCTGTGCCTGCCCAGTTGCAGAGAGCATACACGTTTCATTTCCTGATCAAGGACACTTTCTTGTTCATTTCTTTAATTGTAACAATCTATCCTCTTTGGGGTAGCTAGAGATGGCCATAGCGGTGTGCAGTAGAGGTGGTGGGATTCCTGGGAGCAAGGGGCAGAGGGGTAGGGTTACAGAGGCCAAGAGCTAAGGCAGAACTTCTGGAGGGCTGACAAGTGAAAGGTGGCCAGAGGCAAATGTCAAAGCCTATATAGAGGCAGGAATCTGGGACCAGAGAGCCAGAGCATGCACTAGCAAGTCAAGAGCAGTGGGGCGGGTGGGCGGGCCAGCAGGCTGGCAGGCAGGCAGGCAAGAGGGGTGTGTGGCAGGGGATAGCTAAGGGAGATTGCTGAGAACAGCTGCGGGTATTGGGCCTTGCTGTAATGAATTGGCATGGGGTATAAGTCACACCAAAAGAGCTACAGTGCAAAGGACACTCTTCTCTGTCACTGGTAAGGTAAGATCTTTCTGAGTGTCTAGTGGAAAATTATGGTATGGACAGGGATTATTTGATGCTGGAAGATGGAGTTGGAAGATCTTTTGACTCATCTTTTCCAAAGCATGAATTAAGATTAAGGTAACTGAGGTATCAGCAGGACTCTAGTATTTCTTGGACACCTTACCTTGGGGTTATCTAGTCAACGGGGTTGAGGACGGAAAGAAGAGAATCACTACAGCCTATTAGTGAGGAGTAGGGGCCTATAGAATTGGATGGGCCTGAGAATCTCTCAAACCACACACAAATGATCAAGTTTCTGTGTGTCTTCTTTCTCCCATCTGTAAGAGGGAGGACTGCCAAAAATCTCGGAGGGTTACTGTGGGGATCAAATGATGTGAGACAGGTAAAGTGCCTAGCAGAACTACCAGCCAGTGCATGCTCAAGTATTGCCTGCTGTTGGTATTTCTGCTGTCAGTGTTCCAATTGTGATGGAGGCACAAAACCCTGAGATTGATGATTTCTTTGACATTTCCTCAAAGTATCCAGTCTTCTTTTTAGGGCATGATCGGGCTCCATAGGTCTACAACTGGTGTGTCAAAGCACCACTTCTGTGGCTGCTTATGGAAGCAGGTCAGAGAGGTGAGGCTATGGGAGTGACCAGCCCCACTCTCAGGTAAACAGGTAAACTTGAATTTACTGCACATTGACTAAGACTAAGCTGCGATTGGTTTCTAGTCTAGGATGTCAGACAAACAGTTACATGCTCGCCCAGTGGGACCAAAGACCATGAAACTTCAAGGAAAGGATGAAGACATAAAGATACAGTGTTACCATCACAGTGGTCTTATTTTAGCTACAACTCTTGCTAACCTTAGAAAACTGGTACAATGGGAATAATAAGACTATTTAAGACCCAAGTAGAATCAGGCCTGCAAAGTCTTGCATATCACAGGCTGTTTAAAGTTCTGTACAGTTAAAGTACAGTGCCATTCATGCATCTACTAAGTAACTGATATTGTAGTGGTTGCTGTTATTAATAGCGATAATGATGATAATATTAAGCAAGGTTTTACTTTGTGGAATGCTATTTTTAGTCATTCATCAGATAAATGTGCTACTTTTCCTGAGAAAGACATTCAGGGATATCATAGTAGTAAAATCTGGGTTAAACTATTGGGATTCAATGAACATTAAGAACTAATAATTATCATGGAGTAAAGAGCTCTCTGATCCTTGCCTACCAGTACCTGTAGCGAAAAAGCATAGCCCCAAAACATGAACTTCTTGTACTTGGCCAGAAGGTGGTGCTGCTGACTCATTTGAGACAGGGTTTCCCTGGCTCTGGAGCCAGTTAATGCCATTTATAAACATGGAGGCTGTGGTGTGTACCTGGGTGGGTTGATTTAAAAAGGACAGAGTTTGAAGGGAAAGTTGTTCCAGCTTTGTGATATTTGCTATATGGTTTCTTCAAACTGATAGACCAACCTTCAAAGCCATATACATGACAACTCCTAAAAGCAGGTATCTCTGAGTTATTGTAATATATTCCTGAAAGTGGCTTTTGACCTTTAAACTTCTTTCTCTTTTACAGGTTCCCTTGATTTGTGGGCTTCATCAGGACCCTGATGTCAACACGTTAGAGTCTCCATCTCCCCTGTCCTGTAGCCATGGCAGATATGTCAGTACCATTACATTCATTACGATTTAACAATATGATGAGGGAGGAAAATGGTGACCCCCAAAACAGGGGGCCAACTTTCCCTAGACCAATGGCAGAGACAAGAGCAGAGGTTCAAGTTCTGCCTTCTCAGTTGCAGTTGCCTCCAGTCTCAACTTCAGCCTCAGATCTCGGAGGCACATCTACACAATTGATGACATCCACTGCATTTGACAGTCTGTCCTCCACACCTGTCATGGGAGCACCACACTCTGGGACATTGTCCCCACAGCTGATGTCAGCTTCAGACTCTGGGACACTGTCTCCACTGCTAATGACAGCCTCAGATTCAGGAACGCTGTCCCCACTTCTAATGCCAGTCTCAGACTCTGGGGCACTGTCCCCACTGTTAATGCCGGCCTCCGATTCTGGAACATTGTCCCCATTGTTGTCTACTTCAGACTATGGGTTAATGTCTCCAGGGATGATGACAATTCCTGACTTTGGGACAATGTCCACAGCACTAATGGCAGCATCGGATTCTGCAGAGATATCACCATTGGCAATGCCAGTTCCGTCCTCTGGAGTGATGTCTGCACCTGTAATGAGTGCTTCATCCTCTGAGGCATCGTTAATGCTAGGATCAGATCCTGGTGAGATATCCCCACTCCTGATTCCAGATATGAACCCCGGAGTGGCATCCACACCACCGATGACAGCTCCAGGCTCTGAAGCAATGTCCCCGTTGCAAATTACCGATGAGGACACAGAAGCAATGTCCAAAGTGCTAATGACTGCTTTGGCTTCTGGAGAGATATCTTCACTGCTAATGTCAGGCACAGACTCTGAAGTGATATCCTCTCTGATAATGTCAGCTCTAGCTTCTGGAGAAACAGCAACCCAGCCAACAAACCCCCAGGACTCTGAAGGAATTCCCACTGTGCTCATGTCAGGTTCAGACTCTGGAGTCATGTCTTCACTGCCTATGCCAGTTTCTGGCTCTGGAACAATGTCCACACCACTGCTGTCAATGCCAGATACTGGAGAAATAGCCACATTACCAAAGCCGGCCCCAGATGCTGAGGCAATGTCCCCACTGCTAATGACTGCCCTCACTTCCACAGTGATGCCTACTCAGTTGATGCCAGCACCTGGTTCTGGAGTGATGTCCCCAGATGTAACACAAAATATCAACTCCGAGATCATGTCTGTTCCACCAATAAGAGTACCAGCCACTGGAATGATGCCCACACTACCAGTGAGAGCTTCTGATACAGGGGCAATGCCCATACAGCTAACGAGAGTTCCTGCCTCAGGAAATATGTCTACATCACAAAAGACAGTTCCAGTCTCTGGATCAATGTCAATTCCACTGATGGCTGAGACAAGCCCTGGAGCAATGTTCACAGAACAAATGTCAACCACAGCCTCTGGTGTGATGTCTACACATTTAACAATGGCCAAAACACCTGGAACAATGCCCACAGGCTTTATGAAGACCACAGCAAATGGAGCAGTTTCTGCACAGCGAGTAAGAGGTTCAGCTTCTGGAGTGATGTCCACCCAGCCAGGTATAGCTACAGCCTCTGAAATAATGTCTGTGTCACAATCATCAGCTCTAACCTCTGGGTCAGCGTCCACACAGAAAATTCGAGCTCCTGTCACCGGACCAATGTCCACATCACAAATAAGAACCACAGCCTCAGGACTGACATCTACACCACAAATGAGAGCCACAGCCTCGGGAGCAATGTCTACCCCACTAATGACAGCCAAAACCTCTGGATCATCATCTCCACTGCTAATGAGAGACACAGCCTCGGGAGTGATATCCATGCCACAGATGAGAGCTCCAGGCTCTGGAGCCTTGTCCAAGCCACTAATGACATCCAAAGCTTCTGGAATGTTCATGCAGCAAATGACAACTGCAGCTTCTGGAGCAATGCCCACATCACTAATGAGAGACACAGCTTCTGGAGTTCTGTCCATGCCACAGATGACAGACCCAGCCTTAGGAGGCATGTCCACACCGCTCATGAGAGCCACGGCTTCTGGAGCAATGTCTACATCACAGATAACAACCACCACCTCTGGAGGCATGTCCAAGCCTCTAGCAAGAGTTCCAGGTCCTGGAGCAACATCAATATCACTAATGAGAGCCACAGCCTCTGAGAAGATGCCTAGTCAGCCGATGAGCATTCAAGATTCTGGAGGAGTATCTACACCACTCATGAGACCTGTTGCTTTGGGAGGGATGCAGATGAGATCCCAGGCCTCTGGAACAACACCCCTGATGAGAGCCTCAGACTCATCAGAGATGTCTACAATGCTCTCAAAAGCCTCATCCTGTGGAGAGAGGCCTCTACTACTAATGAGACCTCCTGCTTCTGGAGAGATAGCACCATCTCCAAGAGCCCCAGTTTATGGTACAATATCTGCACCACACATGACAGTTCCAGCCTCGAGTATGATGTCCATGCAACCTATGACAGTTTCAGTCCCTGTATCAGAGTCCACACCACTCCTGAGACCCACAGATTCTGGAGCGATGTCCATGCCACCGATGAGAACCACAGCTTCTAGAGCAAAGTCCATACCTCAAATGATGGCCACAGCTTGTGGAGACATATGCCCACTCCCAATGCAAGCTCCAGCGGGTGCAGGGATATCTCCACCATCAGTCAGAGCACCAGCCTCTTCGACCATATCTACCACACTTAGGAGACCCTCTGCTGGAGCTGTGGCCACAGAGTTAGAGAGAGCTCCAGGCCCTGGAATTATGTCCACTACACAACTGGCAGCTATGACGTCTGGAGAGATGTCCAAGCCACTAATGAGGGCTTCAGCCTCTGGAACCATGCCTATGCCTTTGATGTCACCCATGACTTGTGGAGAGATGTCTATGCCACTAATGAAAACCATGTCTTCTGGGACAATGTCAAGCCTACAAACCAAAGTTGTGAGCTCTAGAGCTACATCCTTGCCACAGCCAACAAATACAGCTTCTGGGGGAATGACTAATCCCCCACTGAGAGCTCCGGCCTCTGGCGCAGTATCTACACCTCTTATGAGATCCTCGGCTTCAGGAATGATGTCCATGCCACTACTGAGGGACACAACCTCAGGAGGGATAACCATGCCACACATGGCAGCTCCAACCTCTGGAGAGATGTCTACACCACTAATGAGGACCCCAGCACCTGGAACAATGTCCACATCACAAACAGCTTTTGGAATGACACCTGTTCTGAATATCAAAGCCACAGACTCCGGAGAGGCGTCTACCTCTCACTTCAGAGCCACAGCCCCTGGATCAAAGAGCACACCACACGTGACTGGCACAAACCCTGAAATGAAGAAGCCACCACCAAAAGAAGTGCCGTCCCTTGGTATGTTGACCCCAGCACTCTGTTACCTCTTAGAAGAGCAAGAAGCAGCCCGAGGTTCATCCTCTGTGGAGGAAGATGCCGAAGAGATTGATGAGGAGAAGCAAATGAAGGGGTTTTTGGATGATTCTGAGAAAATGGCATTTCTGGTATCTCTTCATCTGGGGGCAGCAGAGAGGTGGTCCATCTTGCAGATGGAGGTAGGAAACCCCCTCTCCAGTGAAAATAAGTCTTTCCTGAGAAGATCACAGGGCTTATATGACTCCCTGTCTGAGATAGACATTCTAAGTGCTGTTCTTTGCCATCCCAAGCAGGGCCAGAAGTCAGTCAGGCAGTATGCCACTGACTTCCTGCTGCTGGCCCGACATTTGTCTTGGTCTGATGCCATTCTACGGACCAGGTTTCTGGAAGGACTCTCGGAAGCTGTTACCACCAAAATGGGTCGTATCTTTCTGAAGGTGGCCGGCAGCCTGAAGGAACTGATAGATAGGTCTCTGTACACTGAGTGCCAGCTGGCTGAAGAGAAGGATTCCTCAGGCAACTCAAGCCAAGTTGTGCCAACAGCTTGTAAGCGGAACAATGAGGAGGCCATGGAGAGTGAACTGGGCTCTCAGCAGCAGACTGAGGAGGTAATCAGGGGGGACATATGCTCATGTTTTCTGATTAGAAAAATGAGGAAGTAGCGATGATGGATTATCACCCATAGTCTTTCATGCTGAGTAAAGAAAGAGCCAAGAAGGAGGTACTGAGTTCCTATACCATTAGAGCTCAATGTAGAATTTTATCAGGGAGTATAGATATGAAGTTATTTTAGTTATATTAGCCATTTTCAGAAACAATGTCTGACTCAGGTTACTGGAGGCTTCAGATTATAAGGAAACTCAGTAGGCTCAATGTCAGCTCTCTGTATATTGGAAATCGAGTTCTAAGGGAGAGACTTTTTTTATGGAGTGGGTTCTGCTTTAGTCACATGTGCTGTGGACTCAAGTCATCAGAGGATTTCATTAACTTAGCACTTAGCCACACTTTTTACACATTTGATGAATTAGCCAGTTCTTAGACTTGCTGGCTTACTGAACTTAATCAGACAGAATGCCTTTGGTCCTTGGAAGTGTGGTTCTTATTTATGCTTTTTTCCCCCTTTCTCACAGCACCAACATGTTCCCAAACGCTGTTACTACTTGAAAGAACATGGAGACCCCCAAGAAAGTCTTCATGACCACCTTCGGCAGAGTGCACAGAAGGCCCCCAAGTAGTACTACTTGAAATCTTACGTGATTTCTGACTTGGCTGCTAACCTGAGGACTGGTTCCTGGACCCATTCCATTCAACTGTATCATAAACCTTGTTGCCTTCACCTTCCAGCCTTCCCCTCCAGGCACATCCCACTTTATCTCCTGTTTTTGGTTGCCTTGACCTTCTCTTTCACTTACATGCCTGTGACCTGCCCTGACAATCAGTGTGGACTATAAGAATGTATGGTGTATGAGGGTCTGAGCTCCCATCATCATCATCATCATCAAGGCCTTTTCTAATTCTTGGTCCAGGGAGAAGTCTAGGCAGGAGAAATCATGTCCTACCTCAAAACACCTTAGAGTGTCTTGCCACGTGTCATCAGGCAAACTTGAGGAAATCCTTGTCCTATTCCACCTGGCGGGGGAGCCTATAAAGAGAGAGAGAGATACCCACTCCTATACCACCCTTTCAAACCAGCAGACTCATCGTTATATGCCCCAACTCATAGTACATAAATGGGTCTCCAGGGTCCTTGCCCTGTTTATAGTCTCCATCCTGAACCATTTGTTTTGACCCATAGTATTATTAATAGTGATAGTAATGGCTAACAATTGTTGGTAATGTGCCATGTGACTGGTACTGGGTTAAACCCTTGCAATCACCATCTCACTACAGTGTTATAGTACCTGACTTTGTTCTTGTGTTGTTAGCTTCTGATCTCTTGCTTATGGCCCTTGTCCTTCAGTGTGGAATCTCTAGCTATGACCTCTGGGTGATGCCCTCAGTTGTCAATTGCCCTTGCTCCCCTTGGCTGTTGTGCTTTGTGGCCAGCACTCTTCTTAAGGGTCTTGGTGTCTTAACAGGTATAGGTAGTTAGAACATAATATGAACAGTGTTTGCCTTCAGGTGGTGGGTTATAGTTTTTATTTTAATTTTCTTCTTTTTACTGTTCGCTGTAATTTCTGGATTCACCACAGTAAGCATGTATTACATTTGTAATCATAAAATAAAGGTCATTTGTGAAAATGAATTAATTATGGACATTAGAATTTGATTTATTGAGTTCTTCAAGTTTTTTTAACCTTTACTTTGTGTGTTTGTGGATGGAGGTGGAAATGTAATGCACAGTGTGTATAGGGGCAAGAAGAGACTTTTTGGGAGTTGAGTCTGGGCATTAAACTTAGGCTTTGGGATACATATTGGAAAACTATCTTTCCAACACTTCTGATCTTTCAACATAACGTGTTGGTCACTGTTTAGGGACACTTAAGGCCTTTTCCCACATTAAAATTCCACCCAAATTAAGGAAGGGCAGAAACAACAAGGAAGAACAAATTGAAATAAGACATAAAATGACTTGAAGACAAGAAACAGGACAATGGGAAATTTTATACAAATAGGACCAATTTATTTGTTCAATAATAATGACTGTAGTATAATATTCAAAGATATTTTAAAAACAGAAGGAATAATAAAATTTGAAATATTTTATAAATCTATGCTGGTGACAGTTTGGAAGCAGGATGGGAGAAACGGTCAGAGGCAGTGGGTCCCCTGGTTCAATAGTCTAGGAGACTTGTTGGCCAAGTTATCTAGTGTGGCAGAAGGAATGCCAAGGACACAAAGGACAGAATCCAAAGCCTCTCTGAGTCTGCTGCCCCATTACCCTAAACATTGGATCTAATTCCAGGGAGAGGGAAAATATTCTCAGGAAAAGCAAAAACTGGCATACACTTTGGCAGCCCCACAGTACTGTACGTGAGAATCTGGCTCTAGATGCTGCCTCAATTACTAGTGCTGTTGCCTCAGAAAAAAGGCACAGTAAGTTGGGCAACACACATTCTAGGCAGGGAGACAATCAGCCTCAGGGGACCCAGTTTTCACCCTCTTCTCTTTGCCCATTGGCTCACATCTGGCTCAGTCTAGACCCTAGTGGAGTGTGGATATTCATGTTCAGTTAGGGTTGCTTATATCTCAGAAAGGCAAGCAAAAATCTACTGAAAAAGAAATGTGTAATGCAGAAGTCACAACTCATGTCTGTAAAATGCATACTGGATGGGAAATGTCTTCAAAATGAAACTCATTTTCTTATGGCCACGATAATGGACAGCAATGTCAGTTCTTCAGTTCTCTCCCCCCAGCCACTCATCTTCCTTCGGCTTTTTTCTTCTCACTAGAGATAAATGGAACTGATGAAGGCCAATCACACTCTTTCAGAGTCCAGTCCCTTGTCCACCCACCCTAGCATTTATATTTAGAAATGTTTCAAGAGCCACTCAGCAGCTTCGTGGAGCCTGGCTATCATATACCCATGTACTTAGGACCATTTTGTCAGTTGAAAAAAATGATGGCTCATGGTTTTCTATTCCTCACTGACATATGGATAAAAATAAGGTCCCACGAGCAAGGGGAACTTATATATCATCAACCCCTGCCCTTACCTGCGTGTTATAGAACCTATGTTCCTTGAGAATTTTCTGAAGTTCTTTGGGGGAAGATACCAGTAGAATTCTTGTGCTTTGACTGATACACTGCCTTGTGGAGATCAGCTGGCTACATGACATGTATGGCCACAACTTGACCCCACTCTAGTTGCAGAATGGAACACAGAGGCCAGCTGTAGCTGGGGATTTGGATTCTGGGACACAATGAGAGGTTTAAATAGTGCTGGCCTCAGGTTACAATTTAGACCTGAAATGACCCTTAAATATAGGCTTCTATGTTGAAAACTTGATCGGCAGCTGGTAGCACTATTTTGGGAGGCACTGGAAACTTTGGAGGTGTGGTTTTTTGGGGGAAAGTAGTGTTTCACAAATGATAAAAACCCAGAGACAGATATTGGGGTTAAAGACAAAGATCAGAGAAGCAAAGCAATTGGTAGAGAGTTCTTACTACCAATGCTCAGACAAAAGGGGCAATCCTGTCCTCAGCGTGACTGCAGATTGACTGACTCCTTTCTCCTCCTGTTTAATAATTCCTCTCTAGTTCTGGGATTAAAGGTGTGTACCACCACAACCTGGCCTCTATGGTTAACTAGTATGGCTGCTGGGATTAAAGGTGTATGGCTGACTAGTGTGGCTAGCTTTGCACTCTGATCTTCAGGCAAGCTTTATTTGTTAGATCATAAACAAAATATCATCTCGCTTTGGTTCCTTCTGGTAAGTCTCTTTATGCTTCTTGGGTACCAGAGGTTGAACAAATTTGCTCCACCACACCCTTCTGCCATGATGTTTCATGTCACTATTATCTAGAAACAACTGATCCAGCGTCCCATGGACTGAAATCTCAGAAATCATTAGCCAAAATAAATCTTTCTTCATTTTGAGTTGTTTGTGTCAGGTGTGCTATTAGAACAGTGAAAAGTTTAACATACCATCTTTGGACAGTTTTCACTTTATGCATTTGTGAGAAAACCCCCATCAACTTTGAGATCAGGTGACCATACTGATCTTATTTTACAGACTAGGATCCTTAGGCAAAGGAAAGTTAAGTAACTGGCCTGTCTTAGTCACTTTCTATTGCTGTGAAGAGACACCATGGCCATAGAAACTTACTTTGAAAGCATTTATTTGGGGCTTGCTTATAGTTTCAAAAGTTTAGTCTATTATCAGCATAGCGGGGAGCATGGCAGCACACAGGTAGATGTTGTGTTTGTGATATAGCTGAGAGTTCTACATCCTGATCTGCAGGCAGCAGGCAGAGAGAGACAGACACTGGGATTGGTTGGGTTTTTGAAACCTCAAAAGTCACCCCCACTGACACAATTTCTCCAATAAGGTCACACCTTGCAATCCTTCTAATCCTTTCAAAGTGTTCCACTTCCTACTGTCTAAGCATTCAAATATGTGAGCCTATGGGGGCCATTCTTATTCAAGCCACCACATGGCCCAAAGCTACTGAGCAAAGAAAGAAGTAGGGCTGGAATTTGAAATCTGTCCTCAGATCCTTATACAACAGAACTACTATACATAAAGCTTTGTTATTTTTAGCCTTGATGGCCCCTTTGAGGACTCAATAAACAAATATGTTGCTGAACATCAGCCAGTTTTTGAAGCTTATAACAATGGAAGTCTGGATAAAAGTAACCCTGCTCACCCCTTTTCCCCAACATAGATCTAGATATGAATTGTACTTTTCATAGAGGGCAAGTCTTCAATATTCGAAAGAACAGAATCAATCACTATGGAATGTCATTAACCCTAGGAGTTTGTGTGCACAGTCTAGTGTAATCTCAGAGTGAGCAGCCTCAGTTTGAGCTGTGAGCTATTAAAGAAGCTAAAATATTCCCCAAGGCATATTTTCATTGACTAGAAGAAAGTCTTGGGCGCAGGACCCTGCAGGCGGAAGAGATTCTGATGGTTATGGCAAGTGCTGACTCTTGTTGATCAGCACTTTCCTGGCATTTTCACTTTGCCCTCATGAAAGGGGGCATACAAATAAGGAAAGAAAGCTATTCATTATTTACACACCCTGCATCCTTGCCTTCTAATACCCACCCTTCACCTATGGAAGGTTATTCTGGTTGTAACATTAGAGGAGAGTATGCACACTGAAAAGTCCCCGGATTCCATTTCAGTAAGTACATATCGATGGTTTGTAATCTAGTGTTTTTTTTTCTGATAAAAATTCAAAGTAATGTTGAACAAAGTGGGGACAAAGCCACAGTGAAGACTGAATTAAGAAAAGAAAATCTGGTGCTTGAGCGATGTCTCAGTGGTTGAGACCCAGGTTCAATACCTGCAACCACATGGTAGCTCACAACTGTAACCCCAGTTCCAGGGGATCCAACACCCTCACTCAGACATAGAGGCAGAACACTAATAAAATAGAAATAAATAAAATTTAAAAACAAAAAGAAAATCTGTAGGGCCAGCTGACAGAAGCCCGACCTTCACAGTACACCAAAAAGTCAGTGTGATACAGTGGGGAGAGAGTTTGACTGAATGGCCAGAGGGCACTTAGTTACACAGCAGCCAGGAGCAAAGCTGTGATCTTCTATTTCTACACACATGGCTCTATTAGCCATCAAGAGTTAGAATGAAACAGAGACATTTTCTCCTTTAAGAAAAAAATGTGGAGCATGCCGGGTGGAGGGTTCAGGAGGTAGTGCTTACGTGTAAGACTGGTGACCTAAGGTGGATTCCTGGAAACCATGGTGGAAAGGTAGAATTGACTCCCAGAACTATCACCTGACCTCCACATATGCATTTGAATCTCGGGAGCACACATGCATACACGTGCGTGTACACACACACACACACACACGCACACACACACACACACACACACACACACACACACACACACACACACACACACACCCTGAACAAAATAAAAATTTGAAAACGGACTGCTATGCACATTGGTGTGTAGTCTTCAAGCACAGGCATGCTGATCTTCTCCAGATCATTTCAGTTATAGTGCCGTGCCACCAAATGTACGAAACAGACATTTTCTAACAAACCCTTGAACTATTCATAAACTCTTTCAACAATAGCTTCAGTGAGATATAGTTAACATCCCTCACATCATCCATTTGGTGTGTGAGTCCTCATTTGCTATTTCCTTCAGCCTCCAGAAACCACTCGTCTATTTTCTGTCTCTGTATATTCACCTATTCTAGACATTTCATAGTAGTGGATTCTTATTAGATCTTTTGTGATTGGTTTCTTTCACAGAATGTAATGTTTTCAAGGTCCATCTACTTTGCAGTGGTTATCAGTACTCCATTCGTTTTCTAAGTGGAATACTTCATTGTATGCATATATTATATATTTTACAATGAATCCATCAGTTAATTTGTGTATATCACTTTTCACTGTAGCCTCAACTGCGAAGTTATTCTTTCAGAATCAAGCGAAGAGATTAAGAAAGGCAGATTATTCCTAATGGCTCAGACTGGCTACAACTTTCTTACAGTTCTTATTCATATTCAGTCATGGTTGCTTACAAATAAAGGTGCATGCAAGCTTGCCTGGTGGGGTTTGCTTCACATCCATAAACCCCTTTCTACATTGGAATTTACAAGGATTTGTGATCACTATCTTGTGTATTCTTCTTCCTCTCATTAAAATTTAAAATAAGCCAAACAATTGATTTATTGCCATGGTAATCATTCATTGGCTCTTTCCTTTTCTGACCTCACCCAGACTTTCCATATCCTGAGCACAGGAAGTTAACCAAAGAGAGGACGTGGAAGCAGGGGGCACAGAATAGATGGGATGAGAACAAAACAAGATGGGAATCTGGGTTCCAAACCTTGGTATACCAGCAATAAGCTGTGTCATTCTGAGCCTTAGTTAACTTACATTTACTATTGTTAGATTCTCATTGGAGAGTCAAACTATGTGACACATCCTTCTTGGTTTGAACATAGTCTGGGTGTCTGGAGGGGTTCAAGTGACTTGGGGAGGACTACTGGGGCCCAGGTCTTGTCTGAACCATTGCTAGAGGGCAGCATTGTATCAGCCATTATTCTAATAAAGCTGCCTGGGGTGCGGTCATTTCAGGATTCTTTAATTGAAAACTGTAGTTTCTTTCTCTTCCACAAACGGCATTCTTGCAAAGGGAAAGTAAATTCTGAAGAACTGAAGAGGAACCAGGAAGAGAAAGGTTTTTGATTCTCTGTAAATTTCATTGTTCACTAACAATTTGATAAGGTAAAGGGGAAAATGCTGCATTTTGATTTCTAATCAAGCCTCTTTGCTTTAAGTCTCCTTCAGATACAGCTGCACAACTGTCTTTTCCTCCTTGAAAAATCCCATCAGCACCATGAGGGAACAACCAGGCCACAGCCAGAAAATCAGGATCCTTCTTATCTCCAGGCTCTCTCTTCAATGACTTGTTTGATGACAACTAAAAAGTAAACATTTAAGAAATGGGTCTGTTACAAAGAGTAATTCAGAAGGCCCTTGTTAAATCTTTTGACTGTTTGCCACATTTCATAGTGGCTAAAGTTCTGTGTATCAGTTTAGCATTCTAAGCTACCCAGGACTTGGTTTGATGTTCTTCAGCTTTAAAGGGTCTCCAGTCCTAGCTTCTCTCTAAGCTTGAATATGCATACAGGCTACTACCAACCAACATGGGGCTGCCTCACATGGGATACGTTCATAAAGACAGGTCTCAGTGTTCATCAAAGAAAAGAATGGACTATGCACATTGCCATTACTGGGAAATAGTGACACCTACTGCCATTTACACATCCACACTTCAGTTACTGGGAGTGGCTGCTTAGAGTATTACTGAAAATAATTCTAGAGTCACAGATAAGTTCTGTTGGAAAGATGCAGAAGTTTTCAGGCTCAGGATGGCTTGATTTATGATTTTTCAACTTGCCAATGGTAGTAGAAGCCATGCTTGAAATTTTAAACTTTGATCCTTTTCCAGGCTAGCAGTGTTATGTAATTGTGATTGTCTTAGTTACAGGGTCTGTTGCTGTGAAGAGACACCATGTCCACAGCAGCTCTTATAAGAAAAATATTTAATTGAGGGGCCTTACTTACAGTTTCAGAGGTTTACTCCATTGTCATCATGGTGGGGATCATGGTGGCATACAGGCAGATGTGGTGCTAGAGAAGTAGCTGAGAGTCCTACATCTTGCAGGCAACAAGACGTTGACTGAGACACTGAGCACAAGAAACCCGAAAGCCTGCTCCCACAGTGACACTCTTCTTCCAACAAGGCTGTATACACTCTAATAAAGCCATATTTACTAATAGTGCCACTCCCTATGAGCTTATGAGGGCCAATTACTTTCAAACTACCACAGTGATGCTGAGCAGTGACTCCCAACTACACAATCACAAGGGGAAAGAACTCTGTAGTAGACTGTGTTATTAAGTTCCAATGCTTGCTAGGTTGGTTCTATTAATGCATTGTCCACTTTCAGTATTCTTTATATTTGGAATTTAGTAATGTCTGTTGAGAACAGAGGACTGGCTATGCAAGTCGATAAAATTGCCATCCTTCAGGTAGAATCATACAAATGACTTTATTGAAATTATTCATTATTAATTTAATAATTTAACTCGTTACAATAATATTAGGAAACATACTTAAAATAAAAGGTTATCACTGAAATAAAGGTGGAGCATATCATAGAATACCTAGTTTATTGCTGACACGAAGGTGGCATGAAGCTCTTCATCAAAATCTCCTACAACCAGGAACTTTAATACCACCAGTATTCTTTGCCCTTCTGCTCCTCTTCATTACATCTCTCTGCACAGATGGTAGGCAATCTGGTTTCCCGGGCCTGCAATGTTCAGTAGGGTAACTACCAGTTACAGGTAGGTATTGAGCAGTTTAAATGTGGCCAGCACAAGTTGTGATTTGCTTGTTGTTAAGAAGAAAAAAATGCAGTGGATTTTGAAGGAAAAGACAAGAAAAATGGGATGTCAACCATTTCATTAATTAAGAAAATATTGATTACATGCTGAAAACTAATACATGAGGTGCTAATTAAGTATATTGTTAAAATTGATTTCACATCTTTTTGAATATAGCCATTAGAAAATTTGAAATTACATACTTGGCTCACAGTATACTTCTGTTGACTGTGCTGGTCAACAGCTTTATAATTCATAGCTACTTGGGGAGTGATTGATTGGGTTCTCTAACAACAAAGAACAAAAAGTAGGGGAAAGGACCTTATCAGTAAAGCTAAGTGAAATGTCCATTTCTAGAACATTCCTAGATAGCTTTATGGGGAGGGTAGTATGAGCACATGTCATCTTCTACTGGGACATAAAATTAAGGTGGGTAGAGAGAAAATTCCAAGAAGAATGGAGAGGGCTGTATGAATAAAGCAGTAGGTATCCTTCAATGCGTAATCATCCTGAATGTCTTTTATATTTAACCCCCAGGGTCCCACAGCCAATAATACATCAAGTTCCACTTCTCTCCATCCTTAATGTATCTATCACTCTGTTAGTTCATTCACTGTCATCTCAGTCACTGGTAAATGACTTTTAAATAACCATAAAATATAGCCAAGTGACTGTTTCTCCTCTCAAAAAGGGCATTCGTGAAAAGGTCAGAATCGCAATCCAGTTGTGCCATAATTCATTCATGTGACCAACACTAAGTCCCATTGCTTTTCTGGGAATAGTGCAAACCCCATTTACCAGATTCATGATGATATTTATGAAAAAAAACTATTGTGAGGATCCTTTAACATATAAAGTGTTATTGTTGAGATTGAATGATGCTATAAAAATGGCCATGCCATTTCCTTTACAAATGTCTTATCTTCCTACTTTCAGGGACATGTTTGTTTAATTTCCCAGAAGGTGTGAATCTTCTTTCATGAAGATTTCTTTCTTCTGAATTAATTGAGTGAGCTGTATGCTTAATCTCGGGAATAAAAAGCAGAAAGGGGGAGAGGGAAAGGGGAGGAGGATAAGAGATGGGGGGAATAAGAAGAAAAGGAAGAGGAAAAAGGAGAGGAAGATAGGAGAATGAGGACAGAGCAAAGAGGGATGTAGGCAGAGAGGAGTGGCACTGATACAACCGTCTTAGATAACAGATGCAGTGACACACACAAATACACACACACATGTACATCCAGTTTCACCTAGGGGGTGATGAGAAGTCTGAAACTGCTTTAGGGATACTACAGCCACTGCACCAAACAAACTTGTAAATTTCAGTGGCTTAATAAAATAGAATTTTTTCTCACTCATACGGTAGTCCAGTGTGGTGTTCTTGTTCAGCAGTCAACTTTCTCCTAAGGAGGTAATTCATGAATACTGGCTGATTCCATTTTATACCACGACTGTGTTATAGGGCCAATAATTCTGTCTATTGGTAGAAACCAAAAGTGACAGTAAATTATAGTTCCTGACTGAGCAACTACTTCTCTATAACAATTATATGTTAAGAAAAAGGAAGTTGCCTCATAACATTTATGCCACAATTGCACCAAAGAGTAGTATCTTTCCAGGCTGGTAATAATTGTAACCCACACTGTTCAAGCTGAGTAAAGCTTATTGATGCAATAGAGGCATGGATGTTATTTGTTTAAACAACCACTTTCTGATTAGATTTAAGGCCCACTCCACAGAACAGACTAGTACTGTAAAACTGGCCAAGAACTCCTGGTTGGAGCGCTAATAGTCCCTAGGGGAGAACCTAATACTATTAATTTGCTTAAATGGACATAGTATCAAATTACCTTCTAAACACTTATTCTTTTTTTGTTTTTTTTTTCTTTCAGATTTTTTATTTTAATTAGAAACAAGATTGTTTTACATGACAATCCCAGTTCCCTTCTTCCTCCAGTCCTCCACTACCCCCCCCCAAATAAAACCCTATCACATATCCTTTCCAATCCCCCTGGATGGTGAGGCCTTCCATAGGGTGTCATCAGAGTCTATTGTAGCCTTTGGGATAGGGCCTAGGCTCACCCCCATTCTTTTTCTTTTTCTTTGTTTTATTTTTTTTTGGGGGGGGTTTCGAGACAGGGTTTCTCTGTGGCTTTGGAGCATGTCCTGGAACTAGCTCTTGTAGACCAAGCTGGTCTCAAACTCACAGAGATCTGCCTGCCTCTGCCTCCCAAGTGCTGGGATTAAAGGTGTGCGCCATTACCGCCTGCGCTCACCCCCATTCTAAACACTTATTATTATACCCATAGATCAGTGTAGCTCTCAGACCTCACCAGAGAAGCTTTTTCCCCCTCAATGTATGGCAGTTAGCACACACATACTCACACTCACATAGACGCACAAAGTACACTCAGGTGCACACACACAGTCATAAAGAATAGAATAAATGATATTAGAGTGCTTGTTTTCAAACCAGTGGTCATGTAACATTGTGGGAGACAGGACAAAAGATTATCAAAGCTAGAGGTTGGATGGACTGTTTTGAAATAGTGTCTTTTGGATATGTTGGGACAATTAGACTCATTAACTCACAGCAGCTGTGGCTGTCTGCACAAGACCTGAACAAGATCAAGCCTGTTGGTTTTCTTTCATGGATGGTGGAGGTGTTCACAAGGTTGTCCATGCTTTAGTGGATGGCTTTATGCCCATGTGCATATGGACAGAACTAATTAGACTCGGTGTGTTATTTAAAAAGATCAAGAATATGATATTTGGAGGGGGAACATAAAATTGTGGGGGTTGAAAGGAGTAGAAAGGGTGGAGTTGGGATGGCTATGATAAAAATACATTAATTTTTGAAAGAAAGAATAAGTTCAAATTTCTTTTGTCTTCTATGAGATCAGAAATTTTGTGAGGTCACACACTAACACCAAATGTAGTTCAATGTGTATCTCCATGTAGTGGAGAAGGTGTTTAAAACTAGAGAGGTGTAAATCCACAATTTTCATTTTTAATTACTATACCCTCGGCCCTTTTGCATGAAAATTATCTTCTTCTTACAAAAGAAAACAAAGGAAAATAACCCCCACAACTTTATCTAGATAACTAACTCTAACAAGGTGTTGCTAAGTAAAAGAACCACAAAAGCCACATCCTCTCAACCCAAATATCACTTTTTGTAAATGTGGTTCCGGTTCAAGGGTTCTGAATGATAACAACAATGTTCATAGTTCTCTTTTGCTGCTTTGACCTTTGCTTTCTTCTTTCAGTTGTTCTTTTCCTAACAGGTCCTGGCATACTCTACTCAGCATTTAGAATCCACTACTTGTTCCTGCCCAACACTTTATTTTCATCTATGGTCTAACAGCTGAGCAGAAAAAGAGACAGATAGGAGTATAGTTTAGTCAAGCACATAGAGGTTTCCAACCTAGTAGAAACAACTGATTAACTGCTAATTTATATTTTAAAAATAAACCGAAAACATTTGTTTTATATGTGTGTAAAGGGGCCTGTATTGTAGTGCTCATGTAGTCAGAGGACAACCCAAAGAAGTTGGTTCTTTTTTTTTTTCTTTTTCCCAAGACAGGGTTTCTCTGTGTAGCCATGGCTGTCCTGGAACTTGCTCTGTAGACCAGGCTGGCCTCAAATTTACAGAGCTCCACCTGCCTCTGCCTCTCAAATGCTGGGATTAAAGGTGTGTGGCACCACAGTTCTGCTGTTCTTTACTTCTGTTATTTTACTGGCCCCAATTGCAAAATCATTGCCTGTTTTAAACTCTAAAGCCAGTCACTTGACTCACCACCAACTTCTTCCCTTTAGAAATGCTTTGGAGTTCTAGTCCCATTGTTCAGTGGAGCGAAAAGAGGGACTTTTATTTATAGAATACTTTCTTAGTTATCAGACCCATGTAGATTAGACCTTATATATTTAATGCAGTGTATTAACCCCTGTACAAATGGAAAAAAATCTAACATTTGTAGATCAATATGGTTGTTAATGCCTATAGAATGTCAACTGAATATGTTAATTGGGAATATTTGTTACAAAGTTCACAGCACAGCATATGTTTGCAAAAATTCAAATTACATATATCCTTATCCACATATATGTGTATACATTACATGTGTCCATGTTTTTTGCTAAAATTATCCTTCCTTTATTTGCCTCAGTTAAAGTGTTTCCCCCATCTTTCCAGAATCTCTATTTAGAAAACTCTTCATTTACTTTAAAATAATCGAGATAGATTTTTTGTTTTGAGTTTTGAAACAGGGTGTTACTAAAGCAAAGCTGTCCTTGGACGAACTATCTACCTCAGGTTAGCCTTGAAATGAGGGCCTTATTGACTCAGCTCCCCAAGTGCTGGAATTAGAGGCATGTGCCATCACATTGTCTCAAGATGATGTGTTTGTGCTAGGCCCACTTGAATCTGTGAGAAATTCCTACTGATGGCTGTAAAAAATAGCTCTAAGCTTTACCAATGTGTTAACAGGGCTGAGTTCTCAACTGTATTTGTATTATTGTTAATTTTGCTACAGAAAAAATGATTCACTCTCAGTATGTGAAAAACCCCTAATGGTCAACTTATAGCAAGAAGTCCCATTCTGAGGGTAAATTGTGTCCATGACTGGAATTTAGCTGTATCCTGGCTTGCAAATCTGCTTACATGAGGGACCAAAAGACATATTTGGAAAGAATGAATTCTGCCTGGAGGGGACTGAGGAGATCCAATTACACAGTCTCAGAGTGGAAGAGGAGAACCAGTTTGGAAGAGACGGCATTATGTTGTTTGGCTGTGTCCCTAAGTTGGCACCCTATTTGACAGAGTGTAAAAAAAATGAGAACTTCATTTCCTTTTGTTATGATCAGAGTGTGAAATACCCTTGCCCAAGCTCATGTATTTGAACATTTGGCCCCCAGCTGCTGGTGGTATTTGGGGAGGTTGTGAAACACTTAGAGGGTAGAACCTAGTTGGAATGAGTGGGGAAGCAGGAGGGTGGGCCTTGAGGTTTGATGGCCAGCCCTGGCATCCTATTCCATCTCCTTGCTTGGCTGAGATGTGAGTAAGCAGCTTCATCCCCTCTGCCATAGCTTGGAGTCCCTTTTTCTTCTAAGTCTTCTCCACTGCAATGGACTGTACCCTCAAGCTGTGAGGCCAAATAATCTTTTTCTCCTTTAAGTAACCCATTGGCAGAATTTGTTTACAGCAATGAGAAACAAAAGTAGTTCAGACTCTCTTCACTGTAGACCTCCAGGTAGCTTTGATGCCTTGAAGGCTTCAAGTGCAACCCAGCGGTACCAGATGTGCCTGGCAGAGGAGGCAGTGGCCAGACACTACAGTGGTATACAATAAAAGCCTGTTTTAACCAAATAATTCAATTAAAAAGTGGGCTACAGAACTAAATAGAGAATTCTCAATAGAGGAATCTAAAATGGCTGAAAGACACTTAAGAAATTGTTCAACATCCTTAGCCATCAGGAAATGCAAATCAAAACAACGCTGAGATACCATCTTACACCCATTAGAATGGCTAAACTCAAAAACACTGACAGTTTGTGCTGGAGAGAATGTGGAACTGGGAACGCTTCTCCATTGCTGGTGGGAGTGCAAACTTTTACAGCCTCTTTGGAAATCAGTATGGCGGTTTCTCCAGAAAATGGGAACCAGTCTACCTCAAGATCCAGAAATTCCACTCTTAGGCATATACCCAAAAGATGCACATTCATACAAGGATATCTGTTCAACTATGTTCATAGCAGCATTATTTGTAATAGCCAGAACCTGCAAGCAATCTAGATGCCTCTCAACTGAAGAATGGATGGAGAAAATGTGGTACATTTACACAATGGAGTACTAATCAGCAGAAAAAACAGTGAAATCTTGAAATTCACAGGCAAATGGATGGAACTAGAAGAAACCATTCTAAGTGAGGTAACCCAGTCACAGAAAGACAAACATGTCATATACTCACTCATATATGGATATTAGACATAGAGCAAAGGATTAGCAGCCTACAATCCACACTTCCAGAGAAGCTAGGAAACAAGGACTGTAAGAGAGACATACATGGTCCCAGTGGAAAAGACAAGAGCCCCTGACCAAATTGGGAGTACAGGAGAGGGGGAGGGAGGTAGGAGAAAGAGGAGGGGAGAAGAGGAGGTGGGAGGAGAACATGAAGGATCAGGAAGATTGAGTGGGGAGAGAAATAGAGGAGAGCAAGAAAAGAGACACATCAATAGAAGGAGCCACTATAGGTTACAGAGAAATCTGGCACTAGGGAACTGTACAGAGATCCACAAAGATGACCCCAACTAGGAACCTAAGCAATAGTGGAGAGGCTACCTTAAATGCCCTTCCCCTATAAAGAGAATGATGACTACCTTAAATACCATCCTAGAGCCTCCATCCAGTAGCTGATGGAAGCAGAAGCAGAGATCCACAGCTGAGCACTGAGCCCAACTCTTGGAATCCAGTTTCAGAGAGGGAGGAGTGACCAACAAAGGGGTGAAGACCACATTGGGAAAACCCACAGAAACAGCTGACCTGAGAAAGTGGGAACTCATGGACCCCAGTCTGACATAGGACCAAGCTAGGCCTTCTGAACAGCTTCATCCAGTAGCTGATGGAAGCAGAAGCACAAATGGACTTTGGGAGCCCATTCCCTATGGAGGGATACTATTTCACCCCAGATACACGGAGAAGGGCCTAGGCCCTCCCCCAAATAATGTGACAGACTTTATGATCCCCTTGGAAGGCCTCATCATCCTTGGAGAGCTGGTAGAGGGTAGGTTGGGGGGCTTGGTGGGGGACATGGGAGGATGGGAGGGAGAGGGAACAGGGGGATTGATATGTAAGATGATTGTTTCTAAATAAAAAAGATAAAACCTGTTTTAGAGGCAATGGGCTTGGATTTCATTATGAAATTTCAACACAACAAGGGGATCACCCATGATTTGCCAGCTGTGACCCTAAACCCCAGTAACCATGTTTCCTACCTGAGAATGATAGGAAGCTATCCTACATGTGTGGATAAAACAGTAGAAGCAGATACCATCTTAAGCTTGCCGTGCTTTCCTTCAGAATTTCACTAAGTTTTTGCAGACACTGCCCCATCTTCCAGAAATGGTGAAATGATCACACCATTTGAAATGCAGACTGTTATTAACTTGGGGGGGGTTGCTATAGAATATTTAGCTAACTTATCTGGTAAAGCTTGAAGACAGTCTAGAACATTAAGCAATGCCTTAAAGTCTGACACCAGGAGATCATGCACCCATGAAAGCAGGTCTCTGATGAGGTGCCTAAGGCACTATTCCTTATGTTGTGGATGCTCTCCTTTAGCCTCCTTCTCCTGAGGCGTCTGCTCTTCTGAGCATCCCAGTCTCTTTTTTCCTGTACTCAAATGGCTTCAGAGTGAAGGTCTTACCTGATAGGATAGTGATGGTCTCTTTCCTAGAGCACAGGCAATTCAAGATGTGTTGAAAACATGAGGAAATGAAAACTCAGAAACTTACACCCTCAAGGGAAAGATTTGTTTAACCAATTTCAACTATTGCATGTTGAATACAGGCATCAGACATTACAGGCAGCTCACTAATGTGCATATCTTAATATGCTGGGTATCAAATAAAAAGAAACTGAAGAAGAAACATATAAGACATACATTCATTCATTTATTCAACATTTATCAAATGACTAGTGCCCATCAGGCTCTGAGTGTTTACTGATTACACATATCTAGCTAATTGAGCAGTTAAATGTGAGTTTGTGACTATGTTTCTTTTCTCATGCTTTGAAAATTAAAAAAAATGATTTGAGTGTGTTACTATGGTTTGAACGTTCCCTGCAAAGTTTGTGTTGGACATTTAATGTTCGAATGCACATGTATTTGGAGTCTTTGGGAAGTAATGAGGATGAGAGGAGACCATGAGGCTGAGGATCCCATGATGGCATTAGCACCTTTATAAGTAAAGAATGAGAGTGGAGTTGGCAAGCTGCCTCTCTCTGGCTTACTACATGATACTCTACTATGCTAAGATGCAGCAAGAAGGATTTCACTGCCTGCTACCATTATAAATGTGAACTTCCAGAGTTGTGAAATCACATAAACATACTTTCTTTTCTCTGCTCTTCTTCCCCCTTTCCTTCCTTCCACTCTTCTTGCTTTCTTTCCTTTTCTATTGATAAGATCTCATGTAGCCCAGGAAGGCTTGAACTCCTCATCCTCCTGCTCCCATCTCCCAATTTTACATCATGCTTTTGGTAAAACTTCTTTGTAAATTACTCACTCTGTATTATCACCGCAGTTTTTCGTTTTGTTACGTATTGTTCTTTCTTCATCCCACTGCTCTCTGACATGAGAATCATTTTGGATAATTTGGAGAGACTGAAGCATGGTAGTCATATAAATGGCTGCTCTTTGGTGTCTAGTTCCTACCTATAGACCTGTGAATATGTTACATTAGTCATCAAAGGGAAATCATGTTACAGACAGAATTAAGGTTGTTAACCAACTACTCTTGAAATGGAAAGGTTAGATGGATTACATGGATGGGCCCAATATAATTGTAGTGTCTTTATAAGAACAAGTGACAAAAGGAGAAGCAGGGTGATGTAGCATAAGAGGGACTTGGCCTGATATTACAATATCACTAAACATGAGGGAGAAGGCCATGAGGCAAGGTCTGTAACTGACCCCAGGGGGAAAAAAAGGCAAAAGGCAAGAAGGCTGATTGTTCTCTGGAGCCTTGAGACGCTCATTCCTTGGTTTTAGCCTAGTGAGAGTCATTTTGGACTTCTGACCTTCAGAACTGTAAAATTATTTGTGTTGTATTGCATTACAAGGTAGGTGGCAATATATTACAGCAGCATTAAGAAAACCAATACATCGAAGAACTGACTAAATTAGTCATTCCCAACTTTGTAAGCACAGATTCACCTGCATAGCTTTTATAATTCTGCTACTTAAGTTAATTACTAGGTCAATTAGAAACTCTGGTCAGGACCATATGTATACACACACACACACACACACACACACACACACACACACACACACATGCACTCACACACTTACACACATACACATCAAAGATTGGGAATAAGTTGGTCTTTGAAATTGTGTTTCACTGTATCTTAACTTAAAATTATCTTTGCCTGAGAACAACCTCTTTTATCTATTTCTGTCAGCTTGCTTTGCATAATTATTAGGAAAGTTCAAAAGAGATGCAATCTCAAGAACTTCTGGGACATGAGGTCAGGAGAGAAGAACTTAACACAACTTCTTAAAGCATTTCAGTGAAAGGCGAAGCATGGACAACATATTACTTCTAGCCTTTGTTTTGGCTGACTCTGGCTCTGAATGACTGAGTACATATTTCAATATAAAAGTCCATTTGTTTCATTTCAGTAGGGCATGTAAAAGCTATTGGAATATTAGTAAATATGGTGAAGTGAATCTTAAAAGTCGGCTTATCAAGACTTCCATTTCAGAGAGTCAGTTGAATGTTCTATCAAATAAGCCCATTACTCAATGAGTAGCAGTGTGAGTTATACCTATGTGACTGGCAGCTAGCTAGATGGAGTTCAGAGTACTGCGCATAGAAAAAGTGAATCTGAAAATTGTTTTCTGTTTGTTTTATTTTTGTTTTTTCAAAACAGGGTTTCTTTGTGTAGCCCTGGGGGTCCTGGAACTCACTCTGTAGACCAGGCTGGCTTCAAACTCACAGAGATCTGCCTGCCTCTGCCTCCCTAGTGCTGGGATTAAAGGTGTGCATGGTGAAAATGGTTTTCTGATGAATAGAAAGTTGATGCGATTGTGTCTTCAGATGAAATGAATTATACTATGAACCTAATTTCTCCTATTGTCCCAGGTGGAATGTATTATAAATTGGCTATGATATGTATATTAAGGATGGGGAAAGTCACATTAATTCTTTCTAGCATCTAGAAACAGGATATTGTATTGATCATCTGACGAGGAAGATATTATAAATCCCCAATTAACTCAGATTTCTAATCTGGTGGATTTCTGTAAATTTCTTAGTTCCTGTTTGCCAGGTCCCCAGAGCACTGCAGTCTCAAACAGTAGGACCCTCTTAAGAAGATACCTGGTGATAGTATTCTGGAATATGGAGAGCAACAATGCTTGCTTTTTATGAGAGTGAAGTCATTGTTCTATAAAATTCCATATGGGATTTAAGGTTGGTAAAAACTGAGTTTATCCTGATGGTAGAACTGCCATTCTGCTGCTACCAGGACTTCCTAGTTTTGGTTGCAAATGTGGCTCCAACTGCCCTCCCTACCATGATGATATGGCTGGAGCTGAGGGCTGTTTCCTTCCTTGATCTTTATAGCCTTTCCTGTTTTCCTTGCTTTTAGCTGTCTAATCAATCACCCTATTTTTTGTTGTTTTGTTTCTCTATGCTCCTCCTATCTCTGTTTATAGTATGTGTTGCTCTGACTCTTAACATTCAAGATTTGAAGTTTTGAGTTGGAACATGACATTAGCTATTGAGTTTATCATAAGTGGCATTTTATGCTGAGCTGCATTACTTCTGTATATAATTTGTTGAGCTGTTTTTAAAATCATACAAGTATATACGGTGTTATCAATAATTAATATTGTTGTTATGACTTGTCCTTTGTTCTGTTAATATATTATCATGTTTATAGACTTGTGTGTGTTTAGCCATCTTTTCTTCTTGATAATAAAGCCATTTTTGTAATATTACTTCTTCTAATACATAAAATCAAAGTACTGTTCCATATGTTTATAACTTTTGTTTCTTATATTAGCAAGAGATTGTATTTTAGGAATTAATTCTACTTAACTGTAGTAGATTGTGTTTTTATTGAGGGATGAATTCACTTCCTAATATTTTGATTAGCATTTTTGTGTTTATGTCCATCAGGGACACTGGCTTGTAATTTTCCTTTAATTTTGTAGTGAGCTTATCTGATTTTGGTCTCAGGATAATGTTGCTAAAGAATTTGGAATCATTACCCTCACTTCAGTTTTTTAGAATAGTATGAGAGGGATTGATGTTAGTTGGTTTTTTTAAATGTTTGATATAATTCAAAATTAATACCATTTAGTGTTGGACTTTTCTTTGATGGGGGATTTTATGATGGATTTAATGTCCTTGTCATTGGTTTGTTTAGGTTTCTCACATGTTCATGATTAACAAGGGTAAGTTCTTTGTGTCCAGGAATGTACCCATTTTTTTAGGTTATTCAATGTGTTTATACATAACTGTTTATAACAGTCTCCCAGGACTCCCTCTGCTCCCATTGTATCAGTTTTAATGTTTCCTTTTCCGTTTCTGATTTAATTTGAGTTTTTATGTTTCTTTTGTAGTCTGGTTAAAGTTCTGTTAATTTTGTTTATCTTTTCAAAAACCAATTTTTGGTTTTGTTGATCTTTCCTGTTGTTTTTTAGTCTCTATTTCAATTTTTCTGATCTGATCTTCATTATTTCCTTCCCCATATTATTTTTGGACTTTAGTTGTTTTCTCTATCTGTAGTTCCTTGAGGTGTAATCTTAGGCTGTTTTCTTGAGACCTGTCTTCTTTTTGAAGTAAGCAATTATTGCTGATGCTTTTTTCCCCCATAGAAAGGCCGTTGTTGCGTCCTTTGGTATTTTGTGTATCCATTTTCATAGCATAACTCCTTTAAAGTTCTTCTTTGACTCCTTGGTTATTTGGGAGAGTTTTACTTAAATTCCATGAATTTTTGAATTTTCTGAAATTCCCTCTGTTATTGATTTCTAGTTTCATACCATTGTGGTCATTCATCTGATTTCAATCTTGTTACATTTGTTAAGTCTTGTTTTGTGGCTTAGCATGTGATCTCTCCTGGAGATTTGTTCCATTGCACTTGAAAGAAACGTGTATTCTGCTATTGTTGAATGGAATGTTCTATGTATATACGCTAAGTCCACTTGTTCCAAAATGTAGTTCAAGTATAAATTTTCCTTAATGATTTTCCAGCTCAATGATGTTTATTGTTAAAAGTGATACATTGCCGTCCTCTACTCTTTCATACATATATAATTGTTTTATATTCTTAGTAACATGGCAACTTTATCTTATACATTGTCCTCATCTTCTTTTGTGGGTTGTGCTTTGTTTTTTTGAGATAGGAGTACAATATAAAACTCAAGCTAGGCTGGAAATCGCTATGTAACCTCAAACTGACTCAAAATTGAAATCTTCCTGCCTCTGCTGTCTGGGGGCTGGGATTAGGTGTCTATCCCAACCAACTAATTTCATTTTGAAGGTTTTACTTCAGATATACTTTATCTGATATAGATATAGCTACTTTTGCTTTGATAGCTTCCATTTGCTTGCAATGCCTTTTTAAACCTTTAACTTTTGATTTATGTATGTCATTAAGTGTTAAGTGAGTCTTTTGTGTTAAGTGTGTGTTTGAGTCCTGAAAAGTCTATTCATGTATCTATCTTACTGTAGATTTTATCTCCTTACATTCAAGATCATGTACTGATGCTTTCTTTGTTTACCTATTAATGGCATATTTGCCTGATGGTTTTTGATCATTTGGGCCATGAGTTTATATTTGCACATTTGAAGACATAAGGATCTAGTCCTGTTTCTGAACTCTATCCTTTTATTTGGGAAAATACATTTACCAGTCAACTTGATTAGTAGAACAGGTTATGACTCTCAAGATCAGCTCAGTATTGAAGGATGAAAGATGCTTCTGTTCATTTCTGATTTTATTTCTTGCCCAATCCTGGGTGTCTGCTTTTGATCATTCCCAAGTATAGGCACTGCTGATTTTACATGTCTTTAATTCTTAAAATGCCTGATTGCAGGAGCTTCTTAGCTTAGCTCTTCTATTCTATCCCTCCACCAATATTCTCCTGTCTCAGGCATCAGCAGCTATGGCATTAAATGATACAATACGGAATACAGAATTTTCTACCCAAACACCAAAGAGTACACATTCTATTCATCCAGACAATTTTCTGGAATACAAAACAAATCTCAATAAATAAAAATTGAAATAACTTTATGCATCCTACATTTTTAGGTCAACCATAATCATTTATTAGATTTATAAATATATATTGCAATGCTAATAACAAATAATTGTACTAGGCTTTACCAATATAGAGACTGCATGATTGTGTGCCCCACCCATAAAAACTTAAACAAATCTAGTACATTGGAAAGATGAAAACTAATTCATACAAGTGAAAATTTTCAAATTTTGAATCATAACAAGTCAATTTAAGGCAATTTCAATGAAAGTTTAGTTTGTCACATATGCTGTGAAGGACATTCATAGTCATGAAGATATAAAACAAATTATGATGCTATGTGCTTTAATGCCTTTGTAGAGACATATACTGGACATTAAATCAGAAAATCTTTGATGAACTGTGTGTGGTCTTTAACTTAGTACTTCACAGTGATTTCAGACTATGGGAAGTGGTTTCCCATAGCACACACCAACACTATGCATCCTATCTTACCATGACATAATAAAGCTTAAAATCAATGGTAAAGAATCTCTAGGATGTACAGAAACTCACGAGATTAAACATTATATTACTAAATGGTAAATAGGTCAGGAGGAAGCCAAGGAAACAAAAAGTTTCCTGGAAGTAAATGAAAACACAATACAACAAAACCTCTGGGATACATTAAAAGCAGTCTCAAGAGGAAAACTTACAGCTCCATTTGCCTATACTTAAAAAGCTGAAAGAGCACAAATAAATGACGTAACGATGCAACTCACAATTTGGAAAACAAGAACAAACCAAACCCCAATCCAGTAATGGTGTAGAAAGGATTAAATTTTATATATCAAAAACTGGATTTATTCATAAAAATCTGTCCTGAGGAAAAATGAAGACATGTATGGTTTCAGTGGAATAATGAAGAGATCGTAGAAACCAGTCCTCTATGTAATTACAATTAAAATGCTTCCCTAAACTACACATTTGTTAAATAGACTTCAATAAAGTTTTGCTCCACATTCTTTGGTTTTGACTCTTTTACAGAAAGTAATGTGGATTACTTCCCACATGCTTTCTCCTTTTTAAACACAGAGTTTCTCTGTGTACACTCTACTGGCCCAGAACTTGCTAGCCTCAAACTCACCCATGATGCTTCAGGGGTGTTTGGATTATGCACACAACTCTGCTCAGATTCTCAAAACCTTGTAAAAACAATCTTATTTTACATACCAATCTCCTGCTTTCCCAACCTTCTCCCCACCCCACCCTCATCCACTCCTTAGAGATCCTCTTGGGGGATCATCAAAGTCTGTCACATAATTTGGGCAAGACCAAGGCCCCCCCCTCCTGTATCTAGCCCGAGCAAGTTATTTCTCCATAGGTAATGGGCTCCAAAACGTCAGTATATGCACTAGGGATAATTAGTGGTTCCATGACCAGTGGCCTGTAGACTGCCCGAGCTCCACAACTGACACCCACGTTCAGGGGTCTAGTTTGGCCTTATGCAGGTTTCCTCAGCTGTCAGTCTGGAGTCAGTGAGCTCCCACTTGCTCTGGTCAGCTGTTTCTGTGGGTGTTCCCAGCATGGTCTTGACCCCTTAGCTCGTATTATTGCTCCTCACTCTCTATAACTGGACTCCAGGAGTTCAGCTCAGTGCTTAGCTGTGTATCTCTCTGTGTCTGCTTCCATCAGTAATTAGATGAAGGTTCTATGATGACAATTAAGGTAGTCATCAATCTGATTATTCATGGGGGAAGGGCATTTAAGGTAGTCTCTCCAATATTGCTTAGAGTCTTAGTTGGGGTCATCCTTGTGGATTCCTGGGAATTTCCCTAGTGCCAGGTTTCTCATTAACCTCATAATGGTCAAAGCCTTTCCCCCCATTTTTTTATTTCATTTTACATTCTAACCACAGTTCTCTATTCCATCCCTCCTCCTCCCCCTCCTCCCCCTCATCTCCTCTAGTCCACCCCAAGTCCACTCCTCCTCAGGGGTAAGGGCTCCCATGAGGAGTCAACATAGTCTGTCACAATAGGTTTGGGCAGGGCCAGGCCCCTCTCCCATTCATTAAGACTGAGTATGACATCCCACCATAGAGAATGGGCTCCAGCAAGCTAGCTCAAGTACCAGGTTTGTATCATGGTCCTACTGCCAGAAGCTTCTCTGATTTTTTTAAATTTATTATTTGTGGTCCTTATGTTGATGAGTGTGGTTTACCTATCTACTGCTTTTTCAAAACCAATAATGTAAAATTATCGAGTAGTAATAATTTTGAGGATCTTGAGGAAATTCTGTTGAAGCAGAAGGCCTTATCTCTACTCTTCATATATAGCTTATAGTTTCAGATAAAAACCTAGCTAGGACGTGACCTTCTGTATAGATCCGCTCTAGCTAATAATTCAAAGATTTCTTCTAGCATGAAGATCTGTAGACATGAATTTTGGATACAGCCTTTTTTTTTTTTTTTTTTTTTTTTTAGTAACCTTGTTAAGTGGTGACTGATGTTGTGAAATCCAGACCTATGGCTCACAGCAAAATACAAACAGGGTAGAAACTCAAAATTAACTTAGAGTTGTAAACAAAATTGAGTTGTTTTTGAAAAGATACAAATGAATCATAAGAACAAGATCAAAGCCAGTGTTTTAAGTTTAGTTGTAACATGCATTATTTTTCGTTTTTGTTTTCACATTGTTCTGGTATTCTTTAACTTACTTCATATGTTTACAAAGTACGTTAACTTTCATCATTAACTTATATGCATCATTCTCTCTTGTAAATAATACTGTGAATGTGGCCTTTCTCTTTGGGTTTTTGCCACTTAGAGGATTTAAGAGAAAATAACATTGTGTTATCTGAATAGTCAATATCATTAACATCGTAGAGGGTAAGAAGGTGAAATGTTTAAGGCACTTTTTGAATTGACCTATTTGACTTATGCTATGACAGTCTGAAATGCTGGAGCAGGGAGTACATATTAGAGCAACTGACAGTGCTAACACGTGAAGTCAATGAGATATTTGATATGAGATTGTTTAAATGGGCCATGGGTGAAGGGGAAAAGTCCTATAAGTTATGCAGTTGTTAGAAGAGATTAAATCTAGAGGGTTTGAATACTGGAGTACTATAACAACAAGGCGTAGGAAGAATTAAAAAGATAACTTTTTTGTATAGGGTTGAGGCTTTGTGAGCTTTTTCCTGTCAACTTTGGCATGTCCACTGAAGTGGTCCTTGTTCAGCTCATGTTTAGGCAGTCGTGTTGGTAAGACTTTAAGGGTATAGCTTCTGACCTTGCTAGGAGAAACAATCTCACAGCAAACTCCAAAGAACTACAGGCAACTGAGGGATGCTGAGAGTGGGAGAAGTTGTTTGCCCCCAGGAAGAGCCCACCAACTGGTTATCCAGTACCAAATGGTCAGCCGTGGAAACACATATACAAGTAACATTACACAGACTGAACAGGTATTTCATAATGCATAAATATTTATATAACAGATATTATATATGTTACACATATACATGCAATAATAAAGGGACTTTGAAGTTGAAAGAGAGCAGAGAAAGGTATCTGGGAGGGTTTGGATGAAGAAAAGGGAAGGGAGAAATGATGTAGTTATAATCTGGAAAAATAAAATAATTAATTAAAAGAACAACTTCTTCCAGGATTCCAATTGTGGGGGACTATAGAGAAAATGGATTGGGGATGAAATAAATTTGATTTCAAGGTAGCTGTAAGTCAGTGTCCCAGGTGGGCTGTGGAGTTAGAGTAACAAGTTTTCTAGGGAAAGCTATCTGCTAGCACCAGACCTGAGAATCACATGCGTGGGGAACTATGAAGAAGAATAGCCAGTGGCCATGAGCATCATTAGGAAAGGACAGAGAGTCAGGGGAATAAACTTTTGAAGTAGACAGTGCAGATTCTTAGGGTGTGAAGAGTGGAGGGAAGAATATTGGTGGAGATGAGCCATGATGAGGATCAGCAACCTAAAAAGAATGAAAACTGCAAATAGAATGCTCCATTTTTACTAGAGTATCATTGCTTTCTAACTATTCTTTTGTGGATGCCAGAGTCTGGAGCATACTGAATGAAGTCAAGATTCTGCTAGAAGAATCTGAAAGACAAATTATAACTGTCCCAGAGGAAGAAAAATCCAAATGGTAGAAGGACAGTGAAATATTTATGCTTCAGGAAGGACAAAGCTGTTTTTCCTTTTGTTTCCCCTTTTTATTACAGGATGTAGTAACTAGAGTATATTCAGACCTTTCAAAACACACACACACACACACACACACACACACACACACACACACACACACTGACTGCTTACACAAGTAGCTAGATAATGCTGTGAACTTAAAATAGCTTCCTAGATTTGGGGAAGTCTGGGGCAATTTTCAAAGTGAGATTGGTGGAGGGAGGGTACTGAAGTTGGAAAGTTTTGGTGTTATGGGTGAGCTTTATTCCCACAATACTGCTGCCTTCTTTGTACAGAATCTAACAAGTATCATTTTTTGCATTTTTTGTTTGGTTTTTCAAGACAGGGTTTCCCTGTGGCTTTGGAGGCTGTCCTGGAACTAGCTCTTGCAGACCAGGCTGGTCTCGAACTCACAGAGATCCGTCTGCCTCTGTCTCCCAAGTGCTGGGATTAAAGGTGTGCTCCACCACCATTCGGCTTAATTCTTTGCATTGAATGGTTTTGGTAACTAACAGATCAAAGAAGCCAGGGGAGGAGGGAATATATTAGAGTTAGTAAAGTAAATGAAGGTTATCTTTGTCATTTTGGTTCTTGGTCAAAATATAAGAAAGTTCACTGAGATCGTGCCTTAAAATACATTCATGATATTGTAATGAAAGTGCCTTTGAATGATTTCTACATAAATAAGATCAATGCATTTGTAACCATCCTGGAGGCTGAGGAATCCCAGGTCAAGGTGAAGGTGTTGGCAGTGTACAGTGAGGACCTACTTTCTCCTAGGCTGGCATTTTATTGCTGTATCATTACATGACAAGAATTCTTTTTATAAAGGAATTCATCCCTCTTCCCTATTGAATGAACAATCATCTCCAAAGCCCCAACTTCTTCAGGCAGTCTATCACCTTGTAGTTTGAATATATGGATATGGAGGGCAACACAAATTTTCACACCATGATACCACATGTGGCAGACAAGTAAGGAGGAGGTAGAATCTCAAAAAGTCTTCACTGGGACAGTATGAGGTACTAGGATAGGAGATACTTGGGGTCCGCTAGGATATCATTTTTTAAAATTTTATATTTTTAAGATTAAAATTATTTTACATGTCTGGGTGTTTTGCCTGCATGTGTGTCTGTGCATCATCATATCAGGGCAGTGTACATGGAGGCTGGAAGAAGGTTGGAATTAGAGACAGTTGTTACCTATTATGTGGGTCCTGAGCATGAACACTGGGTCCTCTGGTACAGAATTAAGTACTCTAAAGTGCTGAGCCATCACTCCTCTGCCTCAGCCACATTGTTATACAGCAAGTCTGTCTACATGCTGTGGAGGTTCTAAACTCTAAAGAGGGATGGATCCCAATCTGGCAGGAATATGGAAAATGGGTAAGAGCTAATTGATCTTTGAAAGAGGGGAGTATATTGCTCAGAAAGGGAAAGTGTGTGCAAATTATCTGTGATTAGCTACTGTAGTACCAGCTGGACCTGAATGTATAAGGATGAATTGAATGTTTGAAATTGTGAGAACAGAATTCGAACCCAAGTGAGTAAGATAGGTAAAGGCAATTCTTGAGAAAGCATAGAATGGCTGAACTGTGATGGCAGTACAGGCCAGTGTGGTAGGACAAGGCTGTAAAAGTATATTTGACCATGTTGAAAATGGTCATTAATAATGGCCTGTGGATTTTAGTACTAATTCATAGTAGTTGGAAACTACTGAAAGCTTTGGGGTAGAAGATTAGTAACAAGTTTAAAGATGTGTTCCAGAAATATTAATTTGCTGACATTTGGGAAGGGGTGTTCACGGTTGTTAACCTGCATAGAGGGAAGATAATTAAGAGAATTGCTATAGTCTGGACCAGAGAGAAGTAAAGAATAAGAAATTGTGGCAATGAGAGTGAAGAAGAAATGCCAAAGGGAAAGTATCCAGGAGATAAATATGATAGAAAATAACATCTAAATGCTTATTAGAAAATAATCTCCAAGGCAGTGGGATGGGGGGGTTGTCTGTTTTGTTCATTGTTGTATCTCAACAACCTAGAATAGTGAATATAGTAGGTCTTTAGTTTTTGAGTGATACCTCCACTTTGTGCAACTTCTGTGTGTTAATGTGTGGTATATATCTGTGTAGCTGACTCATAGGACTGAGGTTATCTAATGTTTGGGCTTCCTTCTGTCCTTAGCAATTGCAGTTCCTGCTCCTCCATTCATACTCAGGACTCACCAGTATTCACAATCTTAATACAGATAGAATCTTGGGTTCAACTTGATTCCATACTTTCTTTCAATTTTTCTTTGATTCAATGGCATAGAGAACAAATCTTTTCTAAATACCCAAAAGAAGACACCATGCAAGCATTAGATAGTTGTGTTGTCTCCATGGAACAAGTGGAGAAGAATCAGTTTGGAGGGTATGTAATAAGAATTTCATGTTAATCACTAATTTGATAACAATTTCCACTGAGAGGTGGACTCATGTAAAAATAAGTTCCCTTTACTTCTTTGAGTACCCTCTTTTAAATTAGTTCTGTCATTTACATAGTGTTTAACAAATGCTATTCCATTTTTATTTCATGTTAGCATGATAGGAAAAAATAAAACTTTTAAATCATACTATTGAAAGGTGACTTCATCTTTGAAACAGCCAAAACTAACCAAAGGTAGAGATCTGAGTAAGATGCATTAGGCTGCATTTCTTTTTAGACCATTGAAACTGCAAACAAAGTGAATTAGCAGAAACCAAGGAAGGCAAAGAAAATACTTGAGAATTGGGTCTTGAGAAAAGCTTTACAACCATACTTGCAATTCAAGCTTTTAGAATCTGGAGGAACTACAGGCAAAATTGCAACTAGCTGGGACTTTTCAGAAATGGCTAGTTATTTAAAAGATGACACTGAAGTAACATCTTTCCATAAGACTTCTCCTCTGGAGTAGGCTTAAGAAATGACAGATTCTAATTTTCTCTAGTGCCTTTTTAGTAATAAGATGGACACATCAGAAATCAAAGACCTGCAATCAGACTCAGGACAATTGTGTGCACAGGTGGTGAGAAATATGGCTCATCTAATTCACACAAAACCTTTTTTCAGGTAGATGCTTTTGCCCACACAGTTGAGTACTTTCAAGCCTTTCAAGGGATGCTTTTGCTATTTCCCAAGCCCAGGCACTCTCATTGGAATTTCAGGGAAAGGAGATCTGACAGGATTCCAAAAGCCTTTAGGCTTGGGCCTACTGAGCAGTAATAGCTGTGTTATTAGTCCACCGAAGATAGGGGTGTCTAATGGGAAAAGAAGCAGGTCAAATAACTGTGCCTGCTTACAGCATGCTTGGGTGCACCTGTATATCTGGATTCACTGCACACACTGATCCCATGTGCTGTAGAATAGCTGGAACTTCTCTTATGTTTTGTTTTTCCTGAGGATTAAACCTAGGACTTTGTACATGCTAGGTAACTGCTCTACCATTAAGCTATACTCCTGGTCTGACAGTTCCTTTTAAAATTGAATTTTTTAACATGATTTCTATTCCTCTACCCGTCTAACTTTTCCAGTGCCCCACTCAACTCCTTTCCAAATTCTCCTTATGGCAATGATGATATTTTGTATGATGCTCTAATAATGGGTATATGCCTTTATACACCGACCAAGACTAATATAATATACAACAGATTCCAAGAGTAAAGTTAATCTAAATTATATTATGGTCAATGATGATAGTTTTAATGTGGGTTTACCAAATGTGATATTGATGATAGCAAGAGCGTTTGCGAGCATGAGGGAATGAGAACTCCTTGTATTTTGCATTCAGTTTCACCATGAATTTGAAACTACAAACACACACACACACACACACACACACACACACACACACACACACAAAGAGAGAGTTTGTTTATTCATATTCATATAATTATGGAGATGGAAAAGTCCCATGCTCTTCAGTTGGCTTGCTGAGACAATCAATAATTGAGCTATAATATAAAGCCTGGCAAGAACATTTCAGTTGGAGTTTGAAGACAGAAAAAATGAGCTCTGATGTTTAAGCTTCAGTAGGTAAATAAAGAAGTTCCCTCTTGCCTAATGGTCTGGATTTCAACTACTGGATGAGCTTACACAGATTATACATAAAACCATCACAGCACTCTTTATCAAACAGTTTGGAAGCACAATTCAGGGCTGTAGGGATGGCTAAACTGATAATAGCACTTTCTTTAAAATTATGAGGACTGGGGTTTGTATTTCAGCACCCATATAACACTAACTCTGGTCGGAGGGATTTGATGCTCTCGTTGGGCCTCCATATACACAGGTCCACACCTAAACAAAAAGGTGCATATAATCACACACACATACACATGCACATATAAATAAAATAGATAAGAACTCTTACTATAAAATCTGATGACCTGAGGTAAATCCCCAGAACACACATAGTGGAAGTATAGAACTAAGTCCCAAAAGTTGTTCTCTGGTCTATACATGTATCCCGTGGTATGTGCATACAACACACACAAATTTAAAAACCCCTCCACATGATTCTCAAGTGACCCATGTAAAACGGTGAGATTGCATACTTTGGGAAAATATGCTCAAGTATTTTGGCATTATATATAAAGAGCCCTTGAAATTCAATAGTAGTTGTTAGAAATTATTTATAAAAAGTATGAATTGAATGTTGGTTACAAAGTAAATGAAAAGATGACTCAAATTCACAAGTCACCAGGTTAATGCAAATTAAAATCATAAAAACTAGGTGTGGTGGCACATGCCTGTAAAGCTAGGAAGTACTCAGGAAGCAGAAGAAGAAGAAGAAGAAGAAGAAGAAGAAGAAGAAGAAGAAGAAGAAGAAGAAGAAGAAGAAGAAGAAGAAGAAGGACTGAGCCGGGTGGTGGTGGCACACACCTTTAATCACAGCATTCAGGAGGCAGAGGCAGGCAGATCTTTGTGAGTTCAAAGCCAGCCTGGTCTACAGATGAGTTCCAGGACTAGCTCCATAGCTACTGAGAAACCCTGTCTCAAAAAAAAAAAAAGGTTTGGGAGTTCAAGACCAGACTAAGCTATATAGTGAGTCTTGGTAAGCTTAAGCCCCATAGCCACACCTTGTCTCCTAAACAAAACAAAACAAATGAAATCATGACATATACTTAGTGGCTGCTAGGTTTTGTAAGGAGACTAAGAATAATGAGCACAAAGAAGGATACACAATAACTGGACTCAAAGAACTAGACACAGTGTTTCTCAACTTGTGGGTTAAGACCCCTTGGGGAGTCCAGGGACTCTTTCACAGCTGTTGCCAAAGACCATAATAAACACAGATTTTTATGCTACAATTCAACAACTGCAGCAAAATTACAGTTATGAAGTAGCAGGGACCAATTATTCAAATGCATGAGCCTACGAGGGTATTCTCATTTAAATAACCACATGCACATTTTTTATTATTCATTAATATATTGATGGACATATAGACTGATTACATTTCATACATCTTGTCAATACAGCAGCAATAAAATACCGATGTGAGTATCTCTGTGGTAAAATATGGAGTCTTCTTGATATATGTCTACAAGTAGAATAGTTTGGAAATATGGTGGTTTTATTTTTAGTTTTTTTAGAATATAATAACAATGGCATAGAAAATAGCCCTAAGAATTGACAAATGTATTATATAAAATGAAAAAGCTTCTACACAGTAAAAGAAACTTTAAATCTACTGAAAATTCTGACTATAGAACATGAGAAGATCTTCATCGGGCTAGTAGCTAGACTATATGAACACAGGAAATTAAACACCAAAACAAAACACTCCAAACTGCCTGGCACTGACATGGAAGACTTACTTCTACTGCCTAGTTCTCATAGTACTGGAAGGTGGTATGAATACTACTGGAGGGAAAAAGGAATCATCAGTCTTATGCACCTGTGAACTCTGTGTCACAATAAAGACTGGCTTGTCAGGATATGCAAGTATCAGGAGCAATAGTGGCCTCAATGCTATTGCAATAACCCACCACTTTCTGATTGGACTTAGGGCTCACTCCATTAAAGAGAACTCATGTCTGAAACCCGTGTTGGGAACAAGGCCCCAGAGGAGAATCTAATAGTATTGTTCTGTTCAGTACATGTAGAATTAAACTGACTCCTAATGACATCATTATACCCATAGATTAGTGCATATCTCAACTCTCATTAGAGAAGCTCCTTTTATCAGTAGATGGTGATCAACATAGAGATCCACCTCTTATCAATATGCATAGGCTAAGATATGAAGAAGGCCTAGCCCCAAAAGGGACATTTAACATCACAGCCCCTCTGCCCAAGCTCAGGAATCATTGGGGAAAGGGGGAAAAGGAGACTTTAAAAGTCAGAGGTGTTGGATAATTGCAACAAACCAGTGTTTTCAGGGAGCAAGAGGACAGTTGCACATATTAACTCACAGAGATTGTGATAACATGCACAAGAACATCTCACAATCAAGTCAGACAAAATACCAGCATGGGACAAATGGAAGTCCTGAAGTCCCAAGCCTAGATGAGGAGCTTTTAGCAATTGATGGCTGCTTTGAGAGGGAGAGTCAGTTTTCTCTAAGGATATGGCTCCAGTGGATGGCGCTACACTCATGTGCATACTGGCAGTGCTGAGTGTATTTAGTGTTTTTTTTTAAATAAGGAAATATGAATTTGGGAGGGAATATTAGTCAGGGTTTATGGGAGTAATTGGAACAGAAGTCATGGAAGTGTGGACTTAATCAAAACATATAGCATACATGTATAAAATTTTCAATTGCACGTATACACACACGTATAAGCACAAATAAGAAACAACATGGAACACAAAGTCTGTTTATCTTAGTTTAGGTATCTATTGTTGTGAAGAGACACCATGACCACAGCAACTCTTATAAAGGAGAACATTTAGTTGTGGTGGCTAGCTCACAGTTCAGAGGTTCAACTCATTATCATAATGGTGGGACCTGGTGGCATGTAGGCAGACATGGTGCCGGAGAAGGAGCTGAGAGTCCTATATCTTGCAGGCAACAGGAAGTCAACTGAGAGACTGCGTATGACTTGAACACACATGAGACCTCAAAGCCCACCCCCCACAGTGACACACTTCCTCCAACAAGGCCATATGTATTCCAACAGGGTCACTACCTATGAGCTTATGGGGACAAATTACATTCAAACTAACACATTCAACTTCCTGGTCCCCCTAAGCTTGTAACAATATCACTATGCAAAATGCATTTAGTACATCTTTAAAAGTCGCCATAGTCTATTACAGTATCAACAATGTTTTAAAGTTCAAAGTTCATTTGTCTTTTCTGAGATTCATGCAATCTCTTAACTGTAATCCCCTGTAAAATCAAAATAAAAAGCAGATTACACACTTCCAACATATAATTGCACAGGATATATATTACCATTCCAAAACGCAGCGAAGGGAGCATAGTGAGGAAGTACTGGATCAAAGCAAGACCAAAAACCAGCTAGGCAAACTTCAAACTCTGCGTCTGCATGTCTGATGTCAAACTGCTCTTCAGATTCCCAACTCATTTCAGCTCTGTTGACTGCAACACACTTCTTTCTCTTGGGCTGGTTTTACTCCCTGTTTGCAGGCTTTCTTCACAGGTATTTATGATGCTGACATCCCTAACATCTTGGGGGCTTCAAGGCAATCCAGGCTCCATGAAATGGTCTCTCTAGGCTTCGATTCACATGCCTGACCTCAGCAGCTTTCCTTGCAGAGGCAAACATCATAATCCATTTCTTCTATCCTTAACTCTAAAGCCAGAACCATGGAGCTGAAACTGCCAAGTTCTATTGCTTGTTGGGGCTGGAACATGCCCCCCCCTCATTCAATTTTATCTTTACCAGCTTTCTGTTTTCCATCTTCACTGCCTAAGCTTAGCTGTCCTGAAACTGGATCTGTAGATCAGGCTGGCCTCAAACAGTGAGATCTGTCAGCCTCTGCTTTCCTAGTGCTGAGATTAAAGGTATGCACCACCACATTTGACTCTAAGCTTTTCTTTAACTTCTTTTTACAAGTTGGAAATTTAGCTATGTGGGATCTTGCTCTGAGATTACCACTCTATTCTATTTCTTAATCTGTTTATCTCCCCGAACACAGGACTTAACTCCATTCCATTTAACTCTGTTGGGATAATCTTTTTTGTACTCTGGGTGAAAATGTCTCTGTTTCACCACACCTGCTTAAGGCAACTGTTAATTGGTTTATTAAAAAGCTGAATGTCTAATAGCTAAGCAGGCGAGAATAGGCAGGACTTCTGGGCAGAGCTAGGAACTCTGAAAAGGAATCTGAGGTGGAAGATTCACTCGTCAGATGCAGAGGGAGTTGCACATACGGTACTGAGGTAACAATAATTTTACATGTAATGATTTGGGAGCTGGGAGGAGGGACAGAAAAATCCACTTACATCTTAGGGTTTCTATTGCTGTGAAGAGACACCATGACCACCACAACTCTTATAACCTTATAACGGGAAACATTTAATTATGGTGGCTCACTTTTGGTTTCGAGGTTCAGCCATTATCTTCATGGTGGGTCATGGTACTGGAGAAGGAGCTGAGAGTCCATATTACACATTCCTCTTGCAGTCTTTTCTTGTTTCAAAGGGCAATAATAAAGGTGGGGCATGGTATCAGATATTATGTCTGTTGTGGACTTCTCAACTTTAGGCTCCCTTACTCTTCCTCTGGAGCTTTGTCTATGAGATGCTCAGGTACTGTCTTTTGCTGGCATATTCAGTCTGGCTGGGTTCAGCCTGTCCCACAGTCTTCCATCATTCCCAGGGATCAGCTGTCTGATCACTAGCTCCTTTGGTCAATGGTGGGAAAGAAGAATTTTGAGTATTGGGAATATTGCAGTTTCAGATTCCCTAATTCTTTTTTTTTTAAAGTGTGTCTGTCATTCACTGCGGTTCAGTTTTCTCTTCCATGGCAAAACTCAGTCTCTGTTTCAGATTTTCTGTAGTATGATCTATATCTTTATTGCTTTAATTGTGCCATGTGTTTAGAGTCCTTCAGGTCATTTACTGGTGGGATTCTGCTCCGCACACTTTGCTTAGTGTGGCTGGATTACCATCCCAGCCGGCTTTCCTGTTGGTTAAAATAAAATAGAAGAAATAAGCAGTCTTATTTCTGCTTTCTCTGCTTCTTTTTTTCAGTTCTCTTTTTTTTCCAAACTCCTGGTCTCACAGATGCTATTTCTGTTATGTCACCTTCCCAGAATCCTCTAGTAGTTTAAAATGGCCTACAACTGGTATTCTGGTAGAGAGCATAGGAGAGGGTTTTTTAAGCATCTGTTTTCCATCTACTGCAGGCACATGCAACATTTGCTACCTCTCTCCCCACACAACTCTTTTAGATGTCTGTTATGGATAGTGCAAGTTGCAATTTTCTGAGGCTCTTTGGTGATCCATTCCTCTCACTGAGAAAGGGAGTTCCTCAAACTGCATCAATCCCTTCATGATGGGCTCTGGACTATTCCTTTTCTGCTGTATGAAGTTTCCTATTTTACTTTGATACCAGACTAAAGGTATTTAAGCATCACCTACTTGTCTTTTCTGACAATTCTTATCCAACTTCTCCAGTTTATTCTCTGGAGATTCTTGAAGGGTGTACTTTCTGAAAGTATGAGAGCTAGTCTCAAGGAAGGAATATTACGATAAATCTTTCTGCCAAAAGCCGCCCGAGCCCCACCACTACGTGTGAGCTTTATGCCAGCCGCCCGCCCGAGTTAGGGCCAAATGAATACACAGAAACTTGTATTAGGTACAATGTTGCTTGGCCAATGACTAGGATTCTCATCCGTTAGCTCAGTCTTAACTATCATATAAGACTTATCTTATCGGACGCCTTATTGGCATCCCTCCTTGCCGGTGGATCACATCGTGCCGCTGGAGCAGGAGCGGAGGAAGAAAAGAGGGGCCCTTCCTGTTTCTCCTTCACTTAAATATGAGTCTCCTTGCTATGTCACTTCCTGCCTGGATCACACTTCTCTACTACATTTCCCATAATCCTCTTTGACTCCTAGTCCCGTCTACTTGCTGTCTCATTGGCCAAACAGTATTTTATTTAACAATCAATAAGATAAACATACACAGTACATTCCCCATCAAAGGAAGCTTTCAGGTCAGCTCCATCTTAAATCCTCTGAGTCCTGTATCTGCAGTGTATGGGGTATTCAGCAATAGGAAATTACCTTCAACCTCTGGGAGGTAACCAAGGAAAACAGAAGTCGCTTATACTGTTTTGTGAGTCTCTGAGACTCACCTGACCAGCAACTCTAACGGGGGCTTCTTATATATAATACTGGGTTTTGTTAGATAGTCTATAGCTCTTGGGAGAGCATTGTTTCACCAAGTGGCATTCACTTCATTTAAACTATAAACATGCACATACCCTTATATGTATTAGATGTAAGAGCAGAATACAGTAAGAATGAGTGAGCACATTCATATAACTTTTATTACAATCTTTTGCTATATTTTTCTATTTTTATTAGTTGTTAGTCTGTTCCAGTACATTTGATATCTGTACTATCCATGGTTTTAGGTGATCTCTAGGGGGTCTAGGGATGAATCCTCCACAGAGTCTTGTACTGTAGCCTGAGTAATTCATAATATTGATGTGCTCAAAGGAGACATCTTCAGAGTAATATATAAAGAAAATGATTCTATTTTATTTCTCAAAATTCAACTGAGTGCCTCTGTGCTGTATTACCCCATGCTAGATAGTGGAAGGCCAAGAAAGTACAACTGCAAGCAAGGGAGGATTGGACTTACTTTTATGAAAAATCTACTTGTGAACTGAGCTCATTCCTGCAATAACAGTATTAATTGACTTATGAGGACAGATTCCTTAAGGGCTAAAGGCATCTGAAAAATTCCACCTCTCAACACTCAATAGTGTTGGGGATTAAGTTTCCAAAACATAAACTTAGGGGGACATATTCAAGCCAAGGAAAGGAGGTGCAATTTAAAAGTAAGGATTTCGCTCCTTATTAGGAACTGTTATGTAGGTATAAGGGAGGCTGGAATTTTGGCAGACTAATTTTAAGGTTTTTAAAGTAACTACAGTATTCAATTAATCAGGGGCCTTATGTAGTAGCCTCCATAGACTTTGTGTCAGTGCCTTCATTGGTAGGCCAGGCAGTAGTTATTTCTTTTTTAATTTGAGATCTCATTATAGCCTTGCTTAATCAAATGAAGAAAAAGGCCATATTCGCATCATTAGAAGTGCACATTTTCTTCTCAGAAAAATATGGCTTTGGCATGTGGAGAATGCAATGTTTGCTTATGTCCATGGATTCCAGCCTTTTTAGAGTTCCTTTGCTAATTGTTTGCCAGACAGCATTTCAATTTTATAAATCAAATCTGACTTATGTGCGACTTCCCTTTTTAAACAAAATTCAGTCCAAAAGAACACGACAAACAAGGTGTTCTTTAAAAACATAAAGGAGATTTGAAAAAAGAAGAAAAGTCTAACTGAGTAGAAATTGAAATAAAGGCTAGAATCTGGGGGTAAAATTACCTGTGACTAATTATAATTCTTTTATGAGATAATAAAATTAGCCTCCTCAATAATCATTTATTTGAATTAAATTGATGCCCTTGGGATAGTGAACTGGGAATAAGAAAACTAAACTGCAGTGATTTAAGAAACTCAAGTCTGAAGTAGAATTCACATGCCAGATGCTTAGCCATCATTTCTGAATAAGTAAATATTCTACTTATAGCATAATAAAACCAATGGATCAATTGTAGTCAAAATATAATTGTCTAAGTTTGTTTAGAGACCACGAGAACTTGAAAAAATTGAAAACAGTGACTTGATTAAATGAACTATTCATACACACATATTCCTGTGGTACCAGCATCAGGAATTGGGAAGACAACTGAATAATTGATTCAGTTTTAGCTGTTTTACTTAGATATCTTTAATATACTTTAAAAAATTTAAAGGCCTTTACCATCCGTGGTAATTTCCTTTCTCTTCCACATAGTACTTACCATATAGGAGCTTATAGTTGCTTAAATGGTTGGTAGGACACAGTAAGTTCCAATGAGTCTTCAAAGCTATCTGTAGGAAAGATGCCTACCTGACTCCCAAAGACTCTTGTTCCCATTTCCAGCCTCTCTACTTTACATAGAGACATGTAGAAGACCTTCATAGCCAAGAACACACATATTAAACTATGAAATTATTTTTCTGTGTTTTAACACTGGGGGTTTAAACATTATCAGAGCACATAAGACTCCCCTTATGTACACATTGCAAGTTTTTCTATCTACTTGCTAGATGCTAGTTTCTTGGCTACTTGGATGTCTATGGTATCAATAGACAAAAACAGCAATAACAAGACATTCTGGGAGGTTTCTGTTGCTGTAGCAGTCTGTCAAAGGAACTGTGCCAAGGTCTTCTATTTGTCCTTCCCAGAACCACTCTGCCCTTTTCCCCTTGCTCTCTGCCCTTCGTAATCTGAACCAGCTCACTTGCCCTCTGGCATCTGGCTGAGTTTGGCTAATGGGAGCTCCCATAGGAGGTCAGAGGGAAAGAGGAAGATAAGGTCATGATATTAATTCCTTTGGTTTTTCCCTATAAACTTCCTTGTGATGGTTGTGTCACTTAACCAAATGCTGCTGCTTCTTCCAAGACAGCTTTTTCCACGCCACTCTTTCCTTTTGCTTTTGCGTAGTCATTCTTTCTGTTCCTGTGGGCCTTAGGCTGGTAAAGCTCTGCTGCTACTAGTCTAGAGTTACTGTTGTATTCATTATGCACACATACACATTATGTATCCACCTCTCATCAACTTTAATGTTAGTCATGTCGGAATTTAACCTCTCTCCCAGTTTTAATGTGCCACCTGTTGCTTTTTGAGGTCCTTGCTGATTTGGCATTTTGAATCAAGTGGTCATAAGGCAGTCCCCATAGTATGATTGAGTCCCATTGAATCCTTAAATTCCATCTAATTCTGGTTGTGTACACCTTCTTCTTGACTTCTCCCTCTTTTTCTGCCACAGTAAGCTATAGTGACTGAAGATAGTGAAGTTTTACTCTATGGGGGGGTCTGAGCTTATGGCTTAAAGTAGCTGACTAGAACATTGATGCATTTTAAAACATGTGTTATGCATGTAAAAATTTCTACCATATAGTTGTGTTTTAAAGAGAGAAAGCTTAATAATTAAGAGAACCTGTCATCAGTTAAATCAGTCTTCAAAGTTAGCTTACCCACCTGCTTAGACATGGACAAGTTACTCAGTTTCAACAGACTCCGGTTTCGTCATCCCAGAAGTAGGAAGTACTAACTTCACAGAATTGTTTTCATGCCTAAATGTCTGCTAATAAGGAAGGAAAGAGAGGGGGAGGGAAAGGACGCACCATTTAGCTTCAGAAAACATACTTGAATACACACTTGAATAAAATTGATGTTCCAAAGACATAGGTCTTGTTTGTCCTTTGGTTTCATATAACCTCATCATATAATCATGCTCATCACAGTTTGAGAAGCATGAAGACATTTATATAAAGTCTAAATAGGTTGTATAATACAGAAACTGGTAACATGAACTGGGTTAAAAATTCTTTCTTATACCTTTTAACAGTATGACCATGGGAAAAGTACTGAACCTATATGTAAGCCAATTTTTATTTGTAAACTGGAGATAATAATGGCATCTGTCTCATAGTGTTGTTACAAAGATTAGAAAATATAATACACTTATAACAAAATCCTTTGAACAGTATAAACATTGTAATGAAAGGTATTTCTTTTATATTTATTTATTTATTTATTATTTATTTTGGTTTTTTGAGATAGGGTTTCTCTGTATAGCTTTGGAGCCTATCCTGGCACTCGCTCTGGAGACCAGGCTGGCCTCGAACTCACAGAGATCCGCCTACCTCTGCCTCCCGAGTGCTGGGATTAAAGGCATGCGCCACCAATGCCCAGCCATTTCTTTTATCTTTGATATTATAATTGTACCACGTTCCCCTTCCATTTATTATTTCCTTGAAGAAATTCACAACTTAGTAATCCTTTCATATTCTTAGTTTTTAATTGAATTGCTTATAGAAAGGGGAAACTATGGTTTTCAATAGCATGGTTTTGTTTCATCAGGGTTTGCCCTGCTCCATACTGTGTCTTTAGGGGAATATATGTTTTAGGGAATTCCCATCCTATTAAAGGGCCATGCAAACCATCATTTGTGTGGTTTTAGCTCATCATTCCACAACACAATAGAACATACAACAGAATTCCAGACTCAAAGGGCTAAATGGCTTACTTAGATTTACACAGAGAAAGGAGTAGAAGATTATGGTTAGTATTCAAGTGTCCATCCATCTTGAATATCAACTACTAATGCATTAGAATTGGTAAATCTATGGCAGTACAGAAGGATGTTTTGTTGTAAATATGGAATATCTTCTACCACACGTTAGTCTCCTTTGTCTTTTGGAAATAATGCTCGATAACACATTATAATTTTGCAGCAATTCAAAAGCATTAGTCAGTTTTCAGCTAGCAGGGAAAATGAGCCAAAATCACTTTTCATCTATTTAATCAAAATACTGAACTATTCTGTAGATGTGATCTCAATATAAAGTAATAAAAGGAAGAAGGGAAAGAAGGGAGAATAAAAGTGTTGGTAGGTGGAAGAAGAGGCACTGTGACTGAATAAATGAGTAAATTCAAGCAATATTTATTTAAAGGATGCCATGTGATAGACACTGAAAACTTGGATGGTACAAAGAAACACTCTTGAGTTAGTGAATGAAAAAGGCGTATACATGACACGTAGTTCACAGCATAGACACGCGCGTCTTTCTGATTATGACAACAAACTTGCTATAGATGCCAAATCATGACAGTTGAGCTGAATCTACAGGCACATAACTGAGATGAGGGTATTTAAAAAGGTTCAGAGTTTAAGTTTCCCAGCTTAACCAGATGACCCCATAGACCAAGAGAAAATAATTTCTAATTCTCTGCCATTGAGGGGTCATGGGCCCGGGTTAATGAATTGGAATCACCAACTTTCCGTCGTGTCTGATTCATGAGCCCTGTCTAGATTCTGTTTAAAGTCGTCCTTCTTCACCAAGGAGACTGTCATCTCCTCGCATAACAAAAGAGAGAAAACCTAATGAGAAGTAAGTGGAAAATGAAGAGTTGTTTCTTCTTCAGATTCATCTTGGCTTCAGAGCAGATGCACATGCTGTGGGTGTGTTTCTGTAAACCTCCCTTCTCCCCCTCCACAAGTTACTTAGCTGGCTTATCCCATGGTGGTGACTAAGTTGGACCAGTCCTCCTGGGTGTGCCTTTCTCTTTCTGGAGAGAGTTCAGAAGAAGCAAGATCAGATCATTTTGACCTGGAGCAGACTGAAGTTGGGTTGTTAGCCCATTGTATCTCTTTCTCTTCAGCAATCGCAAATCATTAAGCGTCTAAAGGCTCTCATTTTTTGAATATTGCTAGGATATCAAAAGATACAGTGAGAAACAGAAGGTTTTATTCCTGTGGGGGCTAATGTTGGATTCTACAAAATTTGGCTGCAAGTCTAGGATCCAGTTGTTATTTGTAGGGCACAGTTAAGAAAGTGTCCCAGTAGACCATGTCTGAACATATGTACATGTTGCTTCACCAGCATAAATCTAGCTGCATTGTAAGTGTAATTTGGAGTTGGTCAGCATACTTGCTCATCCCTCAGAACCCTGAATAACAAAGTGTAGTGTTTTAACACCCAAAGCATTTTAAGCAATTATCAGCAGTCCAGATTTTTAAAGATTGCTAGTTACTCACTGGCTATTACAATCATGATCTGTGTTTTCAAGTCTTCCCCTGGGCCTACTGCACTCTCAGGTTTTCTCTTGCCTTAGTTGTTCCCATAATGGGGAGTCAGACTTCTTTGCTTAAAAGATTTCTTGAACCAGGCTGGAGCAACCCACAGAAACAGCTGACCTGAACAAGGGCTTGCTCATGGACCCCAGACAGATAGCTGGGAAATCAGCATAGGACTGTTCCAGACCCCCTGAAGGAGAAAGTCAGTTTGGAGGTCTGGACAATCTATGGGGCCACTGGTAGTGGATCAGTATTTATCCCTAGTACACAAATGGACTTTGGGAGCCCTCTCCTCATAGAGGGATACTCTCTCAGCTTAGACACACTGGGGAGGGTCTAGGCCCTGCTCCAAATGATATGTCAGACTTTGAGGATCCCCATGAAAGACCTCACCCTCCCTGGGGAGCAGAAAGGAGTTGGGATAGGGGGTTCGTAGGGGGCAGGGGAGGAGGGGAGGTAGAGGGAACTGGGATTGACACATAAAAGAAGTTTGTTTCTAATTTAAATTTAAAAAAGAAAAAAGAAAAGCTTTCTTGAATTAACTTATCTCAATTTTTGTTAAACACAGTTTTTGAGAGTGAACATACAGAGGGTTAGCTGTGTGCTATGATTTAAGAAAAGACTTTCTGAGACATTGACCAGAGAGTCCCACTGGAAGATTTTTTACCGACCAACATTATTGTACCTTCTAAGAACCAGACCGCCTTTCTAAGGGCTTTTCTTTCCATGCAGAGGCTGAACTCAAGGACTTCATCTCAACTGATGCTTTTAGTGATAATCCCATAGTTCACCTGAGGTTCAAGAGCAAGGAAAGGGGACAGTGAACCAAATATGGGGTACTATGATTTTTTGTAAATAAAGTTTTATTTGAACATAGCTGTACCCATGTGCCTGGTGTATTGTTTGTGAGTATTTATGCACATAAGCGTAATGCATATGTGAGTAGTTGGGTAAAAAATCATACGCTCTAAATGCCAGAAATATTTACTATGTGGAAACATAAAGGTTTCTCTGATCCTTGTTCTGGAATTTTAAAGGTTCATGACTATAGGAGAGCAGGCAAGGGTAAACACACGAAGCCAGTAACAACCATAAACCCAAGCTGTTAAATTTAGAACTTAAGCAACATTTTCTTTTTTGGTTGGGAGCACAAAGGTCGTTGAATTCCAAGACAGCTCTGGAGAAACCAGGAATGTTGAACACACAGGGCTGTCTTTTCAAGGCAAAGACCTGTTTTCACCCAGAAGGCTGGGAATGGAGGTGGCTAATTGCCTAGGTGATCCTTGACCTATTTGTGTTGCTAGTGGCTCTTCTAGGCTCCCACAATCAGGATTGGAGATACTTAATAGTTTAGGTGACCCTTGCTCTATCTTTATTGGCCAGGGGATCCTCCAAGTTCCCACAACCAGGACCAGAGGTGTCTAATAGTCTATATGTCCTCTGCACTATCCATATAGCTGAGACCACACCAGGTCCTCCACTGGCTGTTAAGATAACACGTGTAGCCTAGCTCTAGAACCCATCTTCAAGGAAGAAGTGACATGTTCTTTGAAAAGAGTTTCAATGTAATTATGCCTCCTTTTGCACATGGGATTGTGTTACACCAGGAAAAATTTTCCCCAAATTGTTCTGTACTTAAATATGTCTAAAATAAACTTCCCAGTGTCAGATTTTAGAAGTTTGAGCCAACACAAGCTACAGAATTCCTGCCTTATTTGGATCATTATTCTTCTGACCCTGGCATCTGTAGAAATCCCCACAATTTCTGATCAATACCTTTTGACTTCTCAAATGTCAAATCCCATTCCAGCTGGACTTCAAGTGGCTGCTTTCAGTTCTACAGGTGATCTTCAAACACTGATGATGGGACCCAGCCCCCACAGGGTTTGTGACGTTTTCCAGCACAACCATAGGTACCTCCTGTTTTTCTAAGCCCCGCCCACTAACATCCGGTTATGAACCTTTCTTGTTATTGAAACATTATGCCTTGCCGCCATCCCCTTCTTGCTTTGTTGGCCGTGGGCAGGGGTTGTGGTTTCCTTGTTTATGATAGGCCGTGGGAATGCATTCTGCTAGCAGGTGATGTTTTCCCATCTTCCCTTGTATATAAGCTGCTGGCTGCAATATACCGATGGCATTTACTTCTAACGAATGACCGGAGTTGTGTCCTTCTTAATCCGCAGACTCTTGCCTGGTTCTGTTCTTCGGTTGTTGGCGCTGGCACTGGTGACACTCTGCTCTGTGTTTTCCCCTTTCTTTCAGGTCTTTTGATGGGTGGATGAGGTCAAAACTATAAAAGTTCATCTTTCACTGTATGTCATGTGCACCATTTATACAAAATAGATTCTCTCTCTCTCTGTGACTTCTATACTGGGTGGAACTAGATACTAAGTTTTCCCTCATCTTATTCATCCCTCCCCTCAATCCTGTTGTGAAATAGTTTTATGTGAGCATCTGGGTAATTTAACTTTAGGATAAAATGGTAAAGTTATGGGAAAAAAGTAGCACAGATTGTCAGCAATACCTTCACTTGACTCTGGGATCTTCTGGCCTGGGGACTGCAGGCAGGTCGACTTGCCGCCAGTGGACCAAGCAATCGAGAGTCTGCTGATATTGCTGTTCTAGTCCTTCCCCCTCTCAGGGGAGAGGTGAGCTTGGGCCCTGTCTCAGGCCTGAATTCTACTTCCCCACTTTGGAATCTCCTGGTCTGGTGACTTCAGGCAGGTGGACTCACCCCTGGTAAACCAAGTAATCCAGAGTCTACTGACATTGCTGTACTAGTCACAACCCCATCCACCAGGAGAGGGAGTGTCTCAGACCTGCTTGCACCTACTGGTAGAAGGGATGGGAAGACAAAAATATAAGAACACATCCAACAACAGAAAAAACAATATGATGCCACCATAGTCTAGGGACCTTACACCACAACACCTGGTCATCCCAACACAGATGAAGCAGAAGAGAAAGACCTTAAAAGCAACTTCATGAAGATGATAGAGACCCTAAAAGGGAAATGAGAAAATCCTTTAAAGAAATGGAAGAAAAAAAACCAAAAAATTCAAGAAATGGAGGAAAAAACAAACCAAAAATTGCAAAAAAAAAAAAAAATCCAACAGTGCAAGGTTTGAAAGCTGAAATAAAGACAATAAAAAACAGTCTGAGGGAATTCTGGAATTAGAAAAGATGGGTAAATGATCAGGAACTATAGATGGAAGCATAACCAACAGAATACAAAAGATGGGAGAGAGAATCACAGTCTTTGAAGATACACTAGGAGAAATAGATTCATCGACCAAAGAAAATCATAAGTCCAACAAATCCCTAACACAAAATATCCAGGAAATATGGGACACCGGGAAAAGGCCAAACCTAAGAATAACAGGTATAGAAGAAGGTGAAGAAACTTAACTCGAAGGTACAGAAAACATATTCAACAAAATCATAGAAAAAAACTTTCCCAACCTAAAGAAAGACATGCCAATGAAAGTACAAGAAGTTTACAGAACACCAAATAGAGTTGGCCACAAAAGTCCCCTCGCCACATAATAAAACACCAAACATACAGAATAAAGAAAGAATATTAAGAGCAGCAAAGGAACAAGGCCAAGTAACATATAAAGGCAAACCTACCAGAATTACACCTGACTTTTCCATGGAAACTCTGAAAGCCAGAAGGTTCAGGATAGATATTCTACAAACACTAGAAGACCATGGATGCCAGCCTAGACTACTATACCCAGCAAAGCTTTCAATCACTATAGATGGAGAAAACAGGATATTCCATGTCAAAAACCAGATTTAAAGAATACATATCCACTAATCCAGCCCTACAGAAAGAATTGGAAGGGAAAATCCAATCTAAGGAAGTTAACTACAGCCAGAAAAACATAGCCAATAGATAATCCCACTTTACCAAAGCCAAAAGAAACAGCAGGGTATATCCACACACAATACTACCACCACCAACAAACCCAAAACAAACAAGAATTAACACTCAATGGTCCTTAATTTCCCTCAATATTAATGGCCTTAACTTGCCTATAAAAAGACATAGGCTAACAGAATGGATATGAATACAGAATTCATCCTTGTGCTGCATACAAGAAACACATCTCAACTTCCAAGACAGACGTGACCTCAGAGTAAAGGGTTGGGATAAGATTTGCCAATTAAATGGACCCAAGAGACAATCTGGTGTAGCTATCCTAATAGCTAACAAATTAGACTTCAAACTAAAATCAATCAGAAGAGATGAAGAAGGTCATTTCATATTCATCACAGGAAAAATCCATCAGGATGAAGTCTCAATTCTGAACATCTATGCCCCAAATACAAAGGCACCCATGTTCCTAAAAGAAACATTACTAAAACTCAAATCACACATAAAACCCCACACAGTTATAGTGGGAGACTGCAACATCCCACTCTCACAACTAGACAGGACCATCAGACAGAAATTTAACAAAGAGACAAAGGAACTAACAGAAGTTATGACCCAATTGGGTTTAATAGACATCTATAGAACATTTCATCCAAACTCAAAAAAATATGCCTTCTTCTCAGCACCACATGGAACCTCCTCTAAAATAGACAACATACTTGGCAACATGGCAAGCCTCAACAGATACAAAAAATTGGAATAAACCCCTGTATCTTATCAGACTACCATACTTTAAAGTTTGAATTCAACAACAACACAAATTGCAGAAACCCTACAAACTCATGGAAATTGAACAATGTGCAATTACACCATTCCTGGATCAAGGAAGCAATAAAGAAAGAAAGTAATACCTTCACTTAATTCCACTAGTTTTCCAACAGAAGATCAAAGTCAAGTATAAAACGCTTTGATTCTAAGCCTGTATCTTCTTTCCACACTCAATGTCTGACTTCCACCAGACATTTGCTGTGTCCTCTCTCTAGAACCAATCCCAGTTTTGATCAGGAAAGATCAATAGTCACTTAGATACTCTGGGAAAGGCCACGTCCACAACTTAGGCCAGAATTAACCCATATTAGCAGGTAAAGCCTAATGCTAAAGTCTTTACTTTGTTTCTCAGTCATTAACTACAGTGTGCAAAAACTAAGAAGGAAATTTAAAGGAAAGAGAAAAAATAAGCAAAAATTATACAAAGAATGTAAATAGAAGAGAATAAAAATAACCCTGAAAATCATATTAGTCAACCACAAAAAGGTCAGATGAGTCAAAGTTTCCATAAACTATATGATATTTTTTTCCTTGGCCATTTTTGAACCTCTGAGGCTCTAATCCACTGTGGAGGAAATCAGGAAAAACCACCCATAACCTAGAAGCTCCAAATACAGGGATCAGAAAGAGTATTTTCTGCAGGAACTCAATTATCAACTGTCCAGTGGTCCATTAGTACACATTAGAACTTTTGAAATGATGGATAGGGAATAATAGACGTCCCCATATCTGAATAAAACATAAAAACCTGATTATCCAGAGGTGAGTGCCATTTAAAAATCCAGATAGGAAATAAATATCAAGAAAACATGTTGGCAAATAGCAGGGCTCTAATCAGTGTAATAGGGGCTTATCACAGGACTCCTGTTCCGAGAACAGAAAAATGAGTGGAATTGAAGGTGCTTGCTAGTTATGAAAACATTAAAATAAGGAAGCAAAGTGGTATGGCTTTGAACCACTTGAACACAAAATCAGGGCTCACCTAAAGCCCTCTGTAGTTAATGACTGAGAAACAGAGTAAAGACTTTAGCATGAGGCTTGACCTGCTAATACGGGTTAATTCTGGCCTAAGTTGAGGAGCTTTGACTTAGAGATCTAAAGAACTCATACTACAGTACTAGGTTCCCTTGTATCATAACCAGGACATCTAAGAAAGAGTGGGGATGGGAGACAGGGTCCTGGATGGAAAGTGAGAATCATTGTTTTCAGTTCCAGTAGCACCTAGAAAAATTCCTGAAGTATATTATATACTCATAGAAAATTTGTTAAACGAATAAATGGCATTCTGTGTGTTTCAAGTGGCCTTTTAGCTAACTGACCCAGTTAATATTGTCTGCAGATTTTTTAGGGCAGCGATTTCTAAGGAAAGTTTTTTAAGTTGATTTTTTCTTAGCATACAAAAGAGTAGGGCTAATTATGACATTTGGTATGTGTATATGCTTGTACTTTGCTCATATTCACACCCCGTTAATGTATCTCTTCCTTTTTCTTTTTCCCCTCTCACTGGTCCCCGTGGTTGTTTCTGTAGTTCAGTTTCTGCTTTCATTTTTCTCTGAGAGGGGAGGGTATACTTGTAGATTGCAATTACAAGAGAATACACACATTTGCCTTACCTTCTCTCTCCCGTTACTCTCTTGTTGCCTCTTCCTATCCCTATAGACATTTTCTTTTGTTTTTCTTTATTTGTTTATTTTTAAAATAAATTTTTATTTAAATTAAAAACAATCTTATTTTACATAACAATCCCAGTTCCTTCTCCCTCCTGTCCTCTCATTTCCCCCACCATCCCTCTATCCCACCGCTGTTGGCTCATCAGCGAGGGCAAGGCATCTCATGGGGGATCATTAAGTAGACATTTTCTTTTCCCCCACTATTCCTCCTTCTACTTTCATGATATGAGAGAAGACACATGTTTGTCAATTGATAGGTTTTTGGTATTTTGGTTGTTGTTTCAATACTTGCTCAATCAAAGTGATTAATGTTCATCTCTCTGTTTCTTTAGCACATAATGATAAAATACGACCTATGCAATTAAACACGGTTCTATTTCTCCCCGAAAAAGAAAAGAGTTTCTGGCAATGCCAAACTTGAAAACTCTGGGATAAAATGACAACTTATATTTATAGCATTTGATAAAATCCCTGCTCAAAAAGAACATCTCCTCCAATGAAGACTTGGATGACAAGGGAGAGCTAAGACGCAGTTAAGTTCAACACTGGCTGAAGTTTCAACACAGTGTGGGTTCATCTATCCAGTGGAGATTCACACACACAGCATAAAAATAGAAGAAGGATTATTTTGGGGGTGTAAGAAAAGCAGTGGGATAAGGGAAGTGGACAAGAGAGGGTGATGGAGAGGTGAATATGTGCAAACTCCAATAACATCCATATATGAATTGCCATGAAGAAACTCAGTATTTTGTGTATGTACTAAACGGTACATATACAAAAGATCATCTTTGAATCCACTAGGAAACAGATTCAAAGAGGTGAAGTGACAGTCCCTCAATTTTCTATGTAGACTGTGGGCTAAACTTGAACTTGGCTTTCCTGGCTCCCCAGTTTGGAGTTCCTTTGATCTCTTCCTGTTGCCATCTTAATTGACATTTTCCTAGGCTAGCTTGGTACTTATGGCTGTCTCACTACAGCAATTTTATAACTTTCTGACATCATAAACACTAGCTGAAAAATAAAGATTAATGGTTCATAAACTATCATTCTTAACTGATCACTAAACCAAAATGACCTTGTGTACATCTAGATAGAGAAAAGACATGATATCATGTCTCCTGAAATAGCCACATGTCCATGAATGACCAATCTACTTAGCTAATTGTGTTGCAATATAATTTGACAGTTTTGAGAGCAATGTGATATATTTGTTTCCTTTAGTTCGTTCCCAAACAATCCTGAGGTCTTTTACTCTCCCTAAGTGCCTTCTTGCCTGCAATAGGGTCTTCATTGTCCCCTTACTGACAGGAATAATTAACAAACATTTACTGTTTTCTATGTAAAGGAAACTCTTGTAGGAACTGTTCTTGTATGTAAAAGGGGGATTATTTAATAAGAAAATTATAAAACATACATGATTCTTTTCTTTACAGATCTTAGAATTTGACTGGTAAGGAAGGTTAATACTTAGGAAAACAGCATGGTGCAGTTAATTGGAGGATAAAATGGTTTTAAAATTTAGGTTTTTGTAATAAGCAAAGAAACAGAGAGAGGAATGCATTTAAAGCTAGAGAAAAAGCAAAACAAAATATAGGAGTGTGAAGCTGAGGAGTTTAGTAATCAATATTACAACCAGTGTAAATGGAGGAGACAGTGTGTCTGGGTTGTGGTAAGCTCAGCTCAAATTCAGCTGGTACGCCAACTCTCTTTCCTTTCTTTGCCAACTTTCATGCAATATGGAATCATCTATATTAGTCAGGTTTCACTGAAAAGACAGAATTGATAGAATAAATACATATATTATAAAGGAAATTCATTAGATTGACTTACGGGATGCAGCCTGAGGAGTCCTACATTGGCAGTCTCACACGAGAGAAGCTGAGAGTCTGTAATTGTTTAGTCAGCAAGCCTGGATGTCTTAGTAGTGCCAATCAAGTGCTGAAGGCTTGAAGGATTCCTGGAGAGCTGGTGGTTTTTAGACTGTGCTGGAATGCTGAAGAATCTATTTGAATACTGGTGAAGGAATACTTCAGCAACAGTATAGATGAACTTGCCTGTCAGAGTGAGGGCAAGCAAGCCAAAAGCAAGGTTTTCTTCTTCTATGTCATTTTACCTAGGCTGATGCTAGAAGGTGCCATCCATATATAGGGTATATAATCCTACTTCGAATAATCTGGCCAAGAAAATCCATTACAGGAGTGCCAGCAACTTGGATTTTAGTTGATTCCAGATGCGGACAAGTTGACAATCAAAATTAGCTATCACAAGTCAAAATGACATGCAGTAGCATCTCCTTATGTCATACTTAATTTTCAAGTGAAAACAATATTCGGGTCATAATTTCAACTATCATGGTGTAAGTATACCATGTACAACTGCGAATGCATTATATATTTAGAATAGGTGGCAAAGTTCCTTGAGAAATGCTTGTTCTTTTAGTGTCTCATTAGTTAACATGATAATATAGATTTAGATCACCTAACCATGGATGCTGTCTTTGTTGATATTACATTACATGATAAATAGATGGAAACTGTAAATGTAAACCTAATATATAGGTATGTATGCACAAACACGTTTTTAATAAAATAGGACAGAAACACTCTCATCATTTCAGCAACTTGTCACATGGTCTTAGTGGGTATTTATAACCATTCTATGGTCCATTCTGAATTTCCCCCAACTTCACCAGGTACATCAGTAGTTTTTGCTTTGTTTCCTGGAGGGGTAACCCATACTTTGAATCCTGAACAAACTGGGCCCTTTGTCATTTTTCCTGGGTTGCATTGTTGAAGTTTTCAATCGACCTTTTAAATATATTTTAAAAATTATGGTTTAATTGTACCATTGTCACCTTCCTTTTCCTCCTCCAAAACCCTCTCACATACTACTCCCTTGTTCTCTCTCAAATTTATGGCCTCATTTTTCATTAATTTATATATAATATATATATATATATATATAATATATATATATATCATTCAGTCTATGTAATGTTACATGTGTGTATGTATTTTCCGGTATTGGATAACCAATTGGTGTGCTCTTCCCTGGGGAAGACTGTTTCCTCCACTGTAGGCATTCCTTAGTCGCCTATAGTACTTTGTATAGGGCTGAGACCTCCTGGGCTTTCCTTCATCCACACTAGCATGTGGATTTTTGTTGTCCTTGTTTAGTTTATGCTTGGGTTGTCATGTTGATGAGACATCATGGGTGTAGCTTCTGATATTACTAGGAGACATCTCACACCAACCTCACTGATCCTCTGGGTCTTAAAATCTTTCTTCCCCCTAATTTGCAATGATCCCTGAGTCTCAGGTTCTGGAGTCATATTGTAGATGTATTTGGTGGGACAGGGCTCAACAACTCTGCATTTTGATTGGTTGTGGTTTTCTACAATGTCTTCATGTGTTACAAATAGAAGTTTCCTTGATGAAGAGTTTCCATTGACTTTAATCATAGGACAAGGTAGCATCAAGAGATGCCCTAAAGGATTCCCTGTACTGCAGACATAATCTTCCTTACCTCCGTTGTAGATAAGCAATTCAAATTCCCCCAGTCATCTGAATTAACCATCCCTCTTAACTGTTATTTCTTTCTTAGCCTGTTGACTTAGGGGCATCAAATGCCCAAAGTAGCCCCTGAAATGTCTTAGCTGCCAGTTGGACTTTTGTTGTGTCTCTCCCCTCTGGGAGCCAAACTTTTAGGCTACAAAAGCATAACAGCATGAGAAAAGAAATGATAGTAAGTGGAACCATTTACATTTTCATCCCTTGATTCCTGACTAGTGCATCTTGGCAATAGGAGAACAAGTATCATATATTGGAAGTTGATTCCAAGCATTTACAACCTTCTGGAGAATCCTTCTCCAGTAATCCAGGCTATTGTGACCTAATTACACTGTAACTGTGCCTTTGAAGGCCATTCCAACTTTCTATCAGATGCTACTGAGCATAGGTAAAATGAAGAAATTTCATGAGCATGATTTACTGTTGATTTCTCTCATTATGAAATGAGTTTCTGGTCAGAAACAATGCTGTGTGGTATACCAGATGGTAGATAAGGCATTCTATAGTTCCAGATTGTGGTTTAGGAAGAAGCATTACATTCTGAAAAACAAATCTATAACCAGTAAGGGCAAAGTGCTGCCCTTTCCATGATGGAACCTGATACCAGGATGCTGGTTGGTTACTCCAGGGAATGGTGCCATATAGAAGGCTCTATTCAAATGGTGTTCATCTTTGCTGCTGGCAGATCTGGTACTCAACAGCATCAGCAGTATCTAGATCAGTCTTGGTGAGTGGGCCTGTTGGACAATGACAGAGGTGTATGGACAAAGAGGCTAACTGCCTACTTGATTACTGAATTCCTACTTTGCTAAAGTTACCCTTTGATGAATATCAGAAACAAGTATCTTCATATTTTATGACCATTTGTAGTGATCTACCCACATAATTTTCCTCCAAATGTCTTTTTCATCAACAGACTTGAAAGGAGCGTGATAGAGAAATTGGTTAATTTTCCAAAATCCTTACTCAGTTGTCCCCCAGATGAACATGGTTAGGTCCAACACAGCAACCTGTGGTACTAATTTCTGTTCTAATTTGTTTCTTTACCACTGTGATAAACACTGATCCAAACAAAATTGGGGGGGAAGGGTTTATTTAGATTACAGGATAGAGTCCATCATCAAGGGAACCCAAGGCAGAAACTCAAGTCAGAAACCTGGAGGCTGTAACTGAAGCAAAAACTATAGAGGAACATTGCTTAATGGCTTGCTCTCTATGTCTTGCTTAGTTTGCTTTTTACACAACCTAGGACTACCTGCACAGGGTTGGCCCTCCCACAGGAATCATTAATTTAAAAAAAGAAACAATGCCCCATTGGGCAATCTGTTGGTGGAAATTCCTAAATTGATGTTCCTTCTTCCCAGATGACTCAGTTTATGCTAACTTGACAAAAATACAACCATAATAACATCAACCAATGACCTTCTTCACAAAAGTAGACTGAAAACCACAATCCTAATGGGGTTTAGTATATGAGTGGAGCCATTTTACTTCACAATTGCCAGAAATAACCAGAGTCAATTGCATTTGAAAAACGGGTCAACCACTTTACTAATGCCTATTAAATCAATATCAGTATCCAAAGAGCACACTAAAATGACTGTTTTTCCTCTACCAGAATGACCATTGCTGTTAGGGATCATAGAGAAGGTCATGGGAACAGTTTGGAAACTGCATGTTAGAACTAATTGCCTTAGGTTTTAAAGTGGCCATTTTATCTTTATCAATTACAGTCACAATTAGGAAAAGGCGGAGAGTTGCTACTAAATGATGGCAAGAGAATACATACTTTTTAAGAGAATGATCTGGCTGTGGTATCATGTTTGGGCTAGTTTCTCCCCGCCCCCACTATTCCCATTATGCTTCAGACCATTTGTCAAGCCAAAAGTTGGGGAGTTTTGTTTTGTTTTTTCAAATAAGCTTCAGTGCTTCCTCACAAATAAGCTCTGCCTCAGTGGCAAGGTATTTCATCTGAAGATGACCATCTTACATGTGTGTGAATACATTTCCCATGATTATCCCAACAGCTGCATTTTGATGATCTGCCTGGGGAATAACTGTCAATGGATAAAATGCAGGCAGCTCATCTCATCGGTGAATAATGTGCTGTGTGGTTCCAGTATGTGGAAAGGAACCTCTTAGATCCTCTTTGTCCAGAATGATTTCCAGGGAAGAATGAGTGACCAAGACTGCTAAAACTTTTTCTAAAAGAACCCC